>NW_024080911.1:898376-1482460 GCF_003009895.1 Hyaena hyaena
AAAAAAAAAAAAAAAAAAAAAGAACAAATACTGTTAAAATGTCTATACTACCCAAAGCAATCTACAGATTTAATGCCATCCTTATCAAACTACCAACAGCATTTTTCACAGAAGTAGAAAAAAACAATCCTAAAATTTGTATGGAAACACAAAACACCTTGAATAGCCAAAACGATCTTGAAAAAGGAAAACAAAACCAGAATTATCACAATTCCCAATTTCAAGTTATATTACAAAGCAGTAGTAATTAAAACAGTATGGTACTGACATACAGATCAATGAAATAGAACAGGAAACCCAGAAATAAATCCATAATTATATGGTAGCAGTACAAAAGAGGAGCAAATATACAACGGGGAAAAGACAGCCTATTCAACAAATGGTGTTGGTAAAACCAGACAGCTACATGTAGAAGAATGAAACTGGACCACTTTCTTTCACCATACACAAAAATAAACTCCAAATGGACTAAATACCTAAACTGTAAAAAAAATATTCTTGAAGAAAGCACAGGCAGTAATCCCTCTGACATTGGCCATAGCAAGATTTTTCTAGATGGGTCACCTGAGGCAAGGGAAACAAAAGCAAAAAATAAACTATTGGGACTACATCAAAATAAAGTGTCTGCACAGTGAAGTAAACAATCAGTAAAACTGAAGGGCAACCTACTGAATGGAAGAAGGTATTTGCAAATGATATATCTGATAAAGTGTTAGTATCTACCATATATAAAGAACTGATACAAACTCAATAACCAAAAAACAAATAATCCAACTTAAAAATGTGCAGAAGACATGAACAGCCACTTCTCCAAAGAAGACATTCAGATGGACAACAGACACATTAAAAGATGCTCAACATCACTTATCATCAGGGAAATGCATATATAAACTACAATGAGATACCACCTCACACCTGTCAGAAACGCTAAAATCAAAAACACAGGAAACAGGTGTTGGCAAGAATGTGGAGAAAAAGGAACCCTCTTGCACTATCGGTGGGAATGCAAATTGATACAGCCACTGTGGAAAACAGTATGGAGTCCAAAAAATTAAAAATAGAATTACCCTGTGATCCAAGAATTGTACTTACCCGAAAGATACAAATGTATTAATTCAAAGGGATACGTGCACCCTGATACCCTAATATTTATTGCAGCATTATGTACAACAGCCCAAGTATGAAACAGCTCATGTCCATCCATAGATAAAGAAGTAGTATACATGGAATATTTTTCAGCCATAAAAAAGAATGAAACCTTGCCATTTGCTACAACATAGACGGAACTACAGAGTATAAGGCTAAGTGAAACAAATCAGTCAGAGATAGACAAATACCATATCATCTTACTCATATATGGAATTTAAGAAACAAATGAATAAAGGAAAAAGAGACAGAGAGGCACTTGAGTTGTTCAGTCAGTTAAGTGTTCAATTCTTGATTTTGTCTCAGGTCATTATCTCACAGTCATGAGATTAAGCGCTGTGTCAGGATCTGTGCTGGGTACAGAGCCTGTTTAAGAATCTCTCTCTCTCCCTCTGCCCCTCTCCCCACCTCATGCTTTCTCTCTCTCTCTCTGGAAACAAACCAAGAAACAGGCTGTTAACTAGAGAAAACAAACTGATGGTTACCAAAGGGGAGATAGGCGGGGTGATGAGGGAAATAGGTGGTAAGAATTAAAGAATACAATTTATCATGAGGGGAAAAAAATAAAAGTACCTAGATCACAAAAATAAAATAAAATACAAAATAAACAACAACAAAAAAGATTGATCAACTGATTTCATAAATATATGTAAATAATTTTTCTTCTCAACTCTTGTTTTTCAACCTAACCCTGTTTCTGGCCTCAATTACACCATGTTTTTTCCTATTATTCCTCCACTCAATATTTCTTAACTTATTAGTGAACTACAACACACATACAAAAGAAGCAAAAACCATAACCGCAGAGCACAGTGAATTATTACTAAGTGAGCACAACCATTTGACTACTACCCAGGTTAAGAAATATAAGATTTCCAACAAATCAGAAGCCCTCACACCCCTTCTCAATTATTCCTTAAAAGTACCCATATCTAGGATTTCTAACTCCATAGATTAGTTTTACCATTTATATAAAAATCTTTACCCTTATATAAATGGAATAACATAGTATGCAGTTATTCCTATCTCAGTTCCTTACTCATAATTAGGTTTGTGATATTCTCCTACTTGGTTGTGGGTAACAGTTGTCTGTTGATTTTCATTGCCGTATAATAGTCCAATATGCAAGAAAGAGAGAGAAAGAGAGACAGAGAGATTAATTTATTTTACTGTTGCTAGACATTGGCCTATTTTTCTAATTTAGGATGATCGTGAATAATTCTGCTTTAAACATTCATTTGCATGCATTTTGAAGATGTCTGACCACTCTTCATACTTGGTTGAGCTCCCATATGATCAAGGGTCACTACCTCACCTCCTTCTGCTCAGCTCCTTTCCTATTGTTACAGATCCTAGCATCATCTCAGGGAGGAAGAACAGCATGTAGTCAGAAGCTTGTAGTCTGGAGCTAGACCACCTCAATTTACATCCGGATCTCCCAGAGGCACCTGGGTGGCTCAGTCAGTTAAATGTCCAACTATCGATTTCAACTCAGGTCATGATCTCATAGTTTGTTGAATCGAGCCCTGTGCCGGTCTCCTGCATCGATCTCTCTCCCTCTCTCAAAGTAAATAAATAAACTCCAAAATATTGTATACAAATTAATAAAATAAATTTGGATTTCCCATTACTATCTATGTCATCTTAAGTCACTTAACCCTTTCTTCATCTTGGTTTTTATAGCTGTAAAAATCAGGGAATTAGAATTAATTGAGTTAATATCTGTTACTGGCCTAGAGAAGCTTTTAGTACATTTTAAGTGACACACAAACACACACATACACGCACACATACATATGTATATATTTCATCAATACTTAAATCCTTGCACTGAAACAATCATTCTGCATTTAAAAAATTACCTTCAACTTGAACTGTTCACATGATACAAGTTCACTATTTTCTTCTATTTGAGTGATATAAAAAAATCTAACTGTTCAGGAATTGGAAATCCAAATTAAACACAAAAAATTACCATAGCCTCAAGTTTTTGTTTGGGAATATATTCTTTATATACTCTACCCTCAATGTTACAATTGAAAAGCCAGACATCTTACAGCTGCTCAATAAAAATTTACTGAGTAAATGAAATAAATACCACATCCCTAAAAAAGGAATCAAAATATTCTGATGATTGTAGTATCATAATTAAAATCAGTTAACCAAATATCCAACTGTTTAACTTAACCAGTTTGCTAAACTACTTGAGAAATATTCTCTATTCAAGTTAAAAACCAAGTATGTATTTATTAAATCATATTCTTAGCGCTGTTCTGAACTCTCTGAAAGAACACAAGAGAACTATAATATACCATATTTTCCCTCAAATACTTGTAATTTTGTTATTTACTCATTTGTCCTGTATAGACATATGTTGTCCTATTAGGTTCTAGGCACTTGTAAAGTTATCCTTCTGCATATAAAGTGATCAAAGAATATATGATAAGAGCTAATCGGGTACTAAAGTAGGGCTGTTTTTGTTCCCAAACCAAAGTAAAATGCGCTTCACAGAATTAGACAAGCTGAAACAGCACCCCTGAACCTCATTTTAATTAGACCCATGTTCTACATGGATGACATTAGTTTTCAGATCACGTGATGCAATATGTTGATTTGGAGGCATGTTTATAAATAAAATTTTCATTTTATCACATGTTCTTCCTAAGTCGGTGGAAAACTTCCATTTCTCTTGAGTTTGATCCCAAGCTAACCTATTTAATAAGTGAAAGAAACTAGAGGGACAAAGAAGAAAAGGAGTAGAGGCAGTAGTGTGCTAGTAAATGTTTAACACTAGCTCTCTGAAGCATAGGGCCTGATTTGTATCATTTCCCCACTTTAGTGGAGTAAATACTCTGAGCGTGGCTGTTTTCAAGCAAGCTCCCAAGGAAGATGTCACTCAACATGGGGTTGGAAAGAATTGCCCACCATCAGCTTTCATGAGCCAAGGCAAGCTGGTCCCAGTGCACTACTGAGTGCAGGGGGAAAGAATTTCAAATTCCCTTTGAAGAACTACCCATCCTCCTTTGCAAGATGGACCTGACAAGGTGTCCCACTATTGTCTGGAAAAGTACTCAAAGAGCTAGGACTGGTCAAATAGATTCTCTCTCCCAAGGATCTGAATCTTGAGTAAGACACAAATAAAGAACAAATGCTTTCTCCAATGCTTGGAAAAAAGTCCTTAACAGTAATTGCTCTCGAAACTTAGCCCCCTACCCCACGCCCAGGCTCTAGTCCACCTAATTTATGATGCCTAGGTCTTTCATGTTTTCCCATGATTATATGAACTTTCTTAACTCTCCCAATACATGTTTCCCCTTACTCTGCCCAGAGTAAGTCTCTGATTTATACAAGGAATAAAACAACAGACTTAATATGTATTAGTTTGTGATAATGTGTGTTTCAATACTTGCTTCACAATGGTCTTCTCCCTGACTCATTCTGAGTCGTACCAGGACGGAGGCAGCATAAGAGCCAAATGTAATTTATTCACAAAGGCACAAGGTGACACCCTATCTTTCCCACCTTTTCTCATTATGCCAACTAATTATATCTAATATTAATAGAGAGTGGTTTGGGTGGTGGAGGAATGCTATGTTAGAAACTAACCTATATTAAAAGCTAAGCTGCTGTAACATGGGGCTTGAAACATCATGGAAGCTTAAAGTGAAAAGGACTTTATCTCTTTGTCACATAACAGGTCCAATGTGGGTGATAGAGTAGGGTGAGTTGCTCTGCTCCACTTGGTCATTCAAACACTCTGTCTTCTACCATCTTTCTGTTCCACATTTCCTTTGACATATTACCCATGAAGTTGGGTTTCTATCATAATCCATTTCCAGCCATCAGGAAGCAGATGGAGAACAGGGAGAAGCAGGCTCACATCCCCAGTCAAGAACTTTGTCATGAAAAAATGTCATTAACTGGTCATCCAAGTATCTAGATACAATTTAGTTACAATACAAGAAGAAAAGGAAGCCTGCATAGAGAACTAGCCATCTTAGAGTGCCTGGGTGGCTCATTCAGTTGAGCATCTGACTCTTGATTTCAGCTTGGGTCATGATCTGAAAGTTCATGGGATCAAGCCCTGTGCTGGGTTCTGTACTGACAGCATGGAGGATACTTGGGATTCTCTCTCTCTCTCTCTCTCTCTCTCTCCCCCTCTCCCAACCTGTCCCCCATGCTCTATCTCTCACAAAATAAACAAATTCAAAAAAAAAAGAAAAGAAAAGAAAACTAGCCATCTCTCCAACAAGAACATTTTAGAACCATTTGCTGCTGCTGTCTTTAAAAAAGAGCCCAAGCACAGACCACAGATACGAAACGTGTTCCAAAAGATTAAAGTAACAATAGTTCTAGGGTGCCTGGGTGGATCAGTTGGTTGAGTGTCCAACTTTGGCTCAAGTCATGATCTCACGACTCATGGGTTTGAGCCCCATGTCAGTCTCTGTGCTGACAGCTCAGAGCCTAAGGCCAGCTTGGGATTCTGTGTCTCCCTCTCTCTCTTCCCCTCTCCCCCCTGCACACTGTCTCTCTCTTTCTCAAAAATAAATAAACATTAAAAAATTTTAAAAAGTATTTCAACAGTATACATACACACCTTAGGTAATAAGCTCACATAGGCCAACAGTTTTAAACCAGAGTAGAATAGTGCTCTGGGATATCTTAAACATTTATAAAATATATCGTAAAGTATTTGTTACCAATAATCATCAAAGTATTATAAATTGAAAATAATTTATTTTTGAAAAATTAGGGCCAATTCAAGATCATTCTGATACCAGTGTTTCCTAAACTTTGAGCATATAGTAATATCAGAATTTTCTCTCTCACCATATTATTACTGTAGCATATCTGTACTATTATGTATTATGAGACACTACTGTTATTTACTTACATCTTCTCCTTTAAATGGACTCATTTTTTACTTAAATACATTCATCTATGAAATAAACTTTTTACTACTATAAATGAAAAACAGGTTATCACCTGACAAAACAGAAAATAAACTTAAAAATAAATACAATTCCCAGGCAATATTGTTACATTTTAGCTAGATGCTGTTGCTAGCTGACAACTCTGAATCAGAGCTTGCTCTGTTCAGAAGGGAGATACTAAGAGCTGAGAGACACTTAAAGAAACACTAGCAACAAATTGAGTCTTTTCCCTTGATGTAATCTGAAGAATTGAAAGAGAATTTAAATAGGATTAAGTGACTATGTGCATCAATGTTATTCAATTCCTATCTAGGAACTACTTCAAATCACTCTTTGAGGAACCCAGCCCTAAGGAAAATGACTTTCGCATATGCATTTTTTGCTCATGGTTATGCTTTTTTGAGTGAGAGTGAGGGGTGAAACTATAATTAGCACGTTGAGAAGTTCTAACAACCTGCCAGTGCTACCAGCTTTGAATAGCATCATTCATGTGTATCCAGGTGGCAGAGGGGCAAGGCAATGCTGCCCTAATCCAGCTTCTGTCTCAGAGCCATGAGGGGTTTAGGGGAGGGGGAGAAGAAGTCACAGAAGATTTGTCATTCCTACACGTGGGTCCCAAGTCTGAACCATCCTTCCCTTGTAGATGTTGTTCCTTTGGATGAAGTTGACTTCCTGACTTCGGAAGACTGTTTTCCACTTCCAGATCTCTTTGACATGCTCTCTGTAATGTTTACATTAGAGGCTGCCTCAAATGTTTAAGTCAGCCAACCCCTCCTCCCATGAAAAGAAGATGATTTGAATATCTGGTCAGGGAACCTGACCTATAATTATGCTGAATATCTGACTGTCTTTGATATTCCTAAATGTATATGGCATCCTAGGGAAATATTTCCTTTCAGAAAAAGGCCGTCAGTCCCTTCAAGTGGCATCTGGCTATTGCAAGTCATAATGGCTGCAAAGAGGATGCCTTCGATTCCCCCCAAAACTGGAACAATAAAACTCTATGGCCACAGATAGACCAGATGATAAAGGTACAATGGAGCGGAATACACCACTCCAAACTACAGCACTTTGGTGTAAGTATTATCCTGAGCTGAAGGCAAGTGAGAGGCAGCAGAGGTAAGAAAAAGTTTCTGCCCTCCCTCCATTTGCCTAAAAGCAGCTTATAACATGTAAAGGTGTTCCCATCCCCCCTCCCCCTCTACCAGGAAAGACAGCAGGTAATCACTGCAGCTCCAGACTTTTATCAGCCCAGAGACTGCACCAAAGGAATCTACACAGCAAACCTTGCTAAAACTTGCCCTTACCTGTCATTAGTTTTCCGTATATTTACCTTCCCACAATGGGCCATCCCTCAACGCTCAAAGGCCTTTCTCTTTGTGTTGTCATTTCTCCACAAAATTATTGTGCTTTACAAAGATGGTACTGAGCTCAAGTTCTAACCACCCTCTTGAATTACACATTCCCAAAGCTCTTGTGTGTAGTGTGACACATATGTTAATAAACTTTTGTTTTTTTTTCTCTCGTTAATCTGTCTTTTGTCAATCTAATTTACAGGGCCCTAGGCAGTCAACCCAAGATGGGGAAAGGAGAGCAGAATTTTTGTCTTCCCCTACACAAGGTTGCATGGACTGGATGTATAATTTCTTAGCAATAAATCAAGTTTTAATTTAAATATCTGGTTATCATAGTGAGGCACAAATTTAAATATGAGTAAATTGCTGCATCTGACAATGAGATGCACTCAGAGGTACCTGAGGAAACAGGGGTGATGATGGAGATAGGGGATGATATCATGTATTATATGCCTACTCTGTTCTAATTATTGTGCTATGTACATTATAAAGATTAGCTCATTTGTTTCTCTCAATTCTTTGAAGCCTCATAAAGGAACGTGATGATGTCTTACTCCATTTTTACTCCACAATGCTAAGTCAATTAGACATTCAGGGGCAGCATCCTCTGCAGGTTTCAGATACTGTCTCAGTTTCGAACATCTATCATTTGCCCCCTAAACCACTACCTTTCAAGTTGGAAGTGATGAAGAGGTTATAGCAAGATCATATATAACACACTCCTCTGCACCCTCAAGATCCTGATGTCTCTAAGGGTTCCCCTTCCTCACCACTGAGAATCGTTACTTGGTAAGTTGCTGTTACAAAGGGTAGTTTGAAACATGCTTCAGGTAAATACTGCAGTTAAATGGACAATCACTTCAATACCTGGATCAGTAAATGGCCCATGAAGATCTAATATCTCAGAGACCTGGACTGCATATCTAAGATTGTTTCTTACATTTAGAAGTGGTAGGAAAACCTTGTTAATATCATATTATGCTCTCTACCTTTCTGAGTAGAGCCAAGCTCTCAAATTTTATGTGTCTCTCCATTCCTTCTAAAGTAATTTTCTTGGTGTCCCAGGGACATAAAGAGGAGGACATCTCAACATGCCCTCTGCCTTTAGAATTCTGTGATCCCATAATATAATCAGAATAGAAATCATCATTACTATCTGTCAGGTAACAGGCCCCAAAATCTCAAAACTTGAAAGAATCATATTACAGCCTTTCCAGTACTTCTCAAATGAGAAGAAATGGCCTTATCTATAGAATTATTTTCCGCTGCAATTTTTAGCCAATATAAATAAACCAGCCTCAACACCCAGAGCAATTGTATGGAGATCCTTAATTTACATTTAGAAAAATATATTTAAATCTCCTCACACATGTGTATGTATTTATTGTGTATAACTAAATTGCCTGATGACAGAAGGCTTAAAGAATGCGAGCAGTGGGGAAGAGCTGTAAGTGGGAAAATGTTGTGTTAGTCTGGTTCTTTAATTACAAGCTGTTTGCACTGTGGGTTGTGTATCGATGTATTTTTGTTTGTGTGTATACAGGTTGATCCTGGTTATTTGCAAATGAACTTGTGGATAGGAATAGTAAAGATGGTTTCATTATTCCTTCTAAAGGGAATCTTGTGATTTGATCCTTTTTCCAAAATCACAGAGACGTAAAATTTCAGGGTTAGAGAGGAGGTTATGTAGTCTAATTACTCACTCAATTATTGAATCTTTCCTACAACGTATGTGACAAGTAGTCACCCAATGGCTATCTGGGTGAATTAAGTCAAAGGGAATTTCTGGAAGAGCCAAGGCATTTGCAGTAGATGACTAATGCTTCAGCTCTGCATCTTGCTTTCTCTCTTTTCAAGAAGGCGCCTTGGTTTTCCTTTGGAGAATTTGCTCTTCCCCATTTAATGCTGTCTTAATGAGACCATCAGTCGAAGTGTCCTCTTCTCAGTTAGCCAAGGAGTGCTCATGTGACCCAAACTATGACAATTCAAATCCATCTCCCAGGGATTTAAATTCTTAGTGTAAGGGAGTAGGAGAGAAAACTGGTTTGAACCACTTTATCCTAATGGCAGCACCATAAAGATCCCAGTTTCCTAAAATACCAGATTCTTCAACTTTAATTTCAAATTTGCGAGCATCAAACACCTTCTCATAAATTTTATTTTTGCCTAGATCTAGGCAAAGGCAATTTATATTAATTACAATCAGAAATTTTTATCTGACACCCCACTGTATTTATCCATCTGAAAGAAATATAGACAGGCAAAATCCCTCTTCAGTATTATAGTCTTTCATATGTGTAACTGCATAGAATGTTCCTCTTCAATCATTCCTTATTTCTTTATATAACCTTTTAAGAGACCAGCTCACCTTTCCTCAGCTTCTGCTATGTGTCATGTTTCTTAGTCCTCCCTCATTCTCCTTTTCTCCCACCGCCGTCAGGTTCTACTGAAAATATCTGAAATGCAGAACAATAAATGGTTGGCCAGTTGCTATTCCAATATGTTTATAGCAATTTGTTAAGTTTATGCAGAAAGAAGCATGAAATTATACATATAATAACCAATAAGTTGACATGTAGTGAGTGGAAGCCAGAATTCCCCATACCACAAAATTTCACCCTTCTGCACATCCCGTCACTCACTTGTGGTGACTGAGGTATCTCAGGCGCCTTTCACCTGGCTTACACTTTGATATGTGTATACAGTGTGGTACTTCTTGCCCTCCTCATCCTCAAGGTCTCAGTTATTGGCATTACTTTCTAAGACCCATGGAGAAAATCCTTCCATTTCTGGCATACATCCAGTGTTTGGCTATCTGAATTTCTTTCAAAATATATGGACATATGTTGCCAAATAACTGGGAAGAGGGAAGAAAACTCCCTTACTGTCTTTGCATATTATAATTGTTTTCTCCTGTTAGCTCGCTCTCTCTCTCTCTCTCTCTCTCTCTCTTTTTCTTACTTTTTAAAAAAATGTTTTATTTATTTCTAGGAGAGAGAGAGAGACAGCGTGAGCAGGGGAGGGTCAGAGAGAGAGGGAGTCACAGACTCTGAAACAGGCTCCAGGCTCTGAGCTGGCAGTCAGCACAGAGCCTGACGCGGGGCTCGAACCCACGAACCGGGAGATCATGACCTAAGCGAAAGTCGGACGTTTAACCGACTAAGCCACCCAGGTGCCCCTCTTTTTTTCTTACTTTTGAGACAAGGTAGAGAGTTGCTTCTGGCTTGCCTTAGAGTCTCTCTTGCCAGTCAGTCCGCAGACCCTCTCTGTGGTACATTCTTTGAGCCCACTACTAGTCAACTTGCTCACTATAGCATGACCTGATTCTGGATGGATTTCAACATGATTTCAAGTCCTTTCAACCCTTCCACTTGATCTTCTCTAAACATGCTCCAGCTGGTCTGTTCTACTCAATTCCATAAATATGTACTGAGTACCTACTAAGTGCCAGGCTCTGTGGGTACAAAATTGAATTGGACATGGATCCTGCCCTTTAGGGCAGATGGACACATAAGCAATATGGCAATGAAAAGTGATGAATGCACACATCATCACTTTTGTGATGGCACAACGTGGCAGTGATTAAATCTGCCTGGTGAGCATGGAGTGGAGAAAGGTGTCATAGAAGAGGTGACCTTGAGCTGGCTTTGGAAAGATGAATAGGAACATACCAGGCAGACAACAGGGCATGCCACACACTTAAAAGTGAATGTGTCATCCCAGGTGTGCATAGAAAGGGGAATGCTCGCTTTCTTCTATCCTCTGTAATTGCAGACTCTGATCATATTCGTCTTTTTGGCAGCCCCAACGCACGGCAGGCTCACAGAGAGCTAAAGCCACTATCTTTCTCACATTGTTTGGTCACATCGACCTTCATCGCTCATGCCAGTGAGTCATTACTCTTTATCAAGAAATGAAAGCAAGCCCTGAGCAGCTTCATCTGATCACTGCTCCTTGCTTTTGGAGAAGCAGCCTTGTCTCTCCTGCACTCAGCAAGAGAACTCGTCCGTCTTCACCAATTTTCCCTCCTCTCTCCTTCACACAACCCCTTCTAAGACAACATGCTCCAAACTTTGCAGGAGGCAGAAATCAGCTTTTGACAAGGTTTACGGAGGGTTAGATGCAGTTTCTACCCAGCTGTTGTCCAGCGTTCTCCGAAACCAATCAAAAGAAAAGAAACCAAAAACATGTTTGCAAAAATCAAATTAAAGCCAAGCTCTGATGGAGTCACAGCTATCTACACCCATACGGGCTGCCTGCCAAGAATGTTTTTAATATAATAATCGCTCATCCATAGACCCATAATAATTGATATTTGCAATTCGATAATGCTTCTTAACAATTTTTTATTTGTTTCCAATCTCCCTGCTTCCCTCCTCACCTCATCCGCCCAACAACCTCCTGTGTCAGCACATTCACGGCTCTTAATGACCCTCTCAGCAGCTACTGATCAAAGTCAAATTTTAATTACGATTCTAATTTTGGAAGTTTGCTTCCTTTTAATCTGAACTTTTAGAAGGGAGTCAAATGTGTGCTTGGAACAACTCACAGAAAAACCATCAAGCTCCAGGACTGTTTAATTGGAAGAGTTCAAGTAGTTTTGAGCGTCATGCTTCCTACCAGCTTGTCTCCAGTAGGTGATGACTCCCACAGGATGTGAAGTACATGACTAGTGTCTGTGGTCCAGCCTGAGGACGGTGGCGTGAAAACGAGATGCAACCATGTGACGACAGAACGTTACTGTCATCATTTCCGAAGGAGGGCTTTTCCTCCAATCTTCTTCCCACAGTTTGGTCTGAGCCAAACCTAAAGCCTTCTCTGTGCCTTCATACTATTCCCATTATCAAGGATATCTTGATTTATTTAGCCTTTCGAAATTCTAACCATTCTTAACAAGACTACCTCAAAACTCCACCTTCTGTGCAGCCTTTCCTGATCCCTCCTGATAGAAAAGACCTCTCCCTGGAAATCCTGGAGCATGTATTGTCATCATAATTAATGTCAAATAGCAATCATAATAGTAGCACTATGTTGGCACATAAGCAGCATTATCTAACTTTATCTTCCCAATAATCCAACTGTGTACTGTTATCATCCCCATTTTACAGATAAGGAAACTGAGTCTCAGATATATCAAAATGTGTTCAAAGTCAAGTAACTATTTATTTATTTATTTTAATGTTTTATTTATTTCTGAGAGAGAAAGAGAGAGAGAGCATGAGCAGGGGAGGGTCAGAGAGAGAGAGACACACACACAGAATCAGAAACAGGTTCCAGGCTCTGAGCTAGCTGTCAGCACAGAGCCCTATGTGGGGCTCGAACCCACAAACCATGAGATCATGAACCGAGCCAAAATCAGATGCTCAACAGACTGAGCCACCCAGGCGCCCCTCAAGTAACTATTTAATGAGAAAGTGAGAATATGAATGCTAGGTCTAGTCATAGCAAACCACAGGATTTATATTCCTCCTACATGTATACAAAAACCTCAATCAGAATGTAAGTCTATGCAAGAAAAAAATTATATCTCATACTCCTTTGAATCTCCTAATGCTCACAAAGTTGTCATTGAATAAATGTTTTTGGATTGAATGATTCCATCTTAAAATAAATGCAAATATATTTAGAAACTTGATGGCACCTGAGTGGCTCAGTAGGTTAAGTGTCCGACTTCGGCTCAGGTCATGATCTCGCAGTTCTTGAGTTTAAGCCCACATGGGACTCTGTGCTGACAGCTCAGAGCCTGTAGCCTGCCTCAGATTCTGTGTCTCCCTCACTCTCTGCCCCTTCCCCACTTGAGCCCTTTCTCTCTCTCTCTCTGTCAAAAATGAATAAACATTAAACAAAGAATTAAAAAAAAGAAATTTGCTTATCAAGAGGAATAAATGACTTAAAAAAAAGTATTTCTTTACTTCCTAACATTTCTTTTGAAATTTAGGATTTCAAAAAGATAACTAAGGCAGTGCCTATACAACACTCTAAACCTTTAATAGGAAGACAAAAGTACAGACTTACATCAATAGTATCGTTATTAGCCAGCCATTATTAAGTACCTAATATGAGGATGTGGACATGAAAAGAAATGCTCTGGTCATCAAAGTAGCTCAGCTTCTAGTTTAGGGGCACAATGAAAAGCCAGTATTTGCTTCACTAACCCTGACTGCCTTCTGGAAAGGTTAGGTAATGATAATAAGAGAGTTTTTGTTCTGGAAACTATTTGGAAAAATAAATGTGTGCATTTAGAGTAGGAACCAGAGGGAGAACTCAATTGTTATGAATAACAATTTATAACACAGAGAGGAATTACAGATAGATTCTAGAATGGGAAGAGAAGAAGGCAAGAGAGATCAACTGTCAGTAACAAAGTTTGAAGAGAGAAAACTATGTGTTGTGAATTTTGAATAGTTTGATGTGGGGTGCAAATGTAAAGCCTTTCTTCTATGAAATCGTCAGGGAAGTGTACAGTGATCAGTCATAAGTTTATGTCCATGATTTTTCTGGGAAGTACAAATATGCTTAATTGTATATCTGTGTCAAAGCAACACAGTCCAGGGACATCACAAAGGATGTAGGGGCCCTGATAGATCCACCAAAGCTAATGGGAAAGAAGAACTTCTGTTCAAGATGATCACAGAATCCATGCCCCACCCCTTCCCACCCCTTCCTACAGGGGAGGTTGTGTTTATTCTTTTCTGCCTGGCTTTGACTTCCTATTTCTTTATCACAGGCCTGTCCCTGGACCCCATTGTTTGGATGTAATTCTCTTCTAACTTCTTGGGCCCTGTGCTGGGCTAAGTAGTATCCTCCAAATATTTGTGTCCACCTGGAACTTCAGAATGTGACCTTTCTTAAAAACAGGGTTTTTGCAGATGTAATCTAGTAAAGGTGAGGTCATAATGGCTTTGGGTAGACCCTAATCTCATGACTGGTATCCTTTTAAGAACAGAGAAATTTAGGGATACCTGGATGGCTCAGTTGGTTAAGTGTCTGACTCTTGGTTTCAGCTCAGGTCATGACCTCATGGTTTCGTGACTTCGAGCCCCACGTCAGGCTCTGTGCTGACAGAGCAAACCTCCTTGGGATTCTCTCTTCCTCTCTCTCTGCCCCTCCCTCAGTCACACCGTCTCTCTCTCTCTATCAAAATAAATAAATATAGTTTAAAAAAGAAGAACAGAGGAAGGTGGACACACTTATGGAGGCAAAGATTGAAGTGATATGTGTATAAGCCAAGCAATGCCAAGATTGCTGGCAACTACCCAAAGCTAGGAGAGAGGCACAGAACAGATTCTCTCTCAGTGTTTCCAGAAGAAACCAAGCCTGTCAACACTTCTAAAATTAATAGAATATATTCCTGTTATCTTAAGTCACACAGTTATAGCAACCCTAGAAAATTAATACAGACCCTTATTTTCCTAACTCATGGTCTTGCACCCTCTAATACTCAATGAGACAATCTTCTACTGACCCAGACTATAGAGACCAATTCTATTATTGACCTGCCCAGGGAACTGCGAGAATTCCATTGAGATTCCAATAGGACATTATTTAGATTTTCCTGAGACTCTGACAAGGAAACAATGAGGCATATCTTTTCTATCACACTTCCTAATTCTCTATAAAATAATGGCACACAGGACTCTTCACAGGCTTAGAGCTGCTGAGTGATAAAACCACTACAGGAATTTAGTAGCCCAGTCATTTTGACAGTAAGTACAACGTGGCAAACTTCATTTATACTTGAAAACACAGATAACAGGACTGTCACTGTCCACGAACTCCTATGTACTTACTTCATACACAGCAGACAGGCAATAGACACACTTGATTAGAGCTAGGATGTTGCTCTGCCACATGGGCATTTCTTTAAATGACCTGGTCCAAGAATTGTCACATGTGACATACTCAAGATGAATACTATGTAGCTTGATAAATGACTATTCATTCAGTCACTTGACCAATATTTATTGTGTGCATATTAAAGCCATTGTATTTAGGACTTAATTTTTTTTTTTTTTTTTTTTGAAGAAAACAGGGGACTTGTACAGTTGAAGAGAAAAAGACATGAAGCCTCACTTTTAATTCATGGAGATGAATGATATGTTGTCGACCCTCAGGAGCTCATAGACTTGACTGGAGCTTCACACATCTGGGAATGAGCTCAACATCCTTCTACAAATTTAGATTGTCCAGTTCCATTGTTCATTTGGTGTGTGAGTGAGTCTAGCTAACTGCCCAGCATCCGCAACTCCACATAGGTTTGTTGTTCTCTGTTCATCTTGTGTACATAGTTACTCCAGTGAGTGATAAAACCTGTTTCTTTGAGGGAAATGATCCTCAAGTGAGAAATAAAACTTTAGGGTGAGAAGAACAAGGCGATAACTTGCTCTGTGCTTCTAAGCACTTGGAAACACCTACAGACATGGAATTTAAGAGAAAACAAGTCTCCTATTCAGATATTGTCATTGTAGAAACTGGAGATTTTAGAAGATGCCATGATGGGCCACAGATAAATAGTAAAAGTCTACTTTAGTAAAAATGAGAGAATGGGGGAGAGCAACAGAGGATTCTTTAAGTTCTTTGAGCAGAGTTAAGTGATGAAGGTCTACTTACTCCTTTGTTTTGGGGGTAAGACATTTGGAAAACGTTTGGAAAAGGGCCCCTATCTTCCTGTCCATGTGTTTCCATGATAAAACTTCTATTAGAGTAAAAATGCTGACTTCTCTGTAAGATACACTTCTGCCACTCTGTAGGAAACATTAGGACTGAAGCTGCTACCTTTACCTTCAACTTGGTGGCTCTGTTTAACTCAGTAAAAGCAAGTCTTATGGAACTCAGCTGAGGCACAGACACCCACACTGTACCTCCAATCAGCTTAATCAGTCACAAAGCATCTACTTCTCAGTTGGCTGTAAACTCAGGAAAGAAAACATGTGGTATTATTAATCTATTCCTTAGACACTCGCTCCTTGCTGACTCCCCTCTGCACTGTCCACCAGGTTGTTCCACACTTCTTTACTACCTTAACTCCACATGCCTCTCTGCCAGTTTGTTCCATTATGGGGAAAAAAAACCTATAGGATATTTCAAATACTGGGAATCTGTGTTGAACCACATGGGCACTCCTCTTCCATGGCATGGCACGTCACAAATGTACCTCTGAGACAGTTTTCATTCTACCTCGAGTTTTAGTTATTTGAGTATTTGTTTTAACAGTCTGTCCATGCATACCACCACACCATCTGCTCCAGCCTCATCCCCTCCTCCACACTCCTGAACTCCAAGCTCTGCAATAATAAAGACTTACGTCAAATCATGCTATACCTGTTCTAGTGTTTGTCAAAAGGGAGTGCATTTGCAATGCATGTCTTCATTTCATTAAGAAACTTTATTCTGACATCAGTTGGTCCTGCTTCACCAATTTCAAGGTACATATATATCATCACAATTCCAGTTAACTGTTAAAATACCCCTGTGCCTATTTTAGCAAGTCTTAAGGCTCTCCTATACCACAGTGTCCAGTTTAGAGGGGTCTACTCAAGTAGAGGGTTCAGTTCTGCCTCAGAATGTCAGTGAAAGAGAGAAATGGAGGATATTGCCAGGCAACACCTAGGTGTCAGATGATCTCTGTCACTTATCTGTCCTCTTCTCCCTTGGAAATTGGAAAATATGGTCCCTTTTGGGACCTTGGAGTTCTTTCCTACCAGTCAGTTGAAACCATCTCAATCCATCAAAGAGATTTGAGTTGTATCTTGTTCTTCTACAGATAACTTGGTTCCTGTGCAATTTGGCTGTCCCTACTCTTATGCAATCAAATCCACTTTCCAAGTGGCTTAGGAGCAGCAACTTTGGACAGGGCTGAAAATATCTGGTCCCATACTAAATGCATCCACACTCATCTTAAAATTGCAAAACTCAGTAACTCTGTCTTGGAAATACAATTGTTAGCGAAACTCAACTGAGTTTTTTTAGTTTTCTCAGTAAATGTAAAGATCTAATTGGCTTTATTCAAGGATTCATGAATCAGGCAGTATACCATGTAGCAAACGGAAGGGAGCTCCAAGGAGTTGTACAAAATGGACTGTGTTATAGGCAAAGGGAGGGTACGACAAGGAAGTTAAAAGAGTGGATTATTTCAGGCAAGGCTATCTTCCCTTAGGAGTAGGCAGGGGGTCTTGTCAGGCAGATTACCTCATTAGTGCTGACCAGGAAACTCCAGACTGATTGGCTTAAAATTCCACTCCTGGGAGAAACTGAAACTGCAATTAGGTTGGGTATTAAGTCTTACTGGGGCTTAGCAAAAGTGACTCCATTTTGAGCCTGATGTTTTTTTTTGTAACACAATGATGCTTTAAGCTGACTAGCTGGGTTCACCTAACAAAGCAATGCACAGCCTCTATCACTAAAATATAAAGTTAGGTAAAATAAAATAAATTCTACCTCACCAGGTACCTCAATAAAATTCCTTATGTCTAGAAAATACGTGTGTATGTACTATCTGTTTGTTGGCCAACACCGAGTTTAGAAATTTCTTTTTTAATGCAAATGCCTTTAGGAAGGATGTATGTACTCCAATTCTCCACAGGATCCACCCAAACATGGAAGCTCAGCTTTCTGCCTGGCCTCTATAGACATTTGAGTTTGAGCACTCTGCTTTATGAGTCTACATGATCAGCTATGCGCCTGAAGGTATGGGGGATAAAGACACACACACACACACACACACACACACACACACACATGAGACCTCATGAGCTGAGAGAAAGCATAACCTTACCAATATTTGTCTGTTTCTATTGTTGATTCTAGAGCTATTTCAGCAACTTGTCCTCTGAACAACCACAGATAAAGAGATGGAAATTGAAGATAATCTACATAGGAATGGAAGACACCACAATCACCCCCAGGAGTGAGGCTTTCCCCAGTCCTGCATGTTACTGTGATGGTCAGATTGTCTGTTGAATGGCTAAAAAAATTTTTACTCTACAGGATTGTTTTGAGTAAGTTGACCATTGTCCTGTGGGTGTCCATGGGTCCATCCACAAGAGATGGGGTGTGCTGGGGGGTGAGAAAGAAGGAGAGCCTGACTCCACCACCACCACCACCACCACCACCACCACTACCAGATACCATCTCCAGGGAAGGAAGTTCTGTTTTCATCTGTTTTACCTATTAGTGGTCTCACTAGGAGAAAATGCAGCAGTTGAGAAAACCACTGGGATGCATTAAAATAATTTTTTAAAAGTCCTCTTTTTAGAGGACTCTACACTTTATTTTTCTTCAGAGAAGTTGAAGAGTAGTGGTCCTCAATGTGGATGTGCCTTAAGATCATTTGCGGGAGGTTTAAAAATACTGATGCCTGGGTTCATCCTCCAGAGATTCTGATTTAAAATTTGTCTGGGGCATGACCTGAGCATTGAGGTTTTCTTAAAGCTCCTGGCAGATTCAAGCATGTAGCCAAGGTTGAGAATCCTGACAAGAGAGAGAAAAGGATAGATTTTGATGTCAGGAAGGTGGGGTGGATTCCCGACTCATCTCTAACTCTCCATAATACAAGCTAATCACATAAAATCCAGATCTTCCATTTTATGCATTTCTAGACTTGGGAAACTTATAAATATGTATGTTGTTGATCATTTGCACTCTTTTTTGCCCTCAAAATAGTTTCATATGCCTCAAAGAAATGCAGGTAGTATAGTAAGGAAATGGTGAAAAAGAAAAATGAAGCTAGAGTAGACTATTCCTCTGTGGTTGTAAGACAGACCCCTATACTTCCTGGAGCTCCTTAGCTGAGTAGGAGTGAAGAAGAACATATAAGTGCTTGCACAATCTACAACAATCTACAAGCTGTTGACTGCTCAGAGAGTCGTTACCAATAGGGTTTTGTCCTGTGGTCCTCCAATGAGGTCATGGCACAATGTGATAAAATCCTCAAAAGCCACAGTAAAAACAATAAGGAGCTCTACAGGGCTGAGCTTCACTTTCTTACACCTATAACATGGGGACCATAACAGAGATTGCTAATACTTAGTACATAATTGGTCTCACCTTCCTCCCTAACAACAGAACGGTGTTTTTTTGGGGGGCAACAAAGCCCCAAGGTAAGAAGAAAGAGGAGAAAGATGATGAAAGGGTAAAGAAGGAGGAAAAAGAAGAGGAAGAAGAGACAGAAGAGCAAGAGGAAGAAAAAGAGAAAGAAGGAGAAGAATGAGCCCTTTACTCCATTTGCTTGCAAATAGTTGTAGTCAATGGGATGCAAACAGAATTCCTTAAAGACAAGATTTTCAAGGAAATCTCTTTAAATGGGGCTACACTAGGCAGGAAAAGTGTTCTTGTTTCTTTCCCATTTATAACAAGAACGTGATGGCTGGAGCTGCAGTAGCCACTATAGAGCCACAAGGGAGAGCAGACAGAATTGCAGGTATCTTGGTCCTGAACAACCAGCATCTCAACTATAACCAGTGACACTGGACTCCTGATTAGATGAGATGCTAAAATTACACTTTTATCATTTACAATCAGATTTCAACAACTTGCAACCAAATTCAGTTCTTAATAAAATGCAGGGGCAATTATATCTTGTATGTTCTTGTGAGACTAAAATTAACATAGGCAGTATTTCTGGCATTTCTTAGTGATAATTATATTCATCCATTCTATCAGAATTTATGAAATGCCTACTCTATGCCCAGCATCATTCTTTGTACTGAAAAACCTGACCCTACCCTCATGGAGATTATATTCCAATAAAACACTGCTGCTGTTCTTCCAAATGTTTCTGATTTTGATCTCTATACTGAAAACTTTTTGGTTTATGCAAAATCAGGATTTATACATCACCACTTTCTACAACCCATTTCTAGCAATAGATCCACACATCTATCTATTGGTCAAATAGGATTTGCATGTGTGTGTGTATTTACATTGCAGGTACCAAATATATCTAAAAACCAGTCACTGCAGGGCACCTCAGTGGCTCAGTCAGTTAAGCATCCACTCTTGGTTTCAGTTCCTGGCATGGTCTCACAGTTCATGAGTTCAAGCCCCACATCAAGCTCTGTGCTGACGGCACAAAGCCTGCTTGGGATTCTCTCTCTCCCTTTCTCTGCCCCTCCCCTGCTTGCTCACTCATACACGCGCTCTCTCTCTCTCTCTCTCTCTCAAAATAAATAAATAAACTTAAATTTTTTAAAAGACAAATAAAAATAAAAAGCAGTCACTGCTCTCAAGAATCATGAATTTCTACTAGGAGAGATAACAAAAGCCAGCAAGACCAGAGAGGCAATATGCTCATAACTAGCATCTACTAGTTATCTCACTTAGGTGCCATTTTTCAAGCATGTCACAGGAAATATCTCATGTATTCCCCCACATCTCTTAAGAGAGTGGCTAATCTTATCTTCATTTGTACCCTGAGTAAACTGCCCCAAATCACACAAGTCCCAAGTAGTAGTGCCAGAATTCAAACCCACGAAGTCCAATACCAGAGCCCATGTACTTCATAACTACTTGAAACAAACTTCAGGTAACTGCAAGACACCAAGGAGAGGCAATGGCGGCCACCAATGGGGACATTTGTTTAAAAACTATTCATGGAACTTCTTCTATATCCCAAACATTGATTGGGAAACAACTCCATGAGTAAACAAGCAAGGAAAACTGTCCATCAGAGGGATCTTGACTTACATTGTCATGGCATCAGTAATTACTGGGACTGAGGCAAAGGCTCTATGTCAGGCACAAGGTGAGATGCTTTTGGTATATTTTAAAGTATTTTCAATACCTGCAAAGAAATCAGACTACATTCCTCAGTAAACCACACCAGTCACCAGGAAATCTCACTGTTAGTGACTCCATCCCCCTGCCCTCCCCAAGTCACTTGTGGAACAATGAGGCTTCTATTCCCTTTCTCTCTCTCCCTTCCCAGTGATGACTGACTTTTTAAAATCTTCTTTCCCTGCCCCCTTAAAAAAACAGGGGTCAAAATGAGAGTCTGTGAGAGTTTGTCCAAATTTGGTGGCAATGGAGAGGCAGTGACCAGCATAACAAACTAAAATGGTATTTCAAGGATGGCCCTGCTGGGAAGGAATTATTTCCAAAGTGTGATCACTAATGAGAGAAGGTCCCACAAACTCATCCCCAGTAGAAACCCACAGACACAAGCTATGATCATGCTTTTAATCCTGAGGGCTCTTTGCTTTCACAAACTGCAGTCACCCAGGTCAAAATAGGGTCATCTGTCTTTGAGAGTAATCTTTTCTTTCTAATATACTTATTTTTGAGAGAGAGGTAGAGAGAGCACACGCGAGAGAGAGAGAGCATGTAGCAAGAGAGGGACAGAAGAGGAAGACAAAGAGAATCCCAAGCAGGCTCTGCACTATCAATACAGAGCCCAATGTGGGGTTCAAATTCATGAACTGTGAGATCATGACCTGAGCCAAAACCAAGAGTCAGACTCTTAACCCACTGAGCCACCCAGGTGCCAAGACTAAAGAATATTCTTAATGTCGTATCTTCACTGTTTAGAAAAAAAATCCATGAAGCTATAATATTGGGGGGGAGGGCAGCATGCTGGGCAAATGCACAGTACCCATTACAAATAACAAGTATCACTGTGAAGCATTTATTTCTGTATGTGCCTGTTGCTATGCTCAATGCCCCACAAGCATTTTCTCCTTGACTCTCTACAACAATCCTAGGAGGTGGGGTCTTCTGTGAATCCCATTTCATAAGTGATGGAAATGAGACTTAGGAGCTGTGGAAAGCATACTGGTGGTTCCTTAAAAGTTAAACATAGAATTACCTTATAACCCAGGAATTTCACTACTAGATGTATACCCCAAAGACTTGAAAATGAATACTGAAACAAATCTATGTACACAAATGGCTATAGCAGCATTACTCAACATAGCTTTTTGAAATAACCCAGATTTCCATCAATCAATAAATGGATAAACAAAATGTGGTGTAACCATATAATGGAATATTATTCAGCCATAAAAATGTACAAAGTACTAATATATGCTTCAAAAACATTATGCTAAATAAACTGGATACAAAACATCACATATTGTATGATTCCATTTGTATAAAATGCCCATAATGAGAAACTCCATAAAGACAGAAAGTACATTAGTGGTTGCCAGGGACTAGGGGGAAGGAGAAATGAGGAGAGACTGCTTAATAGGTGCAGGGTCTCCTTTGTGGGTGATGAAAATGTTTTGGAACCAGATAGAGGTGATGGCTGCACAACATTGCGAATGTACCAAATGCCGCTAGATTATACACTTTAAAATGGTTAATTATATGTTAGGTGAATTTCATCTCAATTTTAAAAGTTTTTAGATTGTAAACGGGACGAGATCTGTGGTGGTCATGGAGGTATGCTGCTCATGCCTCCCTCTAGGAGGGTTGGCTGCAAGGAATGTGGTTGGCTGATAGCCTCCAGCTGCTGAACTGTTGACTCCTCACCCCCTGTCCCCTCAACGCGGAATTTATGCCCCAGTGCCTTGCTCTCTGTGATCTCTGTGAGTTGTTCCCAATCAGTGATGGAGCACAGCAGGGGCCCTAGGGCTGTCTGCTCCTGTCCAGCTCAGGACTCACCTGGCAGGCATCTTTGCTTCCCACTGAACGGCAACTCGATGTTCTTTTCCTTCACTTCCTTTCCTTTCTTCTTTCCCATGTCAGCCTTGTATTTCACCCTCCCCCCTCCCCCCACCTTCTTTGGCTCCTCATTACTTTCTCCGTCACAGACATCTGCCCCCAATAGATCTCTGGCACAACTAACCCCATCTCAGTGTCTGCTTCTTAGGGAACCCAAACTGACACAAAGCCCAATAAATTGCCCATTGTTACACAGACAGCTGGTGGCAAAGCCAGGACTCAGTAGCTAAATTACTAACCTTCTGAAAGTAAGTACAAAATCACATTTATTTGATGAGGCGAGCTACCTAAATAGGGTTTTCATGTATTCCTGGTAGAGTGGCTCTGATTTGCTCATTAAATAGCTGTGATTTTGAGCAAACTGCTTACCGTTAGTATTTCTGTTTTCAAAAATGTAAAAATGCAAGTTTGCCAACTTACAACTTGTAAAACCCTTCTCCCTCGTGTGTCCATGGCTGACCTCATTGACCTACCCTTCGTCCTTCCTCACTCTAAGATACCAGGCATCCATTGTAATAGCTTGAGATGTATATATCTATATAAACTTATTTGCTTCTGATGTGACAAGGTCCACTCTAGCCAGCTCAGCCTCATGTGATTAAATCATCACACGCTTTTTGACCATGGAGCTACCCAGAGCAATAAAGTCTCCAAGCAAGACCTCCACTCCTTCCTGTGCAGCATCCTTACCACCATAATCAGCCTAAACCAGGCTGATTAAATGGATCAGGATGAATTGAACTTATCTGACTTTCATGTTTATGTCAATCAGCATAATTTAAGGGACATCTTTCTCTTATCCTTATACCACTGAACCCGAGGTAGGGTGCCATCTTTGTACCTCCTAGTCATTTTTAGATCATTGTCTCTTTCACTGAAACTATCAGCTTGGAGCAACTCAATTAGACTATGCTACCAGTACCACCCTCCTTCTTCATCTAGCTCTTAGTGACTCCTCATTTCTTACCAAATGTACCACCTGGCTCATTATTACTCTCTAGTATTATTCTTGTCATGATTCTTGGTGAGCTTCAATATCCACAGGAACACTCCTTTTATCACTCTGGCCTCTTGGTGGGAAGTTTCTTGATCTCCTCCTTTTATGATACTGTCTTCTCAACATCAGCTGCTCAGTCCTCCAGACATTTCCTGAACTTTTGCATCCCCATAATCTAATCTTCACTTTAAGTATCTTCACTTCATACTTTGTACAGCTCACTCACTCTTGTGTCATGACTCAAACATTAATAAACCCCACAGCGTCCATAAACAATCAGCGCCAGGGCTCTCTCTTCTCTTGTTCTCATCTCCCTCCATACCCAACTTCAATTCCATGACTCCTTGCAAATAGGCTAACATCCCTTCCTTTCTCTTCCTCCATCATGATTCCCTGATTAATTTAATTCTCCACTTTCTCTGTGCCTACACTAGAGTACTTGAACTTAACTGAAGAAAAACATACACAAATGCTCACCCATGTCACTTAAAACCATTACCAGCTCTCTCAGGAGGGTCTTTAAACCTACCTGACAATTTTCCTACAATTTCCAATTCTGTTTTCTCTCCCATAATTCCAGGTGACAATTTCATATCTTCCCTTTAAAATTCAAGCACCCCCTGTCTCATTCTCACTATCCCAACAAAGTCACTTCCAAATGCACTGAAAAAATAGAAGCAATCAGAAAAGCAATCAAGAACTTCCTTAAGGGACCACTGCCATGTTACCCCCCTCCTCATTCCTTTTTTCACATGTTTTCTTACTAGCCCTTACCCTATCCCAGACCTATTATTTATCCAGTCAATTCTTTATTGGTTTTCCATCCATTTTCCCCTGTAGAATCTAATTTCCAAGATAGTAGAGATTTATCTTTGTTCATTGCTATATCTTGTGCCGTGCCTGACATGCAGTAGCATTGGTAAGTATTTGCTAATTGTGTATCCATTATGTTGTACGGGCACAACTCATAGTTCACAATCACAAAAAAGTAAACTTACTCTGTCTCCTTGGTCCCTTTAAAACTGCTCTCATGCTTCTAGTTCCGGCAGGAACTTCTGCAAGACTCATGTTTTTTCTGGTCATTCTTCAGTATGCAAAGAGATTTCTCTTGTCTCTGTAAGTCACAAAACACTGCTTCAATTCAGTAATTAAAATGTATAGTTCCAAGTAAGAATATATTTCAATTGAAATGAAAGCTTCCTTCTCTCTTGCAACTCAGACTGGTCTGAAAAAAGGGAAGAAAGAAATAAAGGAAGGAAGGAAGGGGGAGAGAGGGGGGGGGAAAGAAAGAAAGAAAGAAAGAATGATGGAGGGAGACAAAGGGGAAGGAAGGGAGGAAGGAAGGAAGGAAGGGAGGAAGGAAGGAAGGGGAGTTGGGGGAGAGGAGCAGAGAGAGAGACAAACAGAGAGAGAGAAAGAGAGAGAGAATCTTAATTAAGCTGGCTTCACGCTCAGCACAGAGCCCCATGTGGGGCTCAGTCCCACCAACCTGAGCTGCATGGAGTTGGACACTCACTGACTGAGCCACCCAGGCACCCCTGTCTGACAGACTTATATACTTGTTGTCCCATGCAGCAAGCTTGCCTTTGTTCTGGCAGTTGAGCATTCAACCAGCCATCCCATCCACACTGTAACTTCACAGCAAATCTGAGTCTCCAAATAGCCATGTCATAATAGGTAACACTTAATTTGGCACTCAATATATGCCAGAGCATTTGAAGTGCTTCAAATATATTAATTTCCTTAATCCTCAAACAGCCTGTAGAAACATATACTATAATCACTTCCATCTTACAGATGGGGGACTGAGACACCTCCGTTACTGCAAGTCCCCAGTGATGGGTTCTTGCTCCACATTTTGGGATGCGGCTTCTGATATTTTTAGCCTCAGCCAAAGCAACTGAACTCATTAACTAATAAGTATAGAGTAGATAATTTCTAAAGTCTTTTCCAGTTCTTATAATTTTGAAATTTAAAATTATATTACTCTCCTGTCTATCCATGGTAAAGCATGGGAGTGGTGGTGGTGGTGGCTACAGAAGATTGAAAATGGGTTTTCCTGGCCTAAATCCCTGGATGTTCCCCCATCTGATTCTAGCCAAGGCTTTGTAGATCAGCAGGAAACTAGCAAAGCTAGTCTAGATGGTATGTACTCATGGAACTGTGATGTTATAACTCTTCCCTGGTCCTATTAACAGATGTTTAATTGACCATTCAAACTTGCACCAAATTGCATGCAGCAAATGAAAGCATAGTGCCAGAGAACTGGACATGAAGACTTGTTTTTTTTTTTTTAAAGTGTATATTTAAAAACCAAATTCCCAACTGTTTATGTATCTCTGCTCCCATACAATTCCAACATTATTTTATTGAAAAGATCTCAGAAGAGCAGGAAGCAAAATTAACTCCATGATAACTAGTTGGAGGTTTTCTGATATGGGAAAAAGAGGCAATAGACATGAATTTTTTGACAGTATTTTGGTACTCCCTGCTGAGGCATCTCCTGCTTGGAAAGGGAAAGAACTGAGGACTCAATTGAGTTCAGAGGATATTTAAAATGTCTTCCTCATCTGGGGTCTGTGATCATCATGGAGTTTTGGTGCCATTTGTTAATGTCCAGCTGAAGAGCACAGCCATGATGTAGGAATGAGTACAGTGAGGGAATATTAAATGTTGGAAGGCTCCTCAGCCTCATGTCTTGGATTTTGAAAGGTCTGCAGAATAGTCGGAGGGCAAGAATCCCCTGTCTGCCAGTCTGCTGCTGTGACTGTGGGGTAGGGGGCGCATCTGTGAACCCAGAATTAAAAGCCAAGGGGAATCCATAAATTAAGTATGTAATAATAAGATGGATCTAGAAAGAAAATGATGCCAGACCCTTACCCCTCTATCCCTTCTACTGTCATCTTTATTTCATTCTATTGTAGTTATCTTTTAACTCTTTTCTCTGCTTTTAGACTTTCCTACTCCTATCCAAACTCAACTTCACAGCCAGAGTCATATTTCTAAAATGCAAATCTGATCATGTCACTTCTCTGCTCAAAAACTGTTGCTCCCCACTGCCTACAGGCTAGAGTCCAAACTCATTAAAATGGAAGTCAATGCCCTTGAAAGGCTGGCACTGACCCACCTTCTGGCCTCATTTCTCAATGTAATATTTCTAAACCCATCATGATCTCTCCTTTCTCTCTGCGAGCCTTTGCACATGCAGCCCTCCTGTCTAGAAGTCCCTGCAGTTAAGAGGGGATCTATTGTAAATAACAGAAAACTCAGCTCAAATGGGCTTTAACAATGAAGCTGATGTATTGGTTCACAGATTAGAAAGTCAAGAGGTTGACAAGATCCATATTTGATTGAACCAATGGCTCACTGGCATTCTCAAAGGCCTGCTTTCATGCCATCTCTCTTTTCTGCAGTGTCCATTCCAGTATCTGGGAAGCTCATGTTGGGGTAATAGGATGAATATCAGAAGTAAATAGGTCTTCATGGGAGGGAGCATACACACTTTGAGGAAAAAGTGTTCTCAAAGAAAAATCTAGATGCTAAATAGTGAAATGGAGGAATAAAGTTATTGGACATCTTTCAGTCTAAATAACTTTTAGATATCTTCTCAGTCCAGTTCATGAGCTGTGAGGAACACCCCTTTTCCCTCATGCTAGGTTAACAGTTTGTTCTTTCATAGTTATCCTTCACCTAATGCACAGATTTTTCATTAATACTCCTACAAGTCATGGGGTGCCTGGGTTCCTCTGTAGGTTGAGTACCTGACTCTTGATTTTGGCTCAGGTCATGATCTTATGGTTCATGTGTTCGAGTTTCACGTTGGGTTCTGCACTGACAGTGCGGAGCCTGCTTGGGATTTCTCTCTCTCTGCCCCTCTCCTGCTCACTCACTCTCTCTCTCTTTCTCATAAATAAATAAATAAGTAAATAAATAAATATTGAAAAAATACTCCTACAAGTCCTGAAAGTTTTCATATGG
This sequence comes from Hyaena hyaena, assembly GCF_003009895.1. Taxonomy (NCBI): domain Eukaryota; kingdom Metazoa; phylum Chordata; class Mammalia; order Carnivora; family Hyaenidae; genus Hyaena; species Hyaena hyaena. The sequence goes on from NW_024080911.1 coordinate 926,447, forward strand.
CTTACTATGTGCTGACTATCTGATATACGTTAATCTACTTAACACCAACAGTAAAACTTTGAAATAGATATTTGGTATCCATATTTTATTTATGAGGAAAACGTGATGAAAAGTTAAATAACTCTTCCAAGGTAACACAGTCAGCAAAATTCTCTAACTTCTGCATTCATATTGCTTGCTCCATACTGTATAAATGAAAACACATTACAAAATAGCCACTCGATCACAGTCACCAGAAAGATGTGTTGGATGGATCATAATACTTATCACATGGTCTTGCATTTATGGATCTCCCTTCCACACCAACCATAAAACTCTGATAAAAAGGGATTGTATTCTGTTTCCATTGGAAGCGCTGGAGTGTCCTGATTAGAAACTGTAGAGACAAACTGCAGAGAAGTGGTTCTTCCTGAGTTCTTCCACTTTCTGGGAGACTGTGGGCAAATTTCTTAACCTTCCTATATCCAACACCCCTCATCAATAAACTGGGGATAATAATAGTACATCACAGAATCATTATAAGTATTGAATAAGGTACAGAAAAAGTCCAAACACAGATGCCTGAAACATTGAAAGACCTCAACCAATTTTACCTAAAAAGTATTGTTTCTTCCCTTTCATCCCCTTAGGATAGTGCCTGATACAAGGCAAGATAGTCAATGAAATATGATCAGTCATGGGTAAGAACCTTAATCCTGCAGAAAACTTAACTTTTGCTCCAGTTTTCCCCACTGTCTTCTAGCTCTATAGACACAGAAATATTTTCTGCATCTGCAAGCAACCCAGGACCTGGTTAGCACAGAACAGTGACCTTTTGGTGTCCTGGATAGGATACATGGGAGAGGAAAAAAAACATCATGTAATAGTGAGATGGAAATTAAAGATGGTGAAGGGATCAGGAGACTTGGGTTCCTAGAGCTGTTCTTAACTCTGGGGGACATTGAAATGACATCAATAGAACTTGATAACATCTAAATGTATGGATTGATTAAGAAAGAGAAAATCAGGATCTATTCTGCTATTGGTCAAACATGTCAATGCAATAGGCCTTGCTCTTCCACCTGTGAAACAGGGGATAGCATCATTAGCCTTTCTCGTGTGGTGCTCTAAAGATCAGATGAGCTTCCCATTTAATAATGAGCACACTATGAGAAAGAGCCAACACAACCATTCAAGCTGAAGAAAGAGCAGCAGCTGGTGTACGTGTCCAGAAAGGTAGGGTCTCATACTTTACTTTGAGGACTTAGAACTTTATCCTAATGGATGGGAAAGCACTGAAGAGTTGGTGCAGTGGAGTGGCATTATATTTGCATTTTAGAAATATTTCTCTGATTATAGTTTAGATAAAAATTGTGGAAAAATGAAGTTTGCAAAACCAATAAGGGGTTATTGCAGAAATATAGGCAAGAATTAATGGGAAATTGGACTGGGGTTGCAGCTATGGGAAAGAAGAAAATGCATGAATTAAACATGTTCAGTAGAACTTGGTGACAGACTTAACGTGGGCCTTAACGAAGAAAGAGGAATTAAGGATAATTCCCAGATTTTCTGATGTATCCAACAGGGTGAAGGCAGTGTCACTTTTAAAGATCAGCAAACCAGTAGATCAAAGTTAAAAATCATCATTCTTTTCAGAAATTAAAACAAGACATAGAAGAGATTCTTACCTGTGGCCCGTTATAATGTAGACTCATAGATTTCATTAGAATGATTTTGTAGCAATCATTATAGGATCTAGTCTAGAGAATAAATATGTGAAATTAAAAGAAATGACAAAAGAAGAGCCTGTCAAGTCCATTTATTCATCCAGCCAGTATGTCAGGTACTATTCTAAACCAACTGTTTAACAATAGTAAAGAAGAGAGAAGGTTCTTGCTCTTAGGAAGCCGATGCTCTAGTGGGGGCAAAATATGTAATAAACAAACAAATAGGAAAAATATCAGATAGCAGTGAAAATTCTTCAGAACATTAAGATAACTTGATGTGACAGAAAGGTCAGGGGATGTTTTTTAGGGGCAATAGGAAGAGAAAATCACTCTGATGGAGAAGACAATGAAGTTGACACTTAAATAACAAGAGGGGTCAATGACCTTTATAATCAAGAGAAAGGGCACAATAAATAGAGGAAACAGCAAAGGCAAAGGCCTTGTGGCAGGAAAAAGCTCATGTTGTGGTTGACCAACCACAAAAAGTGATGAAGAGAGTGGCACAGGAGTTGAAGACATAAGCAGTGCATTGTAACCTAGGGCTTAGAGTTGCATTTTATTGTACACATGAAGGGAGGCCATAAGAGAGATTAAATCATTTTGCATGTTTAAAGGTATCCTGTTTGCTGTGTGGAGAACGGGTCGTGGGGGCCAGGAGGAAAATTTAATCCAGGTAAGAAATGTTTGAGGCTTGATGATTAAGGATCTGCAATTATTTTAGTATAACCATTGATATTAGCGAGTGAAGGGTCCCTGCACAGAGAAACTTACAATGAGAAAGGGAAGCATGCGCAGTGCAGTGAGGAGGCAGAAGGTCCACGGAGAAAAACTGCCCACACTGCATCTGAAAAGAGCCCCATGCCTCCCTCAAAGAACGGAGAGTGACAGATTCCTATTGGGCAAAGAAAATTGGCAATCATTTGGGGGGAGGAAAGGAAAAAGGGAGAGTCAGAGAATCTATGAAGAGCACATGTCAGTTTGAGGATATATTTATACTTGGTTTCATTTTGAAATATGTATTTGCTTTGTTCATAAATCTTTTATTTTGAATTATGTGTGGTGAGTGCTAGATACAGGGTAAGATAATGATCTTTGAGTATGCACCATAAAGTCTCTGAAGGTCTGAATTTACCTCTGAGAAGTGAACATGGCAAGTCATCACAAGAGATGAGGGGGATATAAAAAAAGACACATTTGTTGGGGACTTGAGCACAAGGAAAGGGAGCTTAAAACAAAAGTAGAAGATGGTCAAGACACAAAAGGAAAGGTATACCAACTCCTTAACAATGAAGCAAAAGTCTTGGAAAAGCAAATTTTGTGCAAAATGCTCAGAAAAAGAAAAGAAAAATTAGGAGGGAGACTCAGAATAGTTGGAGGAACACGAGAATGTCAGGAAGAAAAAGAAGAAGGGGCACCTGGGTGGTTCAGTCGGTTAAGGGTCTGACTTCAGCTCAGGTCATGATTTCATGGTCTGTGGGTTCGAGCTCTACATCTGGCTCTGTGCTGACAGCTCAGAGCCTGGAGCCTGTTTCACATGCTGTGTCTCCCTCTCTCTCTGCCTCTTCCCTGCTCATGCTCTGTCTCTCTCTGTCCTTAAAAAAATTTTTTTTTAAAAACCGAAGAAGAAGAAAGAAGAGTTGAGGTATCATACATTCTGGAGCAGGTATGAACCCAATGCTGCTTCTTTTTCACTCTGTGAGACAATGAGAATTTCCTTTAACTTTTCTGAGCCTCGTTTCCTTTATCTTATAGATAGGGATGATGGAAAGTGAAAATGGTAATATGTATATGTGACGGTTTTATAAGCACTAAGAAATGGCAATGGAGAAATAAGTAATTCCAGAGAAGTCTTGAACAGCACATGTGCACATATATCCATAGAGATACATCTACATGTGCACGCGTGCACACACACACACACACACACACATTTTATAGATCACTCCAGCACCTGGGTGGTGAATAATTTGAACAGGATATGAAACTAGAGAGACTGAGTTAAAAAGAGTATCAAAGCCAGTGGCACAGAGTAGAGAGCCCAGAATCAGACCCATTGTGTATATGGAAATTTGATAAATGAGTGGATGCTGAAGGTGGATGAGAAAAGGGAGGACTATGCATTAAGAGGTGCCGGGGAAACTTGGTATCTATATGGGACAAACTAAAAACTAATGTGTACCTTAGACCATGTGCAGAAATATTGAGAATGTTAAAAATTACATAGGGGGCGCCTGGGTGGCTTAGTCGGTTAAGCGTCCGACTTTCGCTTAGGTCATGATCTCGCGGTTCGTGGGTTCGAGCCCCGCGTCGGGCTCTGTGCTGACTGCCAGCTCAGAGCCTGGAGCCTGTTGCAGTCTGTGACTCCCTCTCTCTCTGACCCTCCCCTGCTCACGCTGTCTCTCTCTCTCCTAGAAATAAAGAAAAAACATTAAAAAAAAATTACATAGAACAACATTCTCATTTTTAAGGGATAATTTTTAAAGTAAGACACAAAGTAAGCAACCTGTAGAAAAAGGAATGAGAAATCTGACTATTGAAGTTATAAACTTTAGCTCATCAGAAGAATTCTCAAATAAGAGGAAAGATAAATCTCAAACTTGGATGAGATACCCACACACACACTCACACACACACACACACACACTCACACATACACACACACACACACCCCTGACTTCATCTACCTCCTACCAAGGAAACTATTATTCTGTAATTTGTTAATTATTCCCTTGTTTTTCTTTATAGTTTTATCACATATGTAAGTTTATGCATAATATAGTTTTGCTTGCTTTTGGAATTTAAACAAATGGAATCATAATATTTTCTTTGGGGCCATGAAAACCATAGTTTTATGGTTTCTAGCTCTATTCTTGTTGATTTAGGTAGCTACTTCATTATCATAGTTGTATCGTATTTCATGGAACAAATATACCACAGTTTATTTATCTATTTCTCTTATTGTTTACCTTTGAATTTTCAAGGGTTTTACTCTTATACACAAAGTAGTTGTGCACATTCTTGTACATGCCTCTCGAGCTCACAGGTAAGATCTCTTTACAGCAGGGGTTAGGAAACATTTTCCACAAAGAGCCAGATATGAACTATTTTAGGCTTTGCAGACAATATGGTATCAGTTGCAATTATTCAGTGCCATTTAGCATGAAAGCAGCCATAGATAACATGGCTTTAAATAAAACCTTATTTTAAAATTTTAAATGAAACTTTATTTATATAAACAGACAGTAGACCAGATTTGGAACATGGGCTATGGTTTGCCAACCCTTGCTCTAGATGATGATTTTTAAAATAATCGAAAATATTAATTCTGAGGAACAGAGCAAGCAAGCAAACAAGCTGCAATAAAACATGATTCCGTTTGTTTACATTTTGAAACCTAGCAAAATTATAATACATCATAATGTAATTCAGAGATACTTATATGAGTGGCAAAACCACAGAAAGCAAGGAGGACATTAACAACATGCAGGATGGTGGTTTTCTCGGGGAATGGGGATGAATGCAATCAAGGACTCCTCAGAAATGTTGATGATATTCTAGGGCTTAAACTGATTAGTGGATAAAAGGAAGTTATTCTGTTATTATTTTTTAAGCAAAACTTTTAAGTCTTCTAAATCCCTCTATTATATAAAATGAAATATGTATGCATGTGTGCATATGTGTGTGTATGTGTACATTTTATTTCACAATAAAAACAAAGAATTAAAAAAATAACTGTTATAGTGGTCCAAGTGATGGTAGCTTGGTCCAAGCTGGTGGGGACTAAGACATGGGGTCAGATTTATAATACATTTGAAATCCGAAGTGACAGGAATTTGTGACCATTTATATGAATACGAGTGTTGGCCGAGGGTCAAGGGGAGTACTCAAGGCTGACTCCTGAGTATTTGTGTCTGGTCTGGATAGACATGCCATTCTTTCTTTTTTTTTTTTTTTTTAATGTTTATTTGTTTTTGAGTGAGAGAGACATAGCATGACCGGGTGAGGAGCAGAGAGAGAGGGAGACACAGAATCCGAAGTAGGCCCCAGGCTCTGAGGTGTCAGCAGAGAGCCTAACACAGGGCTTTAACTCACTGACTGTGAGATCATGACCTGAACTGAAGTCAGATGCTTAACCAACGGAGCCACCCAGGCACCCCAACATGCCATTATTTCTTGACGTGAGCAGACTTGATTGAGGTAGAACAGAGTTCAGTCTTGAGTGAACTGGTGATTGCAGTGGGATACCCAACAGGGGATGGCCCTGGGCAGCTGAGTGGACAGGTCTTGCTCAGGAGAGGTTGAGACTGAGACTCAGTAGGGAGTTATCTCCCATCTCCCAAGATGGCATTTCATGCTGTGGGAGTGGTTGGAACATGCGGGTACTGAGCACAGAGGAAGGTCGTATGCTTCGTGGTGAATGTTGTTGTCTGAGTCAAATCCATACATGACCACCCACCAGCCAAAATGACTTGGGAAAGTTACTAAATCTTCTCTGCTTTAGTTCCTACATTATGTGAAAACAAATGCAATTAAGGTTCAAGGTCCTAGCACGTAGTAGGTGCTTGATAAAAGATAGCTCTTAACTAATATCATCAAGGTCACAGAAAAAGTTGAGCCAGGGAATGGGCAGAGAGAAATGAGAAAGATTATCTATTCAATTTTGCCCTTTTTATTCTTGCTGGGGAGAAATATCCACCCTTCTCCCAAAACTGTATCTTTTATTCCCAGCCTGAGGCAAGAGGAAAGCAGTGGGGAGAAACCAAGGAAGGAGGAAGAAGCAAGGGAACACTGGCTCACCAGATTATATTGCATTTTAACACAACATAAATCTCCCCGAACTTGTTTCCTGCCCATTAGCATCACATCCTGCTCTCTCTCTAAGTAGTCTGCCCAAGTCCCTAAATGTATCTGGACCATGCATAAACTTCATTTTCCCTTCCTCTTTTCTCTACTTTTCATTAAGCTCATCCACCCACATCATTTTTCCCTCGATGAAAGCCACCAGGCTCATCTGGAAAAATATTAAGCTCTCAGTTTTGTCTGTCACTGGGAAACATTTTCAGATATTTGGTATGAAGGTTGCTGAAGAAAAACAAATTGTGTTCTCTCCTACCTGCTAGCATTGGCTGCTGCTATACCAAATTTAATGAAAGATTGCCGTCAGGTGTCTAAATGCTTAAGTGACCCGAAGGTCAGAGGATGCCTTCTCTGCTATTGTACAACCCAGAGTGAATCACAGACTCCTACTGCCCAAGCGGGGAAGGAAATAACAGATAAAATCATGAAACTCTTTTTCCAATGTCTTGTCCAGATTTTTATGTAAAAAATTTAAATATTAAATGATTTAAAATATTCTCAATGAGAAAATGTGAAATCATAAACTCACCTTTTCCATAACTCACTGCTACATGTTGTCACATACTCTGAAATTCCAATAGTTTCTCCAAAAATTATCAGAAATGATACCTTTAATTGTGAACTGGTTAACCAGAAATATCAGTTCTTCTCAGTGAAAGTGAAATGATATGAAATACTGAAATGCTCTCATCTTTCAGAATACTTCAGTTTCACACATGTAATCTATTCCTTTATTCAGCCACTATTTAATGAGTGCCTACTAAGTGGCAGAGACTGTGCCAGATTCCAGGCAGAAGCAGTAGAAGAAAATAGATGAGGTTCCTACCTAGTTTGCATTACAGTTAAAGTTGTGAATTTGAAGTAGATTGACAATAAACAAAGGAAAAAGAAATCTGATTACGGGGCAGAAGAGCTATGAAGAAACAGGGTGGGGTCCTAAAGGACCCTGAAGGCAGAGTGTTGGGGAAAGGGGTCAAACCCTCTAAGGAGATGATATGGGCACTGATGTCAAAAAGGTGGGAGTCAGCCATTCATATGGTGATGGTGGGAAGGCTGGACATGTGGGAGTCTCCCAGGCAGTGAGATCTGCAAAGGCAGAGGTCCTGGCTGGGAAGGAATTTGGCTTGTTCATGGATCACAGAAGAAGGCGCTGAGGGGTGCATAGAAGGAAGTGAGTGCAAGAGCACATTTGTGAAGTTATGGGCCATAGGAGGATTATATACAGTATTTGGACTCAGGCATTCTTACCCACTTGTGCTCAATCTCAGCAAAAAATGGCTATGAGTCTGGTAGCTATTTTGATTTCTCTTTCTTTGTTAGCTGTGTTCTATCATCAATCCGGTTTGCCTATGCAGTGTTTTACAAATCCCCACCGAGAGCTCCTGGCCTATTTTAAAGGCCCTCGATCTATTAAACCTGGCCCATTGAAGAAGCCCCCTCCTCATAGGCCCTGGATTCCTGCTGCCTCCCTCTCCTCCTGCAGCCTAAAGTTTTTCCACTCCGCTGCACAGTTAGCTTGTTAACACCTCCAACCAGGCTACTCCATCTCAGACAACTTCAGATGCTCTCCGTGGCTCAGACTGCTGAACTGAAGAACACAACTGAAGGGTCCTCACCCTCTAGCCTCAATTTATACTCCTGCTTCACTGCTGTATTGGTGTCCTAGAGCTGCTCGAATGAAGTACCACAACTAGATGGCTTACACATCAGAAATATACTGTCCCCTAGTTCTGAAGGCTAGAAGTCCAAAGTCAAGATGCTGACAAGTTTGGCTCCTTTTGAGAGCCATGATAGATGGATCTGTTTCAGAACTCTCTCCTTGGCTAATAGTTGGCTGTCTTCTTCCTGAGTCTCTTTATATCATCTTTTATTTGTGTCTGTGTCCAAATCTCCTTATAAGGACACAAGTTACAGGTGTCCTTATAGAGCCTGCCCTAATGACTTCATTTTAACTTGATTATTCTAAGGGTGCATGGGTGGTTCAGTCCGTTGAGTGTCTGACTCTTGATTCCAACTCAGGTCATGATCTCAGGGTTGTGGGATCAAGCCCCATGTCAAGCTCCACATTGAGTGTGGAACATGCTTGAGGTTTTCTCTCTCCCTCCTTCTCTCTCTCTCTCTCCCTCCGTCTCTCTCTCTCTCTTTCTCTTTCTCTCTCTCCCGCTGCCCTTTCCCTGCTCACTCACATGCATGCACACTTTCTTTCTCAGGTAAAAATAAATAACATAACTTGAGTACTCTACAAAGACTCCATCTCCAAGTAAGGTCATTTTCTGAGAACTTGGAGGTTAGGATATCAACATAAACAATTTGTAAGGGACACAGTTCAACCCAGAGCACCTCCCATACCGCATCCAACACTCATCCTATGCTCTGTTCTCATTTAACACTGTGTCCCCATATCATCCCTCAATCTTTTTTTTTTTTTTTAAATGTTTTTATTTATTTCTAGGAGAGAGAGAGAGAGACAGCGTGAGCAGGGGAGGGTCAGAGAGAGAGGGAGTCACAGACTGAAACAGGCTCCAGGCTCTGAGCTGGCAGTCAGCACAGAGCCCAACGCGGGGCTCGAACCCACAAACCGCGAGATCATGACCTAAGCGAAAGTCGGACGCTTAACCGACTAAGCCACCCAGGCGCCCCTCATCCCTCAATCTTTTGACACCACCAGGTGTTCCCTCATTTTTTTCCCTCTATAGATGGAATTCCCTTCTTGTCTTACTCAATTTGGCAACATCTTACAAAAAAAAAAAAAAAAGACAGTCTCAAAAGTTATGACCTCTGTAAAATCCCTCAGCCTCGCAATTATACAGTTGGAAGAAATGGCCTCATCACTCTTGTTTTTTGTACCAATTTGTTAATAACTGGACAAGACTTATGATACATTATATTATTCAGTTTGGAGCATGCCCGTCTCCCCAGGTAGAAGGTGGCAAGCTGCTGCATGCCCTGCCCACAACAGACTCTCAAAAAATTGTTGGTGGACCATACTTACATGGCCCTGCTTCCACTCTTAGTCTGTTGGTTTTTCTTTTTAGAAACATTTTTGTTGGAGACCTCTGACAATGACAAATGGTATTATCAGAATAATGATGGAGACAATGTAATGGATCATGTTGTCAGACTCTGCAGTTTCTTTTCTACATGAAGTATTGATCAGCTACGTGATTGAAGGAAAATAAAAGTATTATCCATTGGATGAGCAGTTGGACTTGACAACTTTTAAGCTGTTTTCCACCTCTCAGGAGTGTAACAGAACTTTCAGCAGCTTCAATCCCATCCTCCCACCTCATAAAGAATCCTTTATTACACAGATTATAAACGTGCATTGGAATGAATAATAGTCCAAAGAGTTAGCCCATAAGTAAAGGTGTCCCATGGTCAGATGAGTTTGTCTGAAGCTAACTTTCAAATCTCACTCTTGAAAGTGACAATGATGTCAACACATTACAGATTCTGGGAGGCCCCTGGGGGGCTCAGTCACTTAAGCATCTGATTCTTGGTTTCAGCTCAGGTCATGATCTCATGGTTCTTGAGTTGGAGTCCACACCTGGCTCCACACTGAGTGTGGAGGCCGTTTGAGATTCTCTCTCTCTTTCTCTCTCTCTCTGTCTCTCTCTCTCTGCCTCTCTCCTTCTGCCCCTTCCCTGCTCATACCCTTTCTCTTTTAAAATAACTAAACATTAAAAAAAGATTCTGAAAAATCATGCATCAAAGACTTTTTAAATTTGTTCCAACATTTCTCCTATGCATTTGATTACAGAAACTTATATACATACAAATATATATATACACATACCTATAATGCATAAATTTATAAAATATTTATTTGCACATAGAAGTATATACACATATTTTATGAAATCTATGTATATAAATGCCTATATAAATGCAGATAGATATATAGATAACAACAGTGCAAATGCATTTCGTCTTAAGAAACTCATGTTATGGGACACCTGGGTGCTTCAGTTAGTTGAATGTCTAACTCTTGGTGTCAGTTCAGGTCATGATCTCATGGTTTTGTGGGTTTAAGCCCCACACTGGGCTCTGTGCTGCCAGCACGGCGCCTGCTTGGGATTCTCTCTCTCCCCCTCTCTCTGCCCCTCTCCTGCTTGAGCTGTCTTGGTCTCCCTCAAAACAAATAAATAAACTTTAAAAAAGTGGGGGGGGGGTACCTGGGTGGTTTGGTCAGTTAAGCATCTGACTTCAGCTCTGAACTGTCATGACCTCACAGTTCATGAATTTGAGCCCCAAGTCAGACTCTGTGCTGACAGTTCAGAGCCTGGAGCCTGCTTCAGATTCTGTGTCTCCCCTCTCTCTCTGCCTCTCCCCTGCTTGCACACTCTATGTCAAAAATAAATAAACATTAAAAGAAAAACAAACAAACTAATGTTCTGTGGAAACTGTGTTAGGAAAAACAGGTCCAGTAACATTCACTGGGCCTAGTAACAAAGGAGTATGTCTTATTAGAAAAGGGCATTTACATTTCTTGTATTTTTTAATATTATATACATATATTTTTCTCTTATCTACACACATGGATTAGAGAGAGCAATATAAAACTCATTTCTCCACCTAATTCCTCCCTAAAGACATAACAGCAGCAAGTCCTGAACTTCTGAAGACATGGTAAAACTAGTGATTATCATTTCAAGGTAAAATTGTTGTTTTTTTTTTTTTTTTTTTTACAAATAGTTTATTGTCAAATTAGTTTCCACATAACACTCAGTGCTCATCCCCAAAGTGCCCTCCTCCATGCCCATCCCCCCTCCCCCCCACATCCATCAGTCCTCAGTTTTTGTCAGCATTCAAGAGTCTCTCATGGTTTGCCTCTCTCCCTTTCCCCCACCATTTCCGCCCTTCTTCTCCCCCTTGTTCCTCCGTCAAGTTCCTCCTAATCCTCCTATACGTGCAAACATATGATATTTGTCCTTCTCTGCCTGACTTATTTCGCTCAGCATAACACCCTCAAGGTCCATCCATGTTGCTACACATGGCCAGATTTCATTGTTTCTCATTGCCATGTAGTATTCCATGGTATAGATAAACCACATCTTCTTGATCCATTCATCTGTTGATGGACACTTAGGCTCTTTCCATGTTTTAGCTATTGTGGAGAGTGCTGCTATGAACATTGGGGTACATGTGCTCCTATGCCTCAGCATTTCTGTATCCCTTGGGTAAATTCCTAGCAGTGCTATTGCTGGGTCATAAGGGAGTTCTATTGTTAGTTTCCTGAGGAACCTCCACACTGTTTTCCAGAGGGGCTGTACCAGTTTACATTCCCACCAACAGTGTAGGAGGGTGCCCGTTTCTCCACATCCTCGCCAGCATCTAGAGTTCTCTGATTTGCTCATTTTAGCCACTCTGACTGGCGTGAGGTGGTATCTCAGTGTGGTTTTGATTTGTATTTCCCTGATGAGGAGGGATGCTGAGCATCGTTTCATGTGTCTGTTGGCCATCTGGATGTCCTCTTTGGAGAAGTGTCTGTTCATGTCTTCTGCCCATTTCTTCACTGGGTTGTTTGTTTTTCGGGCGTGTAGTTTGGTGAGTTCCTTATAGATTCTGGATATTAACCCTTTATCTGATATGTCATTTGCAACTATCTTTTCCCATTCCGTTGGTTGCCTATTAATTTTCTGGGTTGTTTCCTTGGCTGTGCAGAAGCTTTTAATCTTGATGAGGTCCCAACAGTTTATTTTTGCTCTTGATTCCCTTGCTTTTGGGGATGTGTCAAGTAAGAAGTTGCTGCGGTGGAGGTCAAGGAGGTTGTTTCCTGCTTTCTCCTCTAGGGTGTTGATAGTTTCCTGTCTCACGTTCAGGTCCTTTATCCATTTTGAGTTGATTTTTGTGCATGGTGTGAGAAAATGATCTAGTTTCATTCTTCTGCATGTTGCTGTCCAGTTCTCCCAACACCATCTGTTAAAAAGGCTGTCTTTTTTCCATTGGATATTCTTTCCTGCTTTGTCAAAGATCAGTTGGCTGTATACTTTTGGGTCCACTTCTGAGTTCTCAATTCTGTTCCATTGGTCTATGTGTCTGTTTTTGTGCCAATACCATACTGTCTTGAGGATGACAGCTTTGTAGTAGAGGCTGAAGTCTGGGATGGTGATACCTCCCGTTTTGGTTTTATTTTTCAGTATTACTTTGGCTATTCGGGGTCTTTTGTGGTTCCATACAAATTTTTGGATAGTTTGTTCTAGTTTTGAGAAGTATGCTGGTGCAATTTTGATTGGAATTGCATTGAATGTGTAGAGTGCTTTAGGTAGTAATGACATCTTAACTATATTTATTCTTCCTATCCATGAGCATGGAATGTTTTTCCATTTCTTTGTGTCTTCTTCAATTTCCTTCATAAGTTTTCTATAGTTTTCATCATACAGATCTCTTGTATCCTTGGTTAGGTTTATTCCGAGGTATTTTATGGTTTTTTGTGCAATTGTGAATGGGATCAGTTTCTTGATTTCTCTTTCTGTTGCTTCATTATTGGTGTATAAAAATGCAACCGATTTCTGTACGTTGATTTTGTACCCTGCAACTTGGCTGAATTCTTGGATCAGTTCTAGTAGGCTTCTGGTGGAGTCTGTCGGGTTTTCTATGTAGAGTATCATGTCATCTGCGAAGAGTGAAAGTTTGACTTCCTCTTTGCCAATTCTGATGCCTTTGATTTCCTTTTGTTGTCTGATGGCTGATGCTAGGACTTCCAGCACTATGTTAAACAACAGTGGTGAGAGTGGACATCCCTGTCGTGTTCCTGATCTCAGGGGGAAAGCTCTCAGTTTTTCCCCGTTGAGGATGATGTTAGCTGAAGGCTTCTCATAGATGGCTTTGATGATGTTTAAGTAGGTTCCTTCTATCCCAACTTTCTCGAGAGTCTTTATTAAGAAGGGATGCTGTATTTTGTCAAATGCTTTTTCTGCATCTATTGACAGGATCATATGGTTTTTATCTTTTCTTTTATTGATATGATGGATCACATTGATTGATTTGCGAATGTTGAACCAGCCCTGTAACCCAGGAATGAATCCCACTTGATCTTGGTGGATGATTCTTTTGATATGCTGCTGGATTCGATTTGCAAGGATCTTGTTGAGAATTTTTGCATCCGTATTCATCAAGGATATTGGCCTATAGTTCTCTTTTTTTGTTGGATCTCTGTCTGGCTTGGGAATCAGAGTGATGCTGGCTTCATAAAATGAGTCCGGGAGTTTTCCTTCGACTTCTATTTTTTGGAATAGCTTGAGAAGAATTGGGATTAATTCTGTTTTAAATGTCTGGTAGAATTCCCCAGGGAAACCATCAGGTCCAGGGCTCTTATTTGTTGGGAGATTTTTGATCACTGATTCGATTTCTTCACTCGTTATGGGTCTGTTCAGGTTTTCTATTTCTTCCCGTGTGAATTTTGGTAGTGAGTGTGTGTTTAGGAATTTGTCCATTTCTTCTAAGTTGTCCAATTTGTTGGCATATAATTTTTCATAGTATTCCCTGATAATTGCTTGTATTTCTGAGGGGTTGGTTGTAATAAGTCCATTTTCATTCATAATTTTGTCTATTTGGGTGCTCTCTCTTTTCTTTTTGATAAGCCTGGCTAGAGGTTTGTCAATTTTGTTTACTTTTTCAAAAAACCAACTCTTGGTTTCATTGATCTGTTCAATTGTTTCTTTGGTCTCTATGTTGTTTATTTCTGCTCTAATTTTTACTATTTCTCTTCTTCTACTGGGTTTAGGGCGTTCTTGTTGCTCTGCCTCTAGCTCCTTTAGGTGAGCTGTTAGATTTTGGACTTGTGCTTTTTCTAATCTCTTGAAATAGGCCTGGAGAGCAATGTACTTTCCTCTTAGGACTGCCTTGGCCGCATCCCATAGATTTTGAATTGTTGTGTTTTCATTTTCATTTGTTTCCATATATTTTTTAATTTCCTCTCTAATTGCCTGATTGGCCCATTCATTCTTTAGAAGGGTGTTCTTTAACCTCCATGTTTTTGGCGGTTTTCCAGACTTCTTCCTGTAATTGATTTCAAGTTTCAAAGCATTGTGATCTGACAGTGTGCATGGTATGATCTCTATTCTTTTATATTTATTGAGGGCTGCTTTATGTCCCAGTATGTGATCTATCTTGGAGAATGTGCCATGCGCACTTGAGAAGAAAGTAAATTCCCTGGCCTCAGGATGTAAAGTTCTAAATATATCCGTCAGATCCATCTGGTCCAATGTGTCTTTCAAGTCCATTATTTCTTTAGTGATTTTCTGTCTGGTTGACCTATCCATTGCTGTAAGCGGAGTATTAAAGTCCCCTGCTATTAGCACATTCTTATCTATAAGCTTGTTTCTGTTTGTGATTAATTGTTGTAAATATTTAGGTGCTCCCATATTCGGTGCATAGACATTTATGATTGTTAGTTCTTCCTGATGGATGGACCCTGTAATTATTATGTAGTGCCCTTCTTCATCTCTTGTGATTGTCTTTAATTTAAAGTCCAGTTTGTCTGATATAAGTATCGCTACTCCGGCTTTCTTTTGATTTTCTGTAGCATGATATATATTTCTCCATCCCCTTACTTTTAATCTGAAGGTATCTTCCCATCTAAAATGAGTTTCTTGTAGACAGCATATAGATGGATTTTGTTTTTTAATCCATTCTGCTACCCTATATCTTTTGATTGGAGCATTCAGCCCATTTACATTCAATGTTATTATTGAAATATGTGGGTTGAGTCTTTGTATCTTTTGTAGAGTTCATGTTTGTGGTGGTGTCTCTGGTATCTTTGTTCCTTGCAACCTTTCCTTCAGAGCATCCCCCTCAGGATTCAAGGTAAAATTGTTAGCACTTTAGGTAACAGATTCTCGAAATATTTGCTCAACAGACGTCTGTGATTTTGGAAGAGCTCTACATTAGGTCACTGACTCATGAGGATTTTGCAAATGATGATTGTGATGATCGGTTTTATGTGTCAATTTGGCTGATGCTTGCCTGAGGTTATTCAATCCAACACTAATCTAGGTGTTGCTCTGAAAATATTATGTAAATGGGATGAAAGTCCATAATCAGTTGACTTTGAGTAAGAGAATTTGTTTTAGATAATTTGGGTGGACCTGATTCAGTCCATTGAGAGGCCTGCATTGCCACTGGGACCTCCCTGATGAAAGTGGAAGTTCCAGCAGTGCCCAACAGTCTCAAAGTGATTCCCAGAGTTCCAGAGACCCATCCTGATGACCTCCTTACAGATTTTGGTCTTGCCTAAACAGTCCCCACAATCGTATAAGCCCATTCCTTGCAATAGATCTCTTAATATTTATCTCTTGCTAGTTCTGCTTCTCTAATTGAGCACTGATTGATACCAAGGTGATGTGTTTTCTACAGCCACACACAATCTCTTTAGCTTTTTTGATCAGAAGCATTGTAAAGGTAGGAAACAGATCCCTTTCATCTCCATGGCCAGAGTATCTGTTGGACTTGGTAGAGTTGAGCTCAGTAAAAGTGAACTGAATGAAATCGATATAGGCCTAATGCATGAAAATGGCATATTTAAATAGACTTCTTTGTGCTTCTGTGTGGTTTTATAATAACCCACTGAAGTCATATATTTTGTGGTTTTGCTGATGAAGGAAAAGAATTCCATTTTTCTCTATTCTTCTTTAGAATGAAAGAAATATATAAAAGCACTATAAACACAAGCCTTAGCTAATTATTAAGGAAATTACATAGAGGAAGCATGGGAAACAAAATGGTTTCAAGGGTAATAACACTATGGCATTTTTATATAACTATAGAATTTTGTAACAAAAACTTTTCTGCCAATTTTTTTTGATACAATCACTTAATTTTACAAATAAAAATACTGGAGGTATTTTAAAAATCATTTTGTTACATTCTAAATTGCAGGTACATCATAAGGAAAAACCCAGGGTTTCAGTGGAGCTGTACTGGTAAGGAAAAAATAAACTAGCATAATTTTCATTGAGTGTATATATGATAGATGTTTGTATTCCCAACAAACATGTTCCTCCTTTAACAATAGGTCAATCGATTATGATGAAGTGAAATAGGAT
Source organism: Hyaena hyaena (assembly GCF_003009895.1). NCBI lineage: Eukaryota > Metazoa > Chordata > Mammalia > Carnivora > Hyaenidae > Hyaena > Hyaena hyaena. The sequence goes on from NW_024080911.1 coordinate 943,056, forward strand.
TATGAATGTACAGAGGTGTGAATGTATGGGAGTGGAGAGAGGGGAAGACAAATGTCACTTGTTCAAGAGTAGAGAAATGAGGAAAATAACTTATAGTAGAGTTCTACTCTATGCCAACCTATGATACAGGGAAATAATGAAGTAGGTTATACATCTTATATTATTTAATCTTTACAGTTTTGTAAGATACATTTTATTATTGATATTTTACAGAGGAGGTTCAGATAGATTGAATAATTGAGTCAATAACTAGTTAGTCAAAGGGGCAAGATTTGAATTCAGGTCTGACTCTGAAGTTGATGCCATTTTTTCACTACTTAAGTATTCCCCTTGCCTTTTTCTCACATTTTATAGTATGTAAACTTTTTAACATATGTTTGGATTTGGGTCATAAATAAGTAACATCTATTTCTCACATCTATCTTTCAAGAATGGAGTAGAAAAGTTAGATAGATGGAGGACATGTATCTCATTTATTGTAGGTAAATGTGGAAGGAAGAAGCTGGCTTCAACGTGCAGCCACATTAAAACTTCCCAAAACTGGGGCACCTGGGTAGCTTAGTCAGTTGAATGCCAACTTCAGCTCAGGTCATGATCACACAGTTTGTGAGTTCAAGCCCCATGTCAGGCTCTGTGTTGACAGCTCAGAGACTGGAGCCTGCTTTGGATCCTGTGTCTCCCTCTCTCTCTGCCCCTTCCCCATTCATGCACCGTTTCCCTCTCTCAAAAATAAAATAAACATTAAAAAAATGTTTTAAAAAAAGGTTAAAACAAAACAACTTCCCAATACTACCCCAAATCTAGACCTTGGAAAAACCCACCTGGGGGAAAATGTAGGCATTCAGATCAGACATCATTACTCAGAAACTTTGAACTATATGCCTTTTTCCAACTTGAGCCCTTCCTTTGGAAGCCAGGCTTATACCCTGATCCATATGTGCTAACTCTGTGGAAGATCAAAACAGAAAACACCCATGCTATAGGCAGACTAATCCAAAAGGAAAAACTGGAAATGGAAAATTCTGCTGTCCTAAATTACCACAAACTAGTTGGCCTAAAACAACAGAGATTTATTTCTCATAGTTCTGGAGGATAGGAGTCTAAAAATCAAGGTGTTGGCAATGCTCCCTCTAAAACATTTCTTCCTTGGTTCTAGCTTCTGGTGTTTGCTGGCAATCCTTTAATTCTTTGATTATAGATGCCCCATTATACTCTCTGTCTCCATCATCACATCGTTATCTTCTCCCCTTTCTCTTTGTGTGACTGTATCTTCACATGCTGTTCTCTTTTCTGTCATCCTTTCCTCTTCTTTCTATAAGGTCACCAATCATATAAGATTAAGTGTCCACCCTGTTGCAGTATGACCTCTTTTTAATTTAACTAATTACTTCTGCAACAGCTCTATTTCTGAGTAAGATGTCATTCTGAAGTACTGAATTAGAACTTCAGCATATAGTTTGGGGGGACACAACTCATCCCATAGCAAAAAGTCATCATGAAAATACATAAATATATAAAACAACAATGTCCATGACCTAAAAGAACTCCAGGTTTAAACAACTAAATCTTTATACTCCTAGAGAAACATTAAAGTCCAAGGATTAAATCTCTTTTCCTTTTAGTGTCCAATGATATTACAGTCCAAAAATTCTGAAATTAAGTTCTGATATGTATCTCATTCTGCCTCATTTCATCCATATACATCTCTCTCTGATGCATTCCTCCAGGAGCTGCACTCCCTGGAAAGGAGGTGATTCCTTCAGGAATTAATTCAATACAAAGAATTCGTTCAATACAGTCTCCTTTATGCCCTTTCCTCTCAAAAGTCTGAAGAGTCGATAGGACACACAAGATCATCACAGCAATACCCCCACATTCACACAATTCAGAGAACAAGCCAATGCCCAACCTCAAGAGCAAAGTTACACAGATTCCCCAAACCAGCAGTGGATACAATCCAAGGGAAGTGGAAGAAATAACATTGAGACAGTAAAACGTATTTCTAGATTATATGCTTTCTGTCACACCTACCATCACGATTGTGGAATCTGGAGTGATATTACAAATGGAGGTCCTCATACCATTGTCCAAACATTCAGATGTTATAAATCAAGTTAACAAGCTGAAAAAAAGTATATTCTTGTCTTCCTATCTAGACAAAAATAATAACCTGGAGGTCAAGTTAGAAGTTTGAATTCTCAAACTCTTTTATGTTTTTTTTCCTAATCACACTTTAAAAAATTTTTTAATGTTTATTTTTGAGAGGTGGGATACAGAGAGAGAGAGGGAGACACAGAATCCAAGCAGGTTCCAGGCTCTGAGCTGTCAGCACAGAGCCCGAAGCAGGGCTCAAACTCATGATCTGTGAGATCATGATCTGAGCAGAAGTCAGACGCTTAATCAACTGAGCCACCCAGGTGCCCCTCTAATGACACTTTTAAGAGCAGTGAGACCCTGGGGAGCCTCCTCTATTCGGGGACCATAGAACTCTTCTCAGCCATTCCCACTTTTTTTTTTTCATTTTTTTTGTGCTACCTCAGTTTTCTTTCTTTCTTTCTTTCTTTCTTTCTTTCTTTCTTTCTTTCTTTCTCTCTCTCCTTCCTTCCTTCCTTCCTTCCTTCCTTCCTTCCTTCCTTCCTTCCTTTCTTTCTTTCTTTCTTTCTTTCTTTCTTTCTTTCTTTTCTTTCTTTCTTTCTTTCTTTCTTTCTTTCTTTCTTTCTTTCTTTCTTTCTGCTGTTTCCAGACATAAACTCATTTCCTGAGTTTAATGTTAGGTACTGTATGTTTACCTAATACATCCTGAATCCTGTTTATCTGCTCTCCCATGCCTTTGTCCTCTTCCCCTGTTCATCTGATTTCTAAGAGAAGTGATTCTAGATACAAGCCATCTCTTACAAGTTTGTGGACTTTGGGTTTGTGATGATCTCATACAACTTCTTTTCTTGATTTGTTCATAGAAATTTTTTCAATGGATCAAGAACACCATTAATTTCTATTTATTAAGTAAACACACCAGTCTTCCATGATTGGAGCTAGCATCCAATCGTGTGTTCAGGGAATCTGAAATAAGATACAATTGTCAGAACTTTCCATAATTGACAAGTCTAGAACTAAAGTACAACAGCAGAATGGGGGATGGGAAAATTAATGACTCTAGGATTCTGTGAATAAGCCACAGGGAACCAAGAAGGTGGTCCTTCCAGAGTTTTACCATTGACCATCTCCATAGGTAGTTCATGGAAAAGAGAAAAGAGAGGCAAAGAAGAAAGAAACACAATGGGCCTGCAAATCTGTGGCTTTTCTATAACCAGCAGAAACAGCTTAAAGGCTTGAATCTAAAGCATAGTTCTTTGTGTTCCAGTAGAACTTACTTGGCCTTTGCATTTTGAAGTTCTTATCTGAGGTTCTAGGTGAGAACACAACAAAGAAACAACAATAAAGCTGATTTTACAAATACTGCAAGGTAAAAAGTCAGCATAAGGTAGATATGCTCATTCCGAAGTGAGCTTTAACTAGAAATAAAAATAGTCCTTTCCTTGGAATCTAATCACTGTCTCAGTTGAGCCTGGAAAGTCAAAGTCAGCTTTAGAAAGCCATTCACTCAATCCCAAACTGATTAGGCTCAGCACAGCCCAGGTGAGTTTCAATGACAAAAGTATCAGCAAAGATACTGATGGGTAGCAGAATATGCCACCCCAAAATATTCCACTTTGACATATTGATTATTTTGAATTAAAGTCACTTAAGAGACACACAGTGCAAGAAGGACACTCAGACTCTCCTTTGTTCCCCTGAAAGCAGGAGATAACTCTCTCATGAGAAGGACATCCCCCTTATATGAAGAGTAAGAAAAACATTCATATCATCAGAAATTGGGAATTTAGGACTGAGCAGGCTGTATAAACAACCCTTGCTACTTCTTCACTAATTTACTACCCCAAGTCCAGACTTCTTTGCATTGTCAACTCTTTACAAACTTATTATTTCTTTGTCTAAAAAGTATAAAAGCTACCTTTGGTCACTTCTGTAAGTCTCATATTTTTAATGAGGCTCCCACATGTCCAAAATTAAATTTGTTTTTCTGTTGTTACTCTGTTTTATGTTAATTTATCATTGGACTAACCAAAGAACCTATAAGGGAAAAAAGGAAAAGTTTTCTTTCCGAATACTACACAACTTAAAAACGTTCCTTTATGTTCTTCCTGCTCCTTACCATCACCAAGATGGATGAATTATTTCCAAAGGAATTAAGGTAAGTTGAAGGAAGCGTAAACATTGTTCAATATTGTGTCTATTTTACCAGTGAGAAAACCACATGCATTTGTATCATATGCCAAACACACACTGATTATACCTAGGATGAGCAAAGATCTGCACTGTTACTTTGAGCTAAATAAAAACAAATGAAGTCTTTTTCTGCCCTCAAGGATTATATTATTTTGTAGGAGGGAGAAAATAGTTTTATATGATGGCCTGTTGGATCCTGTTTGATTCTGATAATCCATGAATCTATAAATTAGTGATTTTTATGAACCAAGACAATTAAAAGTAGGTTACATTGGAAAGTTCTATACAAGTAGGAGAAAACATTCAGCTGAGGGAATGGAAAAGATTTCAGAGAGGAAGTGACATTTGAAATAGGACAGGGTGGGTTGAAGTTTACATACTGACTCATATAACTATTTTTCTATGACTCAACTCAATTTGCTCATGAGCCCTGATTCCTACCGTTAGTGGGCCAACAGAGTCAATCACACTATTTCAAGGTTGTTCTGTCATTTTTTTAAATTGAAACTTAATTTCTTTTAGTTTAATTCTCTTTTGCTTTAAACAAATTCCCAGGGTGTTTCCTTTTGTTGTTTATTGTTTTAATTTGCCTTCAGAAACTGCCTATCCTTTCATTTCTTCCTCTCCTTAGACGTCATCTAAAATCCCAGAGGGGGCTCCCATCACGGTGTTATTAGAAGAAGCAGTTGTCAGGTCTGTGTTTCCCCACAGGCCTCACTGGTCTTCACTGTGGTCTAACTGCTCCACTAGGGCACAGGGTGTCCTGAACCAGAATCCACTGAGATATGCCTGGGGACACCTGAGCCCTTCGGGGATAGCACTAACGTGCACCGCTGTGGCCCATGGTATCTTCTATGACCCACATGCACGGACTGCCCGTCCCTATAACCATCCCCAAACCCCTCCTGCTCAATCAGTTTTCTCAAATTTTCCACAACCCTGGGAATTCTAAACTGCTGTCACTAGACTTTACTAAAATTTGGGAGACCCTATGAGGCTACCTCAAGTCCTACTCCTTAAGCATTTTCATGAGCCACAACTGTGGTACTGCCCCCCAGAAGGAAAGCCAACAGTTTCTGAATTCATGTCTGCAATTCTTTATCTTTTTTCCCCTTCCCTCCCTGCTTCTGCTTCACTTTCTCACCAGCTTCCTGCATCTTGTTCTCTTCCCTCCTCCTTTCTTCTCTCCCTCTCTCTTTCTCTCTCTGTTTGAACAGCCCTAGAATCCGGAGGACCTTGTTTTCCATCCTGGACAACAAAAGCCTCTCTCAGTGATGGTCTGCCTTCTCTACAAGCTACAGCTCTGATGACCTCTGACAGACAGGTTTGCCTCTGCACATGTAAAGCCCCTCTTTGGAAACAGCCAGCCTCCTGGAAACATTGGTCTTCACTCGTAGCAGGAAGGACCAGGAAAACAAAGCAAGCTATCAAAGTTGTGTGGCTGTTTGGGGCTGTGCACAGTCCCTGTGGATGACTGGCTGACCAGGCTCAGTTAAGACAGGGATTAGTTACAAAAGACTTTTTCATTCCAGTTAAGCTCATCTCAAAGTGGCCAAAACTGCTATATGTTGACATTTTTTAACACTGTTTACCTTACCAAAAAATGTCACTTTTATCATGCTCCTTAAACATTACTTGAGCCCAGCACTTTAAAATGCAAAGGGTAAAACATTCCACTGGGGCCACAGACCACCAGCATTTGAAGTTTGAGCTTTCCATTGCTAGTTGTAGCTTTAAAGCAGTATTGTTAGATTTGCTGTCTAAACTTCTGGGACTTATCATCTCTTTTAACTACCTGTAAAGAAGTACAATGAGAGGACTTTGGAGGAGCTACCTGCTCTTTCCATGTCACAGATCCACTCCCGCACCCTGGTTCCCAATCACCACATGACTTTAAGTTGGCTCTGACTAGTCTTTCAAAATGTATCAAGCCACACTATTAAAAGACTTACTCTGGGCAGAAAGAATGAGAGCAGTAATAAATATACAGTATGAGGGATGGAGGGAAGGATAGCAAGTACTAGAATTTGATTTAAGTTTTGGTTTGGACCATACTGTGAAGAGACATGATTGTAGAGTTTATTCAAAAGACAAGGAGGAACCATTAAAACGTTTAAGTTTGTGAGTAATGTAACTGAACCAAGTCTAGAAAAAACTTAATGGTCTGAAACAGTCCTCTGTAGGAGCTTAGAATAGATGTGACTTTGGGGGAAAAATCATAATTTACAGACACAATATATGGACACAGGGGGCACTGTGTCCTAGAAAAATGTCTCTTTCTCAAAACCAGAACCAATAACTTTTACCCAAAAGACCATAGAACTCTCTCTAGTAAAAATGGTTATTTATACCATTAGGTATAGACATACTCTTGAGGAGTACAAAACATATCATAGAAGTGTTGTAAAAGAGCATTAAATATAGGTCATTCACAACCCCCCCTGGCTGATTACACCAAATGCATTCAAATTATGCTCCAATGACTTATACTGTGCCAGCCTGGCGTGACTTCCTAGTGGCAGCAGCTGAGATGTGCTTTAAAAATAGGTTTTCTTTAATTGGATTCAAAATCAATTAAAATCCCATTAGAAACATAATTGTAGTGATACAAATCATAAAATGGTATCTTTTAAAATAAACTAAAAAGGGGGTATGCCTGCATAATTAATACTCAGTACCACATAGACTACATCATACTTTTCAGTCACCACCTGCCCTGGTGAGGGTAGATGCTTCAATTACTAGAGAAGGAGCAACCGGAAGAGAATGTCAAAAGCAGGTGTAGACACCAATAAAACATGCAGATCCCTGTTAGTTCTCTTCTGAGACAGCAAAGAGCTCTATAGACATCCCAGTATGGTTTAGGAAATATTCTACATCTTTCCTAAAAATAATTCACCTATGAGGACATACCAAGCAATACTCCCTTCCACTTACTTTAACCCATTATTCAAAGCCCAACTCAAATGTGATTCTTTTGCAAAGAGAACCCTGATTTCCTCAGCTGAATGCACTGAATGACTCTACAGAACAATTCTGATAGAGTCCTTTGGCTTATATCCCTTCAAAATTGCTTTAAGTATAGACTCTGTCCTTGTTCTCAAAGTGTGGTCCTTAAACTCACAGCAATCACCTGGGAGCTTATGACAACAGTAGAAATCGCCAGGCCCCACCCAGACTGACTAAATCAGAATCTACAGTGTGACAAGATGCTCGGGTGGTTTGTCTAGACATTCAAGTATGAGAAGTGGTGCACTTTGTCTTGTTCTTAGGAGAGTGCCTTGAAAAGAACCAATTCTCGATACATATTTTTAAATAAATGGCTTTTAAAATTCTGAGGTATTAAAATTACATTAAAAAGATGAGCACATTTTTTTATATTGGGGGCCCCTTTGCTTCAGAGTGGTAAGAATTAAATGAGACAATTACATATAAAGTGCTTATCCAAGGCAATTACATGTAAAGCACTTAGAGTGGCTATCATCTAGTCGGCTTATTAAATGTTAGTTAATACCGTCATTATCAAGATTGTTATGCCACTGGTCTCTTTAGCCATGTAGGCATGAATTCCTTGTTTTGGCTAATATATTTCCAGCACAATTTGGTTGAATTTTGCGTGTCATTGTAGAGCAGGAAAATGACACAATATTGCCCAGCCATTTAAAAAAACAGTAAGAAAGGCAATGGAAAATGTGAGCTTTTTCTCTTGGAGCAGAATGACTGCGAGCCTTAATGTAGGGAATATAATTACTACAGTCATTGTATAGAACACTTCTCAAGTAGCCACTGGGTATCTGAGAAAATTCAGAGCCCACAGGAGAAATATGTCCTATTCATCACCATGCTGTGAGGATGAAATTTGGGGAGGGGGGAATCTTCTTTTAACCAAAGTAAATTCCAATTTTCAGCGATTTCCTCATCAACCCTGCTTTTAAAAATATCTTTAAAAGAAGATACTTTTTAAAAAGTCCTTTGTGTTGAACGTAGTAGACATTCCCAGTTTTTGAATTGATCCTTTAAGTAGGGGGCTATATAAAAACGAAGTACATAGTTTAATTGTCCTTTTATCAGATAGGGGGTGGGGGCACATAATAAGATTCCCTTCAGCAGCCTATTGACTCTTTCAACCTTGCCTCTTGAAACCTTTCTGAACACAGGAGCTGATACTGCAGGTTTTATATTTATAATGATTAATTAATTCTGCACTAAGCAATGTTCTTGACTGCAAGAACAAAATCCACTTTAGAAAGCCTAAATGACAGCTTGCCTAAAATAATTAACACCCATACTGATAGAATTGAAATGTTCTTACTCTATGCAGGCAGATTTCGGCAATTTAATTACTAGTATTTCTAATTGTTCTTGAATTATAATAAAAATAAGGAGAGTTTGATAAAGCAGTAAAAAATCACAAGCAAGAAATCTAAAATGAGGAAATAAGATTTATATGTAGATACACCTAAAACTATTAAATACAACGTAGGCACAAACATGCATTTTTTTGGTCGCTGAACTGTGAACATAAAAATGGAGCTGATTTCCGTCTGGGTTTGGGGCACAAGCTCTTTGAACCCCTTTGTGGTTCTCTGGAACTATTAAACACTCCCGTGAAGAATTATATAATTGTAGTTCCTGATTGTTTAACTTTAGCACTTTCTTGAAGCTCCTTGGCCCTTACTGTCAATTTTACCTATTATCCTGTTCATTGTGGGGCTTAAAAATTCCCAAATTTAAGAGTTCTGACATGTGGTTCATGTGACATTGGTAAATAAAAGAGGCAGAAGCATGTGATATTGTCTTTTGCTTTTTCCCCTGAATTTCAGAGTCGAGTTCATAAAATTACCTTACAAGTGGAAGCTCTCAAGCAAAGCAAACTCAGCATTGTGCCTGTCAGATTACGTGTCTATAAAGTGATAGCTTTGCTGATAAAAGACTTTGATGACATCCTCCCAGTCCCCATTCTTCCATCTCCCTGTTTTGTATTCCCTAAATATCTGGTAAATGAATTCTAAGTATTTTCTTCTTTCCCACATGGAATCCTAACTACCTTTTTAAAAATTTGCTTATAAAACCATAAAAGCTTCTGAGTTCCTACTTTGAGTGAACAAATCACTTTTTTTTTCTTAAGGGCAAAAATAGAAGTTTTTAGGTTTTAGCCTTTTCCAAAGGCTAACCAGAAGTTAGCCTGGTCTTTGTGGATTTAGCAGTTGTAGTCCAAAATTTCATTCACAGGATTAATTCATAAAATCCTCAATCACATTTTTCCTTTTTCCATATACTGTGGCATCTTTGCTATAGCTGCCCACCTCAAGGCCTTCCATAGCTTGGAGTGTCATCTAAATTGAGAGAGCAATGCCCTAAAGTTACACTATCCAATGTGGTAGCCACCACCACTTGTGGATTTCAAGCACGTGAAATGTGGCTAGTCCTAACTGAGATGTTTTGCATGCATAAAATGCATATGAGATTTCCAAGACTAAACACTAGGAGGAAAAAAGAATGTAAAATACCTCATTAGTCTTTGTTTTTAAGTTTATTTATTTATTTTGAGAGAGATAGAGAGAGTACAAGCAGGAGAGAGAGAATCAGTACAGAGCCCAAGTGGGGCTTGACCCCATGAACCTGAGTCAAAATCAAGAGTCCAATGCTTAACCGACTGAGCCACCCAGACACCCCCCTCATTAATCATTTTCATATTGATTACACCTTTAAGTAAAAGTATTTGGGGTATATTGGGTTCAATAAAATATATTATTAAAATCTCACTATTAATCTCACTATTTCATTTTGCCTTTTTTTAACGTGGCTACTGGGGAATTTTAAATCACATACATGTCTCATATTCTTGCCTGGCATTATATTTCCATTGGGCAGTAGCATTTTGCACACAGCTACATACATAACAGTTTAGAAAATGCTCATCTGTATGTTTTTAGTGTGGAAAAAACCTGGGCTTTAGAATCTGAATTCTGGGGGTGCCTGGGTGGCTCAGTCGGTTAAGCGTCTGACTTTCGCTCAGGTCATGAGTTCATGGTTTCTGGGTTTGAGCCCTGAGTTGGGCTCTGTGCTGACAGCTAGCTCAGAGACTGGAGCCTGTCTTCGGATTCTGTGACTCCCTCTCTCTCTGACCCTCCCCTGCTCACGCTGTCTCTCTCTCTCTCACCTAGAAATAAATAAAACATTAAAAAATAAAAAAAAAAAGAATCTGAGAATTCTGGGTCTAGATCCTATCTGTGTTTTTTTTTTGTTTTTTTTTTTTTTTTAAGAACTGGAGGGTATTATGTTAAGTGAAATAAGTCAGTCAGAGAAGATAGATATCATATGTTTTCACTCATATGTGGAACTTGAGAAATGTAACAGAAGACCATGGGGGAAGGGAAGGAGGAAAAATAGTTACAAACAGAGAGGAAAAGAGGCAAACCAAAAACGACTCTTAAATACAGAGAACAAACTAAGGGTTGATGGGCAGGGGCAGGGAAGAGGGGGAAATGGGTGATGGGCATTGAGGAGGGCACTTGTTGGGATGAGCACTGAGTGTTGTATGTAAGTGATGAATCATGGGAACCTACCTTTAAAACTGTATGTTAGCCAAATTGACAATAGATTATATTTAAACAAACAAACAAACAAATGCAGAATACTTACCTCTCAGAGTCACAGCTATACTCTAGCTACATAGAGTCATGTCTGAATATGTACCCCCTCCCAGCTACATAGCTGAGGGCCAGATAATCGATGAGCCTCAGGGTTTTCTTCACCCATGACGTGAAAGGGATGATTCAGGTTGGTGACCATCCCCCTCCCTCCCCTACCACCACCATTAAAGGTCATAGTGGTGACAGAATGGTGCTCAACCAGTAGAGGCCATAAAATATATTCTCAGATGTTAATCACACTCCTTTTTCCTTTCTACCACTTACTGCTTACCAGGTATTGTTCTAAAGAATTCCAGATACATTTTACCAGTTAATTCTCACCGCCGTCACCACCACCACAATAATAATAATTACAATAATAATAATGATAATAGCTAAATCAGAGATTTGACCAAGCCCTGAGCCAAGTGCCTTACCTGTGTTATCTTACAACATCATGATGAAGTATACACTGTAGAAAGAAATCGGGATGTCAAGCATCATTAGTTTCATTTTGTGGATGAGGAAATTGAGGCTCAGAGAGGCTAGCTAACTACTCAAAGTCACATAATTAGTAGGAGACTGAGCTGAGAGTCAACCTATTGGTTCCAAAGCTGTTCCCTTAGTCATTACATCAGAGTCTATCTGCACCTTTTTCCCTTCATGGCTTCATCCCTTCCCATCTTCCCTTTCCTGTCTTTTCCTTCTTCTTTCCCTCCTATCCTTCATTGCATTTTGTCTCCTTCTTTTTTTTTTCTCACTTCTCTCCAACTACTTGCAACATGTCAGGTTGTGTACTTGAATATGAGTTTTCCCTCTCCTAGCAATGTCTAGCTTACTGCATTAAAGAGCCATATTTTTAAACTTTTTAAAAAGCATCTCTACCCATATTTTCCCTGCCTGTGATGTAGTATTTGTACTTCCAGCTGTGAATTAAGGTTTGCTGTGTTCCCTCTTGTGGTTACTGCTCCTTTAATATATTAATCAGTGGATCAGCGCCGCCACAGAGGTTCTTCCTGGGAATTGTGGAATCTGAGGACTGTCAGACATTTAGGCCAAACAACTAGAATAGCACTGCTGCTGGATTCCAAGCTGACAAGAATATGCATGAAATCCCATTACAAATCATGGGATTTGGTACTAACCATCACCTTGGACATCACCCAGTTCATCTCTCCACATTTGACACATAAAGAAATTCTATCTCAGAGAGAGTTTCACTTGATTTTGATTTTCACGTAGCTATTTAGTCATGAAGGACTTGATTCAACCCACTGTTATTTATACTACAGTAGTCTAACTCCAAAGTTATTTATCTTTAATAAAACTCTGCTCTCAAACACGGAGCTCCATTTGGAAAAGAAAACTCAAAGAAAGAATAGCGATATGAAAATGTGTGTGTTTGAATCCCACTACTACTTTCTTTATCTGTTTATCTATGTCTTGACCCTGTTTTAAACTGTACCCGTGTCCCCATAATCAAGGCTTGGGGTTTCAGTGTAGCAGAAAGGAACCTGCCTTTCTCCAATGCTTGACCTTACACATCCAATGCAAGATCAAATGCTTAGTTTCAGAGCTGCAAATCCAGCCTGTCTAATGTTGTACAACATTGGAAATGACAAAGATACCAAGTCTTTGGTTAGTTTTGGTTCCCCACCACCAACCCGTCCTTCCCCAGAGCTAAGCCTGCAGAACAGGTTAAATCAATTTTACTTAGAGACCAGAACTTTGCTATTTTCAAAATCGATCTGGGAAAGCATGCAAAGCTGGATGAAACCTTGGAATGTTTCCCAACCCAAATTCACTAATCATTTCTTTGCGTACCTCTAATAAAGTTTTTCAAACGTCAAAGCACCCCTTCCTGTTTAAAGCAGTGAAACATTGTGCAACACCAGGGAAGGGTAACTATTAGAAAATGCCTTCACAAGTGGTTTTTTTGATTTGAGAGAACATTTACAAACTTCTCCTGTGGCAGCTTACTCCCATCATATTTCATACAACCCTCCCCCACCCAGGCCATTACTCATCACATTCTGGAATCAATTATTGCTATTATGTCTACTAAAGAAGGTGGTAGAAATGATCGTTTATTGTTCTACATCTTTAGTATGCCACTGAGAAATGAACTACAAATTTATTAACCTTGAATAGACTATAATAAATTTGACAGAAATAATGTTAATTTGTAGCAACCACAGCACATATTGACATCCCTCTAATCTCTGAGGCTGGTTACCCATTCTCCTTATCCATGTCTCCAGCAGGAGAATCTAAATCTTTCCCATTCCATAGCATCATTTGCTCCTAAGAGAGCGAGATATATTTTCTGGTTGTGCTTTCTGGTGAGTGAGCAGAAAGAAATCACCAGCGTCGGTTTCTTAAAAGAACATCAATAGAGTATCCGTCTACACCTGGAAGGGCTCTGGGCATCATATAAAACCAGGTAAGCAGATACAGTCCTGCCCTCTAGGACCTTAAATAGACACCTGTGCTGTGGATGCACACAGGCTTCAAGCATACACTTCTGCCCCATGAGGTGGACCCTCAGTCAGTTACAGAACTTACAAATACTGGGTTTTTGCAACACTTATTTTTACAGTCTCCATTCATGTCGCACATCCTACAGAAAGGCATTGCATACTTTCCTAAGAGAGTATGTTTTTAAAACTTGTGTTGACTACAATTTGGCTTCAAGACTGAGCCATAAATTGAACTTGAATTATAACTTGGTGCCTGTCCATAGCTCCTACCTCTCCCATCAATCAAACTGTGATTCCAGGATGCAGATTTCTGAGGGATGTGGGGAAGATGTCCTAGGGAATAAATACTGTACAATAAGCAGGCATATCCTTTTTATAATAGAGAGTTTAATGAAAAGGAAATAGATCCCTATGTCTCCTATAACCCCAAACCTAACAAACTGAGTTTGAATGTGTCCCCTTTGAGAGAGTAATCCCTCTTTGATGCCTGTTGGCCTCACCTGTATGTTAAAGGGATGCTAATCTCCCTCCTCTTAATTCTCTCTCAGTTATTTCTAAAGGTCTCCGGGATGTGTAACATACCCTTATGAAGATCAGACATGTTTCACTCCAGCCCATGGATTGAAATCTTGTTCTTCTAGAAGCTCCCCCACGCTTGTTGCCTCTAGGGTCCTCAGTGGGATCAAACATGTTCACTTGGGAGTCAGAGGCAGGCTGTCCATCCTTTTTACATTGTGAGCAGAGGGGCTGAGAGGTGCCTAAACAGTGCTGTGACCTTCTCGGGGCTCACAAAGTGTAGATGCCACACCACGTTTCACACAGAAATGAAGAAAAGCTCCACTCCCCTGAGCTGTCCACAAAACAGACTCTGAAATAATGCTGCTTGGACCCCAGGCCTCCCAGAATCCTCTCACAAATCAACAAAAAACTGTCCATGAAGCTGATCCCACAGGCACTGGGGTTTTTCCCTGATGCACTTCACCTCCTCCCTGCCTCCTCTCATGCAAAATACGATTATGAAAATGCCTGGCTCCTGAACCACCATACGCTCTCTAAGTGCCTAATTTGAGCTGGGCAAAGTTCTAAGCGCCTAGTGGGTTTGAATCCTGACTCTTGCCACATCTGTGTGATTTCAGGCAGGTTTCTAAACTTCTCTATGCTTCGGTTTCTTCAGCTGTGAAATAGGAATAATCCTAGTAATGACAATAGTCTCTATGTCAAAGGGTTGCTGTAAGGCCTAAGAGCTCAGGCAGAAAGCCCTCAATGGAACGCCTGACACATAAAAGGTACAATATCATTTCTCCTTGTTAATTCTCATGATAATACTTCTAGGACTAATATTATATTCAGTCGGTTAAGTGTCCCACTCTTGATTTCAGCTCAGGTAATAATTTCATGGTTCATGAGATCAAGCCCCGTGTGGGGATATGCATTGACAGCATGTAGCTTGCTTGGATTCTCTCTCTCCTTCTTTCTCTCTTCCCCCTTCTCTCTCTCTCAAAATAAATAAATATTTAAAGAAAAAACAGTAATTCCTATTTAAGCCTCCTACTTGATTATCTCCAATTTTCTTGGAGTGGAAACAACAAGGAATAGTAAGAAAAGACCCCTGAGCACCAAAGCCTGTAGCAGAGTCCTGTGCAAAGGTGTCTTCTCTTCATAAGAGCTTTCATTGTTAAGTTTTAAACTAGCGTTGTATCCTCTCAACGCCTGTGATCACCAACGACTGTTCCTCTCTGATTTCTTTGTCTTGTGTTTGGTTTTGTTACCCTCCAGCATTAATACTGTCTTCACTTCCCACTTCTCCACTGCAGCTGGGCACCTGCTCCTAACTTTCTCGTCTGTACTCGATTCCATTATATAACCTGTAATCGAAGCTCTGAAGCAGAAAACTTGGGCAGTGCAGCTCTCCCCCTAGTGGTGATGCCGAGAATAGCCTAAAATTGCCAGGGTTGCAAATGAATCACTTCTTGTTAAAACCGACCTATTTCTCTGAAAGTTATTACAAAAAGAAGAAGCAGATGAGTGCGGAATGTCAAATGAAGAGGATGAAACAGGTTTCCGATGCCCGCTAAAAGCTCAGGCACTACAGTCGTCTGGCGAAGATGAGTGGAATTAACAAGATGGAGCAGGGAGCTGGACAAGAAAACCCACATTCCACCACCCCACCCCCTTCCCCAGGCCCTTGCATTCAAAATCCCTGAGGCAAAAGGGAGCAAGTCTTGTCGGGAGGGAAGTGGGAAATAAAGGAAGGCCAGTGAAGCCATAATGCAGAGGAGAGAAGAGAATTAGCACGACCAGCACAGGAAAGCCCTTCTAGTCCAAATTAAGAATTGGGGGAGTTGCGGAGGAGGGGGCAGGGGTGGGGGTGGGGCTTAGATGAGACTAAACCAATAGCAGGAGAGACCTGCTCTCTTAACAGAGATAGTAAGAGATATGTTTTTTATTGGAAAGCAAGAGGCATTTTTAAGTCTGCCTTCCCTACTGGTGAGATGTAAGCACCATCTGGAAATGACTGAAGTTACTTATCAGAATAAGTGTCATCATCCCTTGGCCATCTTCCCCTCTGTGAAGGATAAATGCTTATCCATTTACATATCCCAATGGCGTGGGAGTGCCCAGAGAAGCCTGGAGTTTAATGTTACCCAAACTCTACCCATCCTTTAGGTCCTTTGCTGTTAAAGCCCCGGGCTGCGATCTGTCCCTTTCTCCCTTGCTCTCTTACTTGGAATCTGATAGTCAAACCTTGTTTTACATAGTCAAAAAAGAAACTGTGAGCTCCCCCTCTGCCCTCCAACCTGCTCAGGTTATATGGAGATAGATGCAGAGATGGCGGTGATATTCCACAAGCCAAGGAATGCCAAGGCAAACTACCAGCAGAGAGAGGACAGACATGGAACGGATTCTCCCTCACAGCTGTCAGAAGGAGCCATCCCTGCCAGCACCTTTGATTTTGGACTTCCAGTCTCTGAAACCATGAGACAATAAATTTTTGTTGTTTAGAGGTGCCTGGATGGCTCAGTTGGTTAAGCATCCGACTTCAGCTTAGGTCATGATCTTGCAGTTAGTGGGTTTGAGCCCCATGTCGGGCTCTGTGCTGACAGCTTGGAGCCTAGAGCCTGCTTCAGAGTCTGTGTCTCCCTCCCTCTCTCTCTCTCTGCCCCTCCCTCCCTCCCTCTCTCTCTCTCTCTCTGTCTCTTTCAAAAATGAATGAACATTAAACATTTTTTTAATAAAAAAAGAAATTTCTGTTGTTTAAGCTACCTGGTATATGGTACTTTGTTAAGGCAGCCCTAGCAAACTAAATACGGTTTTAATCAATCTTCTATATCTGAGGAAACATCACCACCATTTCCTAAAATAACAAGGTCAGAAAGTTAAGAATCATCCATGATTTATCAATTTTCTTCAACACCCACCGCCTATATTCAAACCCTGAGTAAGCAGTCTGTCAGTGGGTAACATTGCCCTCTTCCCTCCATTTCTGTTACTAGACCCGAATCCAGCCCTCCATTACTTCTTGTCTGGACTATTGTGTCATATTCCTGATTCCCTATGTAAAGCCTTCCAGTGGCTTCTATCACATTTAAAATATAATCCATACTCTACCCGATGGCATCCTGGACCTCACATGACCTTGCCCTGCTCATCTCTCTGGTTTCCTCACTTTTCCACCTTATTCCCCATGCTTCAGTACACTCATCTCTTTTCTACTGCTTAAAATCACCAAGCCTGTTCCTACCTCAGGGCCTTTGCACTAGAATTTATTTCCTTCTGGAATGTTCTTCATCCAGGTAACTGTTTGTCTGGTTTCTTGTCTTTCAGACCTCACCTCTTCAGCGAGCTGTCCCCTGACTACCTCATCTGAAGTAATCCCTCAGTCCCTCTCTATCACATCATCATCGTTTCTTCTACTTGGTACATTCTATTACTTGCTATTTTATTTTTGGTCAATTGCAAATATTGATTGAACTATGACTCTGTGCTAAGAACTCTTCTGGGCTCTGTGGAATACAGTTGTGAATGACAAAGTCTTTGTTCTTACATTGTTTACATTCCAGTGAGGTAGGAAAGATAAATCTCTTGTGCCTACCTGATATTTTATTCTGGTTTATTCGTTTTTTTAATTGTCCCACCTACCCTTCTCCCACTAGAATATAAACCATAAGACCTCAGGGCACCCTCTACCTTGTTCATCTCTGTCTCTCTAAGGCTAAGCTTACATAGATCCTGGAACCATTTTATTTAAGTAAAAATATAAATAAAAGGGGAAAAGAGTAAGTGGTATTGTACTGACAATACAGAGCTACAAACATAAATCTACCATTAACGGATAACTAAATCTCAGCAAACTCATCTGTAAATATGGGAGTAATAATAACAAACTTCAGGGTTATTACTTGCATAAAAGAAGACCCTGTTTGTAATATTTTGTACAGTGCCTCACACACAGGGGGCATAGAGTAAATGCCTCATGAATGAAAATTTATGAAAGTAATTAGGAAACTTTCTTGGAAACCTAGAAATTATGACTGTGTTCTCAGGTAAAATTTTAGATTTAACGGGTCCCTGAATTCTGTGGACACCTTCTCCTCCCTGGCACTCTTACACAACCTCTTTCCTACAGGACTTGTGATTTTTCCAGTTTACATCACAGGTATTCAGATGCATGCATCACTACAATAGGCAAGATCTACTTCTCTTACAAAGAATTATATACAGGCTGGTATTAACTATTTCTGCTTGTTATAGGCCATCTCTTCAACTCCTTTGCAATCTTCTTGGGAAGAGAAAATGGCTCACACTCATCTTCTGTCAGCCACCTAGCCTCCTCATCACTGCTACATAGAATATCCTTATCAGTTCTGGGTACCATGTTGGTCCTCAGTCACCAAATACTTGCTAATTGAGGGGGACTGACTGTGGTAAGCAGCCTCTTAGATAGCCCTCAGCACTCTTCATGTTTCTGAACATTTATAATCTCCCCTTGAGTGTTGGCTGGACCTAGGGTTTCCCTTCTAAAGAACAGAATACTGTAAAAGTGATGGTATGTCACTTCTAATACCAGGTTACAAAAAGACTTGTCCTCTCTGTCTCTGTCTCTTTTTGTCTGTCTCTTTCTCTCTCAGAGACCTCATTCTGAGGGTAGCAACCCCTCATTCTGCCATGTTGGGTAGCCCTCAGGGGAAGTCCACATTGTGTGGAATTGATATCTCCATTTGACATCCAGGTAGGAGCTGAAGCCTCCCCACAGCCATGTGAGTGAACTTGGTAGTGGATATTCTCAGACCAATCAATAGCCATTTTAATGAACCTGGATGTGATCCTAGACATGGAGCCTTGTCCACTTGAACCCTGAAATGACTGCAGCCCCAAAAGATACCATGATTTCAGTCTTGTGAGATCGTGAGTCAGGGGCATCCAGCAAATCCATTTCTAGGTTCCTAACCCAAAGAAACTCTGAGATTATGAATGTGAGTTGTTATAAGCCACTAAGTTTGGAAATAACTTGTGACACAGCACTTGCTAGTTGCTCAATAAATATTCTTTGAATAACCAAATGAAAGCTTTTGACCCTTTACTGACATTTAATTCATATGAAATCAGGGATTTATAAAAGCAACTTCTTTTGCTTTTGCTTTACTCTAAAATGTGGAACCACAGGCAATAAATATAAAAATTGGATCCATTATTCAATTAACAAAATTTCTTGATTGCACTGTCATAAAGTAAATATGATACAGTTCCTGACCCCAAATTGGACTTTCCAATCTAGCAGGCATACATACTCATGAGTGTCTCCATGCAGTGTTTCTCTGAATTGAATTCTGGGTAGAAGAGAACTTAATAAACTGATAATTATTCTTAAAAGAGTAAGACAAGTCTACATGTAACTCCAAGCTCTCCACTAATTAATGAAACATCTGGAAGAAGTAAAAAATCTCCCCAAGTCTTCAGTTTCTTCAGTAGTAAAACAGGCACCATGATACCTACTTTTGTAAGGATTTATATATTACAAACCCCAGATTCAGAATTTCAGCCCAAATATACTAAAAAAAAAAAAAATAAATACTTATGGTCTCATTTGCCATGCCTCTTAAAATGGTACCATCAAATGGGAAAAAAATATAGATGATCAACTATGAGGATCTCATAGAAAAGCAAGTGACTCATGGTTCAAAGAATAGAGCCCTACAGTCAGGAATCTCTGACTAAACATAACTATAACCAAATCTATAAAATCAACCAGGAGATGGCTTAGATCTCAGACGTTTTCTCCACGTCCCCCAAACACATATGGAAGCAGAAATCACTTATAGTTTGAGAAAAATAAACTTGAAACTCAACCCCATAAAATAAATGTAAGAAACTTGTAAACCTGAGAAATGGAATGGAATGAAATGGAAATTTAGAAATCTAGAACTGCAGGAGGGAGTGGTTAAAAATCCAAAGTGTATCTGAAAAACCTTAAAATAAAAGTCTATTGAAAGAAAATCAGTGTTGCCAAACTTATTTATCAAACGTGTGTCTTTTATTCTCTAGGTGCCTGTTTACCTTTGGTTTACACAAGATTCTAACAAGTATTAAAATTCAGTATCTCAGCGCTGAAATAGTTGTGTAGTCAGGCAAGCTAGAAATACTGGGAAGCATGAGTCTGACAGAAAGAAGACAAATGACAACAAATTAGACAAAAGCCTAAGAAAATAATTAGAGTAATCTGAGGCCATTTAATGAAGGGGAAGGAAGTCCTACATAATCCAATAGTATCAATGTATGCATCCCTAGATTATGGAAGTGCATAAGTGTTCTGATTAAACTGAATCTTCCTAAAGATGCTAACAATTATGTTTTACATTTTATCTCCCTAAACTTGGAAGAGTGCCACAACTTAAAAATTTTTTATAGTTGGCATTAAAAATAATACATAATGTCATATTTCAGTCATTCCTCAAATTCAAATATAAATTACTTTTAGTGACAGCAGGCTAAATAAATAAATAAATAAATAAGTGTAAAGGGATCGCAGACACCTAATGAATCATTGAGGGACGCCAGACTGTGTGAAAGAGACGCTAGCATTTGACCTTGACATCTAGACAGATGGGTGTGACCATGCTCCACATGTCCCTTGGGACTTGCAAACAGACAGTTCTGCAGCTGAGCGTATACCTGGGTTTTTCTTTCGATGTGCAGTGATAGGTCAGAGGCACACTGTGGCCGACTTTTTTACAATCTCACACTGGACTTGCCCAGTGGAGTGTAGGTAGAGTCCCTCCATCAATTTGCCTGGTATTGTCACTTTTTCCGTTTGTAAGTCTTTTAACCAAGAAGTACTTTTCCACCTAACATTTTTCTCCCCAGTGGTTCTTTATTAAGGGCTTCACGCCACATCGAAACATTCTGTGCTGAAGATTCTCCACATGCTCCTGCAGATCCACCCTCCACTCTGCTCTGGGCCCCCAGAAGCTGACCTCTACCGTCTTCTTCAAAAGACCCCCTGGTCCTCCAAGCTTCTGAGCAGGGTAGCTGTGAGGGACAGCACCAAGGGGCCAGGGAGTGGGAGAAGAGGAAGACTGTCATTTTATCCCACTGGATTCCTCCCTGCATTCCTCCCTGCTGGACCATTTGTTAGAGGAGAATTCTCTCCCTCTCCCTCTTTTCTTTTTACCAATTTCATCTGCATGTCAGAGAAACTCGTTTTACTTTCACTGGTTCATGAGTTCTTGACAAATGTATATACCCACGCAGCCACTGCCACAATCAAAAAGAAAATTCCACAAAATGTTCCTAGTCTCTCCCCATG
The DNA here is from genome assembly GCF_003009895.1 of Hyaena hyaena. Classification (NCBI taxonomy): domain Eukaryota; kingdom Metazoa; phylum Chordata; class Mammalia; order Carnivora; family Hyaenidae; genus Hyaena; species Hyaena hyaena. The sequence goes on from NW_024080911.1 coordinate 964,262, forward strand.
CATTCAGTACCGCCCCTAGCCCTAGGCAACTACTGATCAGCTCCCCATCATTATAGATTTGTTTTACTTTGATTAGAATTTAATAGGAATGGAATCATAGAGTATGAACTCTTTTGTTCAACATAATTATTTTCAAATTTATCTATGTTGTTGAGTCCATTGATATTTCATTACAATTAATTGCTTTGTTGCATTCCGTTGTATGCCTGTCACAACTAAAGACCAACGGTGGCTACTTTCGTACGGGCCTTCCCTATAACTCATTGCTCCCAGGTTCCTTGATTTCCCTTAAGTTGTCCGCCATCTTTGTAAATAGCCATTTCATGAAACTTTAGTCAATGATCCCTTGTAGACATACCCACTCTGCTGCTGGGCTTCTAACTGATCCATCATCACTAAGGAAACACAGTATTAAAAGAATATATAAATGCTTGTTTTCAAAAGTGATAGATTTTTTAAAGTTTTTCTTTATTTATTTTAAGAGATAGAGGAAGTAGGGAAGGAGCAGAGAAGGGGCAGAAAGAGAGGGAGAGAGAGAATCCCAAGGAGGTTCCTCACTGTCAGCATGGAGCCCTACAAGGGGTTTGATCCCACAAACGGTGAGATCATGACCTGAGCTGAAATCAGGAGTCAGACGCTTCACCAACTGAGCCACTCAACGCCCCTAAAGTGATATATGTTTTTATTGGCACCATTCTATCATTCTTCATTATGACCCTCTATGGCAAAGTAGATAACAACATTTTCTAACTTCAAAAAGAAATGTGGATTATCCAGCTCTTTGCCTATGGTACATGATGAAATAGTAGGTAGAAAGAATGATGCAGAAGAGACTGAAGCCTTGAATTTCTAAACTTCAGAGTCCTTTTAATTACTTAAAAATAGTCTTTTTCTTCAGGTTATAAAAGATACATGTGTTAAATGAATATTTGGAAAATGCAGAAAATGTAAAAAATAAAATAATAAACATCCATAAACCCACCTTCCTGAAGTAAACATAGCATATTTCTTTCCAGTCTTTTTTTTTCCTGATGATCCACATGCAGCTGTTTTAAATAAAATTAGATTCCTAGGGGTAGTCTTGTTTCTTGCCTTTTTACACCTAACTGTATATAGCAGCGTTTTTCATTATCATTAAATATTATCTACAGACATTTTTAATGGTCACATAAATCTTACTTTGTATAACTCGTGTGTTCAATTATTTCCCTATTGTTTGTGATCCTTTGCTTCTAACAGGGATCTAAATTTTGCAGAGGTGAACCAATTCAACTCATTGGCCATTATGATGGTGTTCTTTGACATTTGGAGCTGGCCTGCTCCTAAATAGAATTTAAAATCAAGGGATTTAACAATTGAAAGAAAGGTACTTGACAGCTAATGGAGGCATTTGGGGAATATTCACTGGGCCTAACAAGGAAAATAATGGGGTTCTCAGCCTCCATCTCCAGGTAACTCCCAAAGCCTGCCCTGCTAAGGTTCAATTAAGATGAGAAGATCAGGTAACTTTGCAAGAAGACCATAATTCCTGCATAACAAATGTCAAATGTTGCCATTTTAGCTGTTCTGAGTGACTGCTTTGTTATTTCTAAGGGTTTTAAAGGTAGTATTTGTCAATGGCAGTACCACTGACTTTTCAAAGTAATTAACTTTTTATCTAAAAATAAACGTAATTGTTTAACCACTGGTGTATTAGGCACTGGGAGGGATGTACTACTTTCTTTGGAAATAAATCGGATTCCTTCAGTCTTTAGATTTATTTCTCCTAGAACCATGTTATTGTGTTGTAAAATGGCCCACCCCTCCCATTATCTCCTAAGTAGCAGTTAGGCTGGGGAGAAAACAGTTATATTGATATATGAAGTTGGAGGCAGATGCCAAGCTAATTGATCTGAGTAGGTTAAATGGGAGAAAATACTTCCAAGAATCAATAGAGGTGCTAATTCGGCTAATTGTTGGATAGTGTTTCTTTTTTAAGTGAGTGATTTTCCCAATTACTGTTTATCATGTTGATTTTTTTTTACCCTAAGTTTATCAGTTTTAACTTTACTAAACCTTCTATGATATTGGTTTCCACTGTGTCTTTGTCCCAGAGTTTTTATCACCAACCTGGTGACAGGTAGTTTTCCTGGATATGCTGATCTTACAGCATAAAAACTACGCTTGGTCTCTTACCCAGGCAAATCCAGTGGAGTCAATTTTCTGCCAGTGGCATCCAAAACAAAAACAAGAGTCCTTGTCTTACCAGAGTTGATGGACCAAGAAATAGAAGTTGAAGCATATTATTTAAATTTACAAGGATAACCAATAGACAAACTGAAGATTAATATCTTTCTAATTAAAAAACTGGGAAGAGAAAGGCAGAGCAAGAAGATAATGAACTAATTTCTTACCTGCCCATAGGTGTTGGGAGAAGGTGTGTCAATATATATTGCTAAGATTGATAGCTCAAGACATGGTCAATAACAGATACAAGGAATGGTTGTGGATACTATAATGGATACAAGGTGTGGGGCGAAGAAATAAAGTGGCAAGAAGAGAGAATGTTTTCTTTTCTAAAACTTTTATAAATAATAATTGTAAAATTATCATAGTAGAAACACAAAGGTGTTGGGAGTTTGGAAAGAATAGTGAGTTGATAAGAAGGAAAGAGAAATCCTAGACTCCTACCTTGTGAGAACTAAAAGAGACCTAAGAGAACTAAATCTTTTCCCATTCCCCCACTTTACAAATGACAAAGAGACAGATGGTTGAATAATAGAGGATATTATAAACAACGAGACTCAAAAAGGACAAAGCAGAGTATATTCTATTGATATGCATGATATTTTCTTGGAATAATACTTGGAGAGTTCTTGCTAACCCCCACCCCTAAGCCGCTTCACTAATGCCTGAAAAGATGGGACTAAACCTTTCATTCCAAAATGAGGGATACCCTAGGGGAAAATTTACACATTAACTCAGGGTTCTGCTTGAGTAATTTTGACCTGAATTGGAACAAAGGTTTAAATGTCTGATATTAGAAGAGTACAAAACTCTGAATACAGAGACGGAGCAAGCTCTGTCACTATGAGCTCCAAAATGAATGACCAGAGGCATCTGATACAAATATTTTAGATCGTAACTGTTTCCTGCTGTGTTTCCTGCTGTCCACTATCTGTCTCTGGCCTCCTTCTTTCTTTCTGTGCAATGGTCCATGATGTGCGAATTGTTTTAATGGCTAAAATCAGCATCAGAATAGGAATTTCAAATAGTTACTGCCAGATTTGGCTGGAATCTTTGGCAGATTCCCCTGCTGGAGTGTTCACTGTCCTATCAGGGTGGTGATGATAAGCCTGAACCAACACATCAACTGATGATGCCTAACCTGGAAGAGAAAAGAACTTTTCAAGGCCTTTCACAGCAAAGTTGGAGTTCACTGATGAAAAGAATTCACGCAAACATCAGGGCACCAACGAAAGTCTTCCTGCAAGTAAATTGTTATCAGAGGACTTAGAACAACAATTGTCACTTCTCAGATGGTCAGCCTGGTCAACTATGAAATGGAGATATTGGACTTGGTCCTGCCCCTTTTGTAGAGACCAACATGTGGGAAAATAAACGAGGCAAAAATTCATAGACGCACCGTGAGAAATCACCAAGCAAATATGAAAATAATCTCAGGGGCTCTTGGTTGGCTCAGTCGGTTAAGAGTCCAACTTCAGCTCAGGTCATGACCTCAAGGTTTGTGGGTTCGAGCCCCACGTCAAGCTCTGTGCCGGCAGCTTGGAGTCTGGAGCCTGCTTCAGATTCTGTGTCTCCTTCTCTCTCTGCCCCACCTCTACTTGTGCTCTGCCTCTCTCAGTCTCTCAAAAATAAATAAGTGTAAAAAATAATAATTAAAAAAATAATAATCAGAAATGATTCCAAGGTGTTGAACTCTGAGATCAGGGACCCACAGAGCATTGCATGGAGTGCTGCACATCGTAGATATTCAAACGTGTTTTATGTATGTGTAATGGAGAACACAAGACAAAAACAGACAAAAATGCAAGTGAAAATACAAGTGATTCCATAAGGCAGCATATGATTAGCAAGGCATATGGGTAGTCAGTGCCACGATTTCAGAGGACATCAAGTCCTCCAGAGGGACTCTGGAGTGAAACTGGAAGAGAAACTTCAGTTGGGCTTTGAAGGAGAGGTCAGGTTAGCTAGCTAATGAAGAAAATAGAAGACAAAGAGTGGGGCAAAATATAATTGGTAAATTTATCGAATGCTTCCAGTACATCCAAGTATGATTGTCTGGTCGTCCCTTGTATATATTCTATAGTCCTAACAAAAACTTTCTGAAGGGTAAATATAAATATTAATATATGTTCCCAATAATTTGTATCTTATAGCTAAACCATGATTCAAAGATGCTGAGTTGCCTTGAGATCTCACAGCTAATCATGAGGAAGCTTGTATGACTGACCTCAAAGCTGTTATTCTTAACTGGAAAGCAGGTGCGCACATTGGAAACTGCAGACCACCATTCAGTTGACAGTAAGATGCCACTGAGGCCTCACAGGGTGTTCAGTCCTGACATCCCAGAAGAGAGTATTGTTTGTAACCCAAACTCTGTGATGATGCGTGTGTGTGTGTGTGTGTGTATATACAAAATATATATATTCAATCCTTATTATGTACAGACTGTATTTGCAAATTTATTGACTAAAATCAATACTTGTAGAGCTTTTGTGGCCATTTGTAGACATGTGCAGAGTGACAAAAAATTTGAGTCGCCTGATATGACTCCTTCCAGCTGAGGACTGACAAGGCAACACTCTGCCTTCTTACTTTAGCTATCATCCTAGAAACAGTGTCTTCTTTAGGATCTATTTAGTGCAGTGCTTTTCACATTTTTGTGCTTTTGGTCGGTGATTTTGTTATTGAAAATGGTATCCAAGGGCAGAGCTAAAATTCTGTCTAGTGTTCCTAAGCACAAGAAGTCTGGGAAGTGATAAGGTACATGTTAGGTAAGTGTCATTCAGGTAAGAGTTGTAGTATAGTTGGCAATGAGTTCAATGTTAATGAACAAACAAAATATATTAAATAAGGAGACTTTAAATAGAAACACACATAAAACAAGGTTATGGATCCATTGGTTGACAAAATGTGATCAGAGGCTCACAGGAAGCTAACCCTGTATTTTCCCTAGGAGCAATGGTTCAGTGCTCTCCAACTCATGGTTTACACCAACTTTATAGACATAACTACCACAAATAACAAGAATCAGCTCTATCTCCTTAAAGAAATCACCTGTTGCATGCAGTATCACTCATGTTTACATATCACGAATGAATTTCCTGGATTTACTAACTCCTTTTGGGGACAGAGAAGTAGTTAGAGGCAGAGATAGAGGTGGAGAATGGAATGGATAGGTAGAGTCCTGAGCTAGATGGACAAGCATAGATGGCGTCAGCCTTACCAGCTAAAGAGAGCTGGGTGTTTGAGGTTATGGGTATTAGAGACTCTAAAAGGAGGCTAGTTGGACCCCAGTGAGAATGGACTTTAGCTACTCATTATTTTGTCTTTACTAGCGGGACTCCTGGAGGTGCTGCCTATTGTACTCAATGAGGAATTACCCAGTGGGACTTCTTTCTGTCTACAATATCTTGTTAACTCTCCAGTCCGAGCCAGGGAACTCTGCCGATCCCCCGTCAGTGTCTCTTCTGCTGTGATTTGCCTATTCCAGTCTATGCTTCTAACCATTCCATGGGACAGTGCACATCAGGTCGGAGGAGAATGGACTGAGTGCCCAGAGCCTGGGGTCTATTATCACAAGTTCAACACTTCTTTGAGGGTTTATGTTTTACCACAGAAACTCAGGTAAATTTTGCACTACACTGTACAATGTACCTGTGCCTATGAGTGCAACAAAAAATAACATAAACTTAGCACTTTAAGCATAATAGTTAATGTGTATGGAACAATGACCATAAGCCAGGCACTGTTCTATGCACTTTACTTTCATTGCCTTTGTTAATTCTCACAGCATGAAATAGTATGCATTATCACTGTTATCTCCATTTTACAGGTGGAGAAACTAAGGCTTAGAAAAGATAATTATTTTGTCCAAGCTCACTCAGCCAGTCGGTGCTAGAGGCCAGGTTCAAACCCGAGCCACCTGACGCCAGAGCTCTGCTGGATCCTTGAAGGTCCAACCACAGTCCCCTCCTCCACAAGTCTCTCCATGTGCCCTATAGTAACTCAGTGTCCTCAGAAGTCATAGAATTCACCATCTGTGTCCCTTCCCTAATTATATACAATAAAACCTTGGTTTGTGAGCATAATTTGTTCTGGACATATGCTTGTAATCCAATGCACTTGTATATCAAAGCGAATTTCCTCATAAGAAATAATGGAAACTCAGATGATTTGTTCCACAACCCAAAATATTCACATAAAAATTATTACAATACTGTAATATAACACAAAATAATAAAGAGAATACAAAATATAAAGAAAAATAAATTAACCTTCACTTACCTTTGAAAACCTTTGTGGCTGGTGTGAGGGAGACGAGAAGAGGAGGGTTACTATTTAGGATGACTTTCACTACCACTGATGGAACCATTGCTATCTGTTGGCTCAATGAAATCTTCTTTTCATGCAGCTTTAACAAGGAACCTATTCAATGGCACTTGCTTTTGCCTCCTTTTGACGATTTTGCAGAAATGTGACATTGCATTAATGATCCACCCACAATCCCGCAGCAAGAGAAAGAGAGAAGAACCACTGGCTCAGTTGTGATCATGTGACATTCAGCATCATGTACTACTAGTATTATAAGACATCATTCGTTTATCAAGTTAAAATTTACTAGAAATGTTTGTTTGTCTTGCAAACACTCTTGTTCTTGTTCTTGTTTGCAGAACACTCGTAGAACAAGTTACTCGCAATCCAAGGTTTTACTGTACTCTTTATATATTGTCATTCATATGTTTTGTACATGCACCTACCCTGGGACATCTGGAACTCCCACTCCTAAGATCCCAACTTTGAGAAGGACAAGTCTATATGAAATACCTGGCATTCTTTAAGCCAAGTGATCAGTTTCAATATGTGTCACAGACAGCCTTAAGGCCTCAGATGAGGGGAAGAGGAAAAGGAGGACAAAAAAAAGCAGTGGTGATGGGGCACCTGGGTGGCTCATGTGGTTGAGTGTCCAACTTTGGCTCAGGTCATGATCTCATGGTTCATGGGTTTGAGCCTCATGTGGGGCTCTGACCTGACAGCTCAGAGCCTAGAGCCTGCTTCGGATTCTGTGTCTCCCTTGCTTTCTGCTCCTCTTCCACTCACACTCTGCCTCTCTCTGTCTTTCAAAAATTAATAAACGTTAAAAAAATCTTTTAAAAATCGGTGGTGAGGGAACAAAATGGAAGAAGATAAAAATAAATAAATTAATTAAATTAATTAAAATAAAATTAATGGAGGGAGAGGGAGATGGGATAGAAAAACAAATAAACACCATACATGAGCCTGGGCATTGTAGACAAATTACAATTATGGCTAAAAGTATATAATTCCATGTATCCTGTGGATTACCAATCCCACATGGACTGGCCCAAGCTCAAGGCTAGTAATTAGAAAAATAAGAGCTCTGACCCTGTGTTCACTACCAATTTGTTAGGCAATCTTCAGCAATTTGACCAACTTCCAATCCACACACCTCACTCAATCTGTTTCTTCTGCTCATTACCTCCTCTGACTACTGCATCAGATGACTGAGAGTACAAAATGAATCCATATTGTGTGAAACTATTTTGGGGGAAAACTCACTAGACAGAATATTTCATTGCACTTCTGGAAAGTATGGCACATCAACCAAGGCTCCAGTTTGGGTATCAGAGATTCGAAGATAGGAAAGACCTAGTCTCTACCTTCAAAACCTCACAGGCCAGGGATGAACTTAAGATGTGTTAACAAGTGCTTTTCAAAACGGGATGACAAGTGTAATAAGAGAGACATAGTCCAGGAATCGGGAATGGTTAACTCCTCAGGGGAGGTCAGAAGGAATAGCATTGGAAGAAAGCAAAGGCATCAGTATTTTTTTATGGGGAGGAAAGGAAAGGTGATGAAAGACAAGAAGTAAATAAAAATGTCCAGCTTGAAGCCCATCTATTCAGTATCAAAGTAACAATGTATCCGTTAAAGCCTGACTTCCTTTCTGTGTAATTTTAATCAAGTCCAAAAGGGCACTTGTGAGATTAAATCACTACCCACAAAACCTTGATTTATCTGGGGAAAAATGGACTCTTCCAGCCTCCATCCCCTGAGCAGAACAGACAGGCCAATTTTGCCTTTAAAAAATCAACAGGTAGAGACATAACAAAGGTCATATATTATGAGGCTGCAGATGGAAATTCAGCCCCAGCAGTTACATCGACACAGTTATTACTGTTATTACAGCTAAACCTCCTCATTCTGCTGACATTATTAACCAAGACAAACGTGGCCCTGCAGCTTTATTTCATGGGGTAGATCACCTATTAAACCAAGAACAATATCATTGTCTTTTGCAGCACTTCCAAAATTGCTTCCTGCCTCTGAGAGGTGTCCTGGGCTTTTTTTCCCCTTACCATCAAAATAGGTACCATCCATCTCGTACATGTTGCTATATGGCCAAATTCTGTTTTGCATGTCCCAGTATAGCCCTCCAATATTCATTCAGGTAAGAGACTTGCAATTGTTGTAATCATTTGTGAAATCATCAGCATGCTCTCTGGCAAACTCATTTAGGAGCTTACAGAGGGAATCAGCCCCTTAAAAAACCCAAACTGTGTCAGAGTTTTTTTTTTTTTTTCCTCTAACCAAAAATGTATGTTTCTGGGTTCATTAGTAAAACTCATCCCAGAATTTGGGAGTGCTACTTCAGTCTGGAGGAAGAAACTAAGTTTCAGACAGTTTAGGGCATTTGACTAAAGTTACACAGCTGTATGTGGCTGAACAGGAGCTAAAACTGAGGTCAGATATACTTTTCTTCACCTATTTTTCTAGTGAAAGGGACTACGTTTTGGAAACAAATTAGCAAGTCATTATTTGCTATGTGGGTAAGAACTAAAAATCAACTTACCTTCCTTTGGATTATGGGTCAGGCTGGTTTTTACATGGAAATTTCCCTCATTAATTATATGTTTCTTATCTCAATTAATAAAGTGAGTAAATCATTCCCACACTCCATGCCCTGTGCCTTGGATTTGATAATGTTTCCTTCTTGTCAAAGGGGGAAGAAATTCCCTCCAAGTACTGATGATTCTGGAACTGACAAATGTTGACTATTTTTGAGGGAGCCCTATGTGACTATGTAACTATAAATAAAAATACAGATGGAAATAATTATGGCAATCACTCAGAGGCATCGCCAGTTCTCTTGTGAATGGTAACCTCAAACGGCAGAGTCCGGCAAGGAGCTTAGGACAGTCCAATCCTTAAGAAAGGGGAAATATCCTTTAGGGTGTGTGAAACTCCAAATGATCAAAGCCATCCAAGGATGTTTGCCATATGGCTTGAGCTCTTGCATGTCTTTTCTTAAATTTTTTTTCTCTGATAAAACAAACCAACATGTTGCTGTTGAACAACAACAAAATACCAAGACTTGATGTTCCAAAGGCATCAAGGTTGGGAGCCTGACCTGTATGGACTTCTGTGGGCTGTCTCTCCCTTGGCCGCACTCTCCCGGCCAAGCTGGTCGATGGCAGACAAGCATGATGAGGGTAGGCAGAGCCCTGTCGTCTCAGTGGTTCCTCTGGTCTGTGGGCAGCCAGACTGACCCAGGGCCAGACCTGGCTCCCCAGCTCTTTGCCTTTTGGCGACCAGCCACCTGGAGTCTGTTCAAATGAACAAGCTGCCTTTTCTTCCTACATATTGGTTTCTCCTCCATTTGAAAACAAAACTCTTCCCCATCTGCTTGCTTCTGGGATCGCCATAATTGCATGGAGGGTAATTGGCGGCAACTCAATCTGAGGAAAACCCTGTTGATTCGAAGCACAGACTCAATAAACGTTTGTGTTTCATCGTTTTTCTAAATGGAGCCTGTGTCCCAGCCAGCTTTGCTAACGCAGGAGTGGAAATTAATCGGAGGCATATGAGGAGGAGGAGAGTATCAAATGGTGCTCCACCATGACCCTCTTTCTTTCTAAGAATCCTCTACTATCAGGAGATCCATTGATTTGTCTGGATTGTGTCTCCCCAATCCATAAAGCACTGAAATAAATGATGTCAGAATGGTGCCCTAAAAGCTGTGGGATTGCCAAGAATAGAGTCATTTCCCTGACTCTGGATCTGTGAACTGTGGCCCTGGATCTGAGTATTGGATGGGTCAACTCCAATAAAAAAGAAAAAAATCATTGCCTCAATACCTGTCATTTACTCCCTGAAATGGTCATTGCCTGCCAGGAGAGAAGCAACTCGAGTTTATACAGAGTCTAAGCAGAGCATTGGTATAAGAGAATAAGCTTGTCACTCACACACTTGGGTTCCAGTCCTGCCTTTGACACTCACAAGCTGGGTGACCTTCAGCACAGCTCATAACATCTCACAGCCTCAGTGTCTCATCTCTAAAATGGGGTTGAGAATCATTTCTAATTCATTAGGTTGCTGTGAATGAGATCAGTCATGTAAAGCTCACCTCAGTACCTGATGCGTAGAAAGCTCTGTAAAACATGGGTATTAATGCTAATTACAGTTGATTTTCATTCACTTTACCGAGCATTTACTACCTACCCAGTACTCCTTCATGCTCTGGAAATACTTAGAAAAAGCATAGCAAAAGATAGACACAGTTTTGGCAATCATGGATATCAGGTACTCATAAGGGAAACAGAGGACACAGGAATGAGTTAGTAAACAAGATCACATGAAATAGTAAGAATTTCTATGATGAAAATGAAATGAAGTAGATGGGGGTAAAGAGGAACGGGGGTGGGGACTACTACTTTAGGCAGGGTATGCAGGGAAGGCCTCTCTAAAATGGAAGTAACTGAGATGCACCTTGAATCCTTGGTGTAAGAAAGACCTGGTGCAAAGGCTGGTCCCCTAGTGAACAAGGGATCAGAGAGGCATGAGATGAATCAGGGCTTGGCAGGACATTGTACTTCAAGTAAGTATGTTTTCGTGCACAATGGAAGGGTCTGTGAGGAACTAGTGCTATGTGGTTTACATGTTTAAATGTTCACTCTGGGGGCTTTGAAAGCAGTGTCATGGGCAAGAACAAGAGCAGGCCAACATGAGGCCATCTCTCATCATCATGAGAGATGATGGGGACTTGGACTAGAGTGGTAGCAGCAGAGATGTAGAGCAGTGAACAGTATTCAAGCAATATTCTATTTGAGCAATGTCAGCCTGGTACATGTTTACATGGATCTGATTAAGTTCAAGTTCGTAATTTCAGTCCTTAGTTCACCTGTCCAGCAGCACACATAGGCAATGGTAAAGACTAAAATGAGGTATATTCAAGGGACTTCTTTCACTATGCCATGTAAACAGGGCATGGAGCATAAAGTGCTTTGGCTTTTAGTAGAAAGAATCTAGAATGAGCTGAACTCTCTCATCCACTAGCTCTATCACTTGGATCAAGCCACTCAACATTTACTTGGATCACTTGGATCAAGCCACTCAAACTCATTTACCGCCTCTGTAAAATGCAGGGGCTCATATCAAACTCACAGAATTGTGGAGGTAATATATGAAGAAACTGTTCTGTGAACTCTAATGTAGTATTGAAATATAAGAAAGTATTTCCAAACAGAGAGTGGGAACAGATGGTTTTTGCTTTTCTTGATGTTCAATGCCCAACCACAGGGCCAACTGGGCCACATCTTGTTTGAGTTTCTACATTAGTTTCCTGTGGCTGCTGTAACAAATTACGACAAACTGAGTGGTTTAAGATCACAGAAATTCATTTCTCTCGCAATTCCAGGGCCTGGAAGTCCAAAATAAAGGTGTTGGCAACACCATACTCATTCAAAAGACTCTAGGAAAGAGTCTTCCTCATTCCTTCAGCCTTCTGGTAGCTCCAGCTATTCCTCAGCTTACAGCAATGGTAGTCCAATCTTGGCCTTCATCTCCACGTGGCCACTTCCCTCTGTGCCAGTGTGTCTCTATCTGCACATGGCAGTCTCCTCCCAGTGTTTCTGTGTTCTCTTCTCATAAGGACACCAGTCATATTAGATTAAGGTCCACCCTTGTTGAGTATGACTTCATCTTAACTTCATTATATCTGCAGAGACCCTATTCCTAAGGAAGGGTGCTGGTATCCGGGATTAGGACTTCCACAGACCTCCCTCAGGGACACAAAGAAGGAAATACTCAGATTTGGACTATCCTGGTGTCTTCCTAAGCAGGAGGGCAATGGCTAGTTTTGAGTTTGAGGAGATGACTTGGCAAAAAGGCAAAATCAAGAATCCAGGGATTAGAGCCTGGATTCTAGATGGGATAAAATGGGATCCATTTGATGTTAAGACTAAAAATCAAGCTGGAGTCATCTGGTCCCAAAGAGGGTTGTCAGTTTGGAAGAAAGAGAGGGACCCAGAGAATAAGCCAGGATTGTGACAAGAGAAGAGTTAACCTGGTACAACCAGGGACACTGGGGACAGTTGCCACATACATTGCATTGGTCAGGCAGAATAGGTTACCCAAAAAGAAACAAAGAAAATTCAAGGAAAGCAGGTTTCAAGTTCTGTAACTCAGTAATTAAGCACAGGTGGAAACCCTAAAGAAATGAGACTGCAAGTCACTCCGAATTGTATGTGTGTTTGATAGTGGCTCCATCTGGCAGATGGCCATGTTCCCAAGGCAGACAAGTTGGAAAATTTTTTTAAAAAATTCTTTTGTTGGTTTCCTTTTTGTTTTTGCTTTAATAAAACTTCCATTTAAATCTTTTATGAATACACACTTACCTGCACTAAACAAAGATAGTGAGAAATAATCCCAACTTATTAACATTTTTTTTCTTAGCTGGGGAGGGGCTCTAATCTTCTAGAATTAACGAGGTGCATTAAAAAAATTCAAATGGAGCTTTATGGGATGCCTTCTGAAAGAAATTAACTCAAGAAATGTCGAATTTTATGTAGAAAGGAAAGAAACAGAATATTCTCTTTCCATCAAGAAATCATAGTGGCTTTCAGGGATCAAAGCAGTTGGCAAATCATTATCCTAGTGCTAGTGAAATGAAATGTGGACTTTGAATCCATAAAGCAGAACTGACGGTGTTTCCTTCACAGCATCAAGTGCTGCCCTGTGAGTTTCACTGTATCTAATTTCACCCACATATGTCATCTCAAACCACATTAGCAGCTACTTATTAGCATCAGCGTTGTATCAACCTGAGGGACATATCAATGTGTTAGTGTAGTATATGTCTCTGTGTTTATATATTTACTTACCTATTTCCCACACTAGACCGCAAGCCCCCTAAGAGTAGGGGCTGACTTTCATCTTCATATCCCCAGGTCACTGTGTCATCAAAACCCAAAGAATGAATGCACCTAACATACAAATATCTCACTTTCTTGAAAATCTGTAATAGGAAACTCTCTGGGAATGGTAACATCTGAACTGAGCTTGAAGGAAAAATAAAAGAACATTCTGAGCAGAGAACATGAAATGAGCAAATGCAAAGATGTAGGAAATAATTAAGTGAAAATTAGGAGATGGCAAGTCTGAGGTTGAGATCAAAAAATTAGCTGGAGCCAAACAGTAGCCCTCAGCATATGATGCTGCCCTGACTTTCTAGACTTCAATATCATTTGGGGTGTGAAATAAAAATAGAAGCCACCCTAGGTGTTTTAGTTGGGAAGGAATTTAGCATAGGGAATTGAAAACTTATAGGAATGTTGGAGCTGCTGGATATGTGGATTTATGCTAGGTCTCCAGGAACATCCATTTGGATCAATCTAGAGTGAGCAACTAAGAGAGTTACCATAGCTGAGAACACGAGCAATGCTGGAATCAGAAAGCTTCTATTGCCTCTGTTGCTCTGCCATGATTGCCTCCAAATGCTCATGAAGCTGATGGTGGAACATGGCTGCAGGAAATACCAACCTATCCATGCCCTTGTCCAAGAAGGGCAGGAAAATGGCACCTTCCGAATATTGCACAAAGCCACTCATTGGTAGACTCTAACTCCAATCCAGAGGCCTATCCACAAAGAATTTCAGGAAATGTAGTTTAAATGGAGTTTTCAGCTATTTAACCTCTCCCCCAGAAGGAAGCTAGTGGTCTAAGGGATCTAAAGCACAGTGTTCAGAAAACCATTACAGTGCAGATGATAAAAGGAGTGGTTTGAGAAGTTTCACCTGCTAGTCAAATGCAGGATGAATGAAACAGAATCTGAAAACAGATAAACTAATATAAAAAAAATGAAAATACTTATAACGTGAACTAAATATTAATCAGAGATTTTACTGATGACAAAAAAAATATTTTTTAAAAATATATCTTTCCTGCTTTGGAGTCTGTGTGTGTGGGTCTGTGTGTTTTAAGAAAACTGCTTTATGACTGATAAGGGCATTTGTCGGTAGGGAATAATGAAATACTGATAAGAAAAAAACATCCCTCAGCTCAGAAGGGCGGCCTGCAGTTGTCTTCTTACACTGTGGCTTGCTGAATCCTGGAGCCATCCATGGGATTTCTTGAATTCTTTCAGCATTTCAAATATCAGCTGCAGTTTCAGGTCAAGCATTGGCTTAAATTTCTATGGGGTTTGTTCAATATGGTACCTCAGGTTTGGGTATTGGCGAACTGTCATTGTAATTGTGTGTCTAATTTGATGTGACTTCAGTATGTACCTTTCACTAAAACCTCGTGAACAGCTTTTAGAATCCCTGATTAGTTTAGGAAAAGAAGAAAGTTTCTCCATTAATAGATAGAAATAAAAATGGCTGCATTAACAGTGAGGTTTTCAAGATTCGTGACAGTGAGCAAAGCGAGTCTCCCTCACTTCACAGCTACATCCTAACTGGGCTCCTCCCCAGGATGCAAGGGTATGTGTATTCAACCTGCCCTGAATCCCAATGCTGCTCCTTCCCATCTCTGTGGTCTTGGGCTACTTATTTCACTGCTCCAAACCTCAGTTTCATTTTCTGTAAAATGGACATGACTCTTATTTTATAAGATGGTTGAAGGGATTAATAGGGTATGTAATTTCTAGCATAAAGTATTAGTTTTAATAAATGTTAGTATGCATTTCTCTCTCTCCTTTGTCCACTGGACCATGTGCTTAAAAATCATACTGGGGACCTCTTTGTTCCTGGTACCTCTGTGTATATGTGACACAAAGTAGGTTCTCAATAACTGTTTTTGGATATTAATTAATGTAGGATGGATGGATGGATTATTCACTACAGCCACACATACTCCAAGCCATTGATGGTTGATTGTTGGGGCTGTACCTGCACGTCTCTAATCCTGGGTGGTGAGTTTATAATGCAGGCACCAGCCCATGCTAAAGTGGTAAAGCAACAGTCAGTTTCACTTCTGACTAGAACGAAACAGGACCCTCCCTCTCACTGCCACGGGAGACTTGACTTGCATTTGAGGCTCCAGGAGTAATTGTCCTTTCCAACGGGCTTATTTCACAGTCGATTATGCTGTGGCAGCCCCAGACATCCCATTTTAAACATGTATAGCATGTCCTTGAAGAACCCAATCATTTCAACAAGAAGCAGTCACTCAAAATATTAAATATCGCTCAATCTTCAAAGCAACTTATCATATCAGCCAGACCCCCCTGAGGCAAGATCTGCTATTGTCAAAAAATAAAATAAAAATTGAAAAAGACTAGGCTTAGAGGTGCCATCAGTCAATTACTAAGTCATAGTATCCACAGTGCTGGACACCAACAAGGAGACATCACCTGGCGTAAGGGTCAGACGTAGTGGTTTGGCTATGAACATCCAAACAAGTACTTGAAAACAAATAAATATAAGGCTCTGATTCTGCACAACTTGCAAAGATTTAGATGAACAGACCCCATAGTCTTGGGGGAACTCCCATGGCTTGTTCTCATCTCTCAGTGCTTCCCAGTGGTTATTTATCTTCACTGCCTAAGTCACCTCCGGTATCATTAATGATTGCAGAAAGAAATGTCAAGAACCTTAGCTGCTTCAACCAACTATGGACAGCAGACACAGGGTGGTTTGGATAACTCCTGGGAAGCAGGCGCTAGAGGAGAGTTTTTCCTCCTGAGAAGTGAAATTATACAAGCCTTTGATCTTACTTTTATTTTCCTTCTCTAAAGTGAATTTTATGCCTGTGGAAAGTGCCAGTCTGGCAGCCCAGGAAAATGGAGGACTGTGCTTGCCAATGAGAAAGGTCAGAGAGAAGGAACAGCCTTGCTCACAAAGGTCAATTAAGCTGTTTATGTTGAAAGTTTAAGAATATTTTTTTAAGTTTCTTTAAACTTGTTTTTGAGAGAGAAAGCACAGAAGGGGCAGAAAGAGAGGGAGAGAGAGAATCCCAGGCAGGCTCCACACCATCAACACAGACCCCAACTCAGGGCTTGAACCCACGAACTGTGAGATCATGACCTGAGCCGAAACCAAGACATTTAACTGACTGAGCCACCGGGTGCCCCTGTGTTGAAAGTTAAATGTGAAGACTGAATGAGATAATTCTGTGAAAGAGATCAGCGGAGTGACTGGTATAAACTAGGTACTCATTTTTCTCATATTTTTTTTTTCAAATCTACTTATACCTATTTTTGTCATCAATAATGCTATGAAAGAAATTTATTTGCTCTCCAATATCTACTTTTTCTTTCAAACACAAAAGTGGAATTTTAAGCTAAGTGCATAACTATGCAGAGTAATGACTTCCTTTCTCAGCTATGTTTGCACCTATAGACAGTAGACTAAATTCTGACCAATGGAGTAATAAGCCAAATGATGCGGGCAACTCCTGGGTGGTACTTTGAAAGGAAAGGGCTCCCTACTCCTCTTCCTTACCCCCTTCCTGCTGGCTGGAATATAGACATGGTGGGGAGTCATCTTAGACTTTATGAATGACAGTAACACCCCAAGAACAGCAGAGCAGCAAGTCTATTTGCATGACAATATTGCATAGTCATCATGGCAGCTCAGACTTTGTGTAAGAGAAAAATAAACTTGGGTTGAAGTCACTGTATTTGGAGCAAACTAGAATTTGACCCTGTCTTTTTAAAAAAAAATTGTTAATGTTTATTTATTTCTGAGAGAGAGAGAGAGACAGAGACAGACAGAGACAGAGAAAGAGAGAGAAAGAGAGAGAGAGAAACAGGGGGGTTGCAGAGACAGAGGGAGACACAGATTCCGAAGCAGGCTCCAGGCTCTGAGCTATCAGTACAGAGCCCAATGCAGGGCTGAAACTCGTGAACTGAGAGATCATGACCTGAGCCAAAGTCAGACACCCAACTGACAAGGCCACCCAGGTGCTCCAATCTGTCTTTACGGAGCTTACATTCTAAAAGGAAAGTGAGGCTGTTATAAAATTATGTCAGATGGGATACTTTTGGTTTCAAGAAACAGAGAAACCAAAAACGAAGAGGCTTTGAAATAAAAGGGTTTATTTGCCTCACATAAAAAGCACTCTAGATAGTTCCAGGATTCATTTGGTGGTTCAGCAATATCAGGCCTTCATTTCAGTTTCACTGTGATGCCCTTGGCCCTATCCTCATGATCTAAAAAAGGCTGCCACAGCACCAAGCATCATAGCCTCACACAAATAATATTATAAAGTAACAAAAATGGAGAAAGATGTGTTTCTTGTTCCCCTTTCTCTTCCCTCAGGGTGGAAGGTTTTTGACAAGTATCCTTATCAGGTTTGGTCTTGGGTCCCATTGGTCAGGATGGGAACACATGTCAATCCCGTAGCAGCAAGGGAGGTCAAGCAACCAAGGAACTGGCATTTATTTTTAGCCTCTGTAGGCTGTGGGCTCTACAAAAAAAGGAAAAAGGAGGTTGGCAATGCTTTTAGGCATCAATCTTTTTAATGAACCCTCTTCCACTTTCTGTAATTTTCATGTGGGCAAGTCAGTGGTGAAATTATTCTTTAAATGTGTTTATTTATACCCTGTCTGCTTGTTGAGTTGTCCCCTTATACTGCAGAGTAAGTAGGTTAGGGTTAATTACTTTTTTGAAAAACTAGTGGTAACTACTATTTAATTCAATTCTACCACGCGTCAGGCTCTCTGTTGAGTGCTTGGTACACATTATATCATTTAATAAAGCATGCTTTCTGAAAATTGCTGGTCATCTGCTTGTTACCTTCCAAAGCACTGCATGTTAGTATGAATAAAAATAAAGCTTGGCGATAGAAGGCACTGTGAATCAATTTTCAATATGTTCAAGAATCAACATTACAGAAAGCAGACGTCTTATTATCTTGGGCAAACTACATAAAGTGTTGGCTTAGCTTTTAACTATGGCTTGAAATCGATTCTGATAATGGTGACAGAAAGCACAATGAAAAACTAAAACATATCTGGCATTTTCCTGTCAAATAAACTGACCACTCCCTGGGAAATGAGACATTGGTCAAGAATTTAGATCAATTTACCAGGACCATTCTAGGACTTGATGAAAAGTCTCAACACTCTTCTAATTTGCTTAAATATTTGCTGCAGACATTGTGAACTCTCCCAGTTATTTGCAACTCATAAGTTACTATACATTCTACTTTGGTCTGCGGGCTTGCCTTTAAATCTGTTGAGTTCAGGGAATTAATGTTTGGAGACTTTATTAAAATTGTCACCATCACATCCCATCACCCAAAGCAAACGGTCAAATTGTAGATGTGTAGAAGCTACTATCACTGCATGAAGAAAGTTATTTGAAAGATTGTCCAATAAGACTAGACAAGTCCTTCATCACCATCACACAAGGCCCAAGGGTGGCATTAGGTCTGTGCTTAGCCAATTGTTCAAGGTATCATGACTTGGCTATCTTTACACTTCTAGATGTATAGGCACAGCACAAACAGCCAAGAATCATTTATTCTCATACTTAGGTGGTCATGATAATAACGTAAGGAACATGTTAAAAATATAGATTCCAATGTCTTATCCTAAAATGTGTATCCAGTATATCTGGGTTAAAGTAAATGATTCTGCATTTTTAACATATGCCCCATGTGGTCCTGATGCAGGTAGACCAGATCACAGACCATAATTTGAGAAATACTGACCTAGATGCTGCTTGGTTGGTATCCACTTTTCCAACTTTAAGTTACAAAATTTAGTCTTTTCAAGGAACTGTGAAGTTGGCCTAAAAAAATTATTTGAAACTGAGATCACATAGGCCAAGTTATGCAATGGTTAGACACCAGAAAAATCCATGCAACCTTACCATGTTGATTGGTATGTGGTCTATACACACACACACATACACACACACACACACACACACACACAAAACACACACACACACACACACCAGCCCAGTGACTCAAAAGAGGCACAGCTATTAGAGCATTTCATCTCAGTCACTTAGCAAATGAATTATCAAGTATATCGGAGACATAATGTAAAGGAAATCTTAATAAGTAGCTCTCTCAGTTAAGCATATGACCCTTGATTACAGCTTAGGATATGATCTCACATTTTGTGAAATTGGGCCCTGCATTGGGCTCTGTGCTGACAGCATGGAGCCTGCTTGGGATTCTCTCTCCCTCTCTCTGCCCCTCCCCTGCTGGCACTCTCTCTCTCTGACTCTCTCTGTCTCTCTCAAACTAAGTAAATAAAACTTAAGAAAAAAAAAAAAGAAAATGTTAAATAGTTTAAGACACCAATGAACTGCTCTAATCAAGTCACCTAATAGTTTTATACCTACTGGTATAACAAAGAAACCTTTGTTATAAGTACTTTTTTCCAAGATAAGACCTATATTAATATAGGCAAATATGGGTAAATGTTTAGTGACCATGAGCTTCCAAATTCTCATATCTCACCCTGACAAATATCCATACTTCCCCTTAAGATTTCCAAGAGATACATGCAAAATACAGAAGCAGGATATTTAGCATAAAAGACCCACTAAATTAATAGCAGCACCAAATCTTCCTACAACTTCACTATGTTGATGGCAGAATTAGAGCAAGTTTTCTTTTGGTGGAGACCTAGGAGGAGGCCTTAATTCCCTCCCATTTACTGCAAATCTAAATTTTGAGACAACTCTACACAGTCAGATATGTGGGGGATGGGGACACAGAAGAGAGCATTCAGAAAAGAGAGAGAGAAAAATGAATGAGTAAATATGGTGTGTTGGCCTTGACCTAGTTACTTACCTAGTCATATGCTAAGAGATACTAAAAATTAAGAAGCCATGGGTCTCAAGAATGAAGGGCCTTGCCTGGATCTGCTTATTAGGGGAAGGGAAATCATAAGAGATAAGGAAAGATGCTGTTTCCACCTATAAAGATGGTGAGCTTACCTATAACAACAATGTGGCTCTAAGGAATGCTTTGGTCTGATCAATCGTATTAGCATGCTTCCTTGGTGTCAAGTACAAATGGGATGGGTAGTGGCAGTGGAAGAGAAGTCCAAGATTGCTGTGGCTGTGATTTACCTGATAACTGAATTTCACACTGAAATGGCATGGTCACCCGTACCTGTCCAACTCCCCTGTTAACTTTTTTAACCTGTCCAACTTCCCCCTCCTATTTTGTGCATTCTTTTGTAGGCTTTGAGAAGGCTGTGTCAGAATGCCTGAGCCACCATCACCAAGGCAATGACTTGATTACTTCCCTTCATCTCAGTGCTTCAGAGTTGGGGTTGTGGTGGCGTTTCAGACCGTAGGAGCCTGGGTTTCCAGGTTGTCCCACGAGCCCAACCAGCACCAGGAAAGTGTCAGTGTAAGCCATGAGATGTCCGGTCTGAATTGGAAACCCGATTCTGTTGCCTCTGTTGTTGTTGAGTTTAGAACTTTCCTTGCAGATCTGACCAAAATGTGACTTCAAGACCAAACCATTGATGTCCACTTTAATGAGGAAAGAAATTCTGAGGAATGTTTCATGCTTTGTTCTCAACCTGTAAAGAAGGTGTTTTGGCTTTGTATTCTGGAATAGCTCCTGCTGTACTAACACTGGCATCAAATGGCACCATTAAAACTGGCAATTACTGGAGCTTGAAGAGATTATTTGTAGAATATTTAGATGATGAAACTCTTCTAATGAATATGATCTGTTGGGTGATGTCAGGAGTGATATATTCCACCTTAGTCAGTCCACTGATGTACTACTAAAGGGTGAGATTTGACTTTAAGATGGTGTATTTTGCACAAAAATAAAGCGATAATGGATTGAAGACCTAAATGTGAGACCTGAAGCCATTAAAATCCTAGAAAAGACCATACACTGTAACTTCTCTGACACCAGCTTCTTTCTAGAAATGTCTCCTGAGGCAAGAGAAACAGAAGCAATAATAAACCATTGGGACTACATCAAAATAAAAAGCCTCTGCACAGTAAAGGAAAACAGTCAATAAAACTATTCAAGGCAAACTATTCAATGAGGGAAGACATTTGCAAATGACATATCTGATAAAGGATTAGTATCCAAAACCTATAAAGAACTTATAAAACTCAACACCCAAAAAATGAATAATCCAGTTTAAAAAATGGACAGTAGACATGAATAGACATTTCTCCAAAGAAGACATATAGAGAGCTAACAGACACATGAAATGATGCTCAACATCACTTATAATCAAGGAAATATAAATCAAAGCTACAGTGAGATATCACTTCACACTAGTCAGAATGGCTAAAATTAACAACACAGAATACAACAGGCATTGGTACAGATGTGGAGAAAGGGGAAGCCTCTCGCACTGTTGGTAGGAATGCAAACCAGTGCAGCCACTCTGGAAAACAGCATGGAGGTTCCTCAAAAAGTTAAAAATAGAACTACTCCACCATCCAGAAATTGTACTACTGGGTATTTACCCAACAAACACAAAACACTAATTCAAAGGGATATATACACCCTGATGTTTACAGCAACATTATCTACAATAGTCAAATTAGTGAAACAGCCCAAGTGTCCATCAACTGATGAAGAGATAAAGAGGTGTGTGTGTGTGTGTATACACAAATATAATGAATATTATATATACTTATGTAATATATATTATATATACTATAGCACATATGGTGTGGAATATTACTCAGCCATAAAAAAGAATGAAACCTTGCCATTTACAATGACATGAATGGAACTAGAGAGTATTATGCTAAGCAAACTAAGTCAATCAGAGAAAGACAAGTACCATGATTGCACTTATATTTGGAATATAAGAAATGAAACAGAGAGAGAGGCAAACCAAGAACTGACTCTTAGCTACAGAGAACAAATTGATGGTTACTAGAAGGGAAGTGAGTGGGGGAATGGGTTAAATAAGTGATGGGGATTGAGGCATACACTTGTGATCAGCACTGGGTGATGTATGAAAGTGTTGAATCATGATATTGTACACCTGAAACTAATATTACACTGTATGGTAACTACCAGGAATTTAAATAAAAACTTAAAAACAAAACAAAACAAACAAAAGAAATGGCATGGTTAGTCTATTCCCTCATCTCTACTTACTTTTTAAATCTTACCCATCTTTTAGGGTTCACCTCAAACACATTTGTGTGCTTGACACCGATGCAGGCAGTTCTTCCCCTGTGATCACATGACACACATGTATACCATTTGGTTTGTCAGCTCACCTACTGACAGATTATAAATGATTACACCTATCAGAAAGGAGCTTAACCCTTACATGAATTCACAGAATGATCAGATGTTTCTCAGAAATATGGTTATGCCTGTCTTCCTAACTGGATTTTATGTTCCTTAAAGAATTCAACTTGAGGGGCGCCTAGGTGGCTTAGTCGGTTGAGCGTCCGACTTTCGCTTAGGTCATGATCTCGCGGTTCGTGGGTTCGAGCCCCGGGTCGGGCTCTGTGCTGACTGCCAGCTCAGAGCCTGGAGCCTGTTTCAGAGTCTGTGACTCCCTCTCTCTCTGACCCTCCCCTGCTCACGCTGTATCTCTCTCTCTCTCCTGGAAATAAATAAAACATATTAAAAAAAAAAAAGAATTCAGCTTGGTTTTGATTATTTTTGCAATCTTTGTACCACCTATAGTGTATAATGCAAAAATTCCCTCACTTACCAACATTCAATTTACAAACTTTTGTAATAACAAAGATTTTCACTTGGGCAAAATGGAAGCAATCTCCCAGCCATCAACAGATGGTTGGGTATAGTCCCCTAAGATGTGGCGATCAAGTCTCTCACTAATTAACTGCATGTCTGAAGCAGCATCATGTTATCAATTTATTTTTTATTAAGAAAGAAAGAAAATGTAAGCCTATTTGGGAAAAATGTTTGAGGATTAAAAAATCATAACTGGCAAACAGTCACAGCTCTTTAATAAAACTTAACATAAACATATTGAGATTGCTGGTCAAGTATTTCAGGACGCCTAAACAAATAAGCTAATGAAGCGCCTTTTGGATACTGACTTGATCATAAGTTAAAGATTTTTGACTACCTACTCTATATAATAAGGATTCAGTAAACTTTTTTTGCTATGCAAAAGATTTTTATCTTTTTAAATTGTATTTAAATCCAAGTTAATTAATATATAGTGTAATAATGGTTTCAGGAGTAGAATTTAGTGATTCATCACTTACATGTAACACCCAGTGCTCATCTCAACAAGTGCCATTCTTAATGCCCATCACCCCACCCAACACCCCTCCAGCAACCCTCAGTTTGTTCTCTGTATTCAGTAAATTGTGATTTGATTTCATTTTAATTTTTTTGACTCCAAACTAAATTTTAAGCCTTTCGAAGGCTTAAAACATTAACTCATTAACTCCTTCTTTCATATCTTCCTCAAATGACCAAGCAAGGTGCTAAATAGCATTGTCAACCATAGAAAGAGAACAAGTTAAAAAATCATTATCAAAATAAGCCCATAGTGGGGCACTTAGGTGGCTCATTCGGAGATTCTGACTCTTGATTGTGGCTCAAGTCATGATCTCGAAGTTGTGAGATGGAGCTCTTCATTGGGCTCTGTGCTGAGCATGGAGCCTGCTTAAGATCCTTTTTCTCCCTGTGCCCCCTCCCCTGCTCATGCTCTCTCTACCTCTCTCTCTAAAATAAAAATTAAAAAGAGAAAACTCCATAGTACATATATGTGTATGAGATTCTGCACACTAACTTAGACAGTTTTCCTCCAAGGGAAAGCACTCCGGAAATGAAGGGAAAGGAAAGAACGTGGAGAGTATCTTCGGACACTTGTGTACAGCAGAGTTTGTGTGTGCAGGTCAGACAGCCTGGTTTCTTCAGATGGAGGCGCTTATTAAGTATATAACGTTGGGTCATTGTGTAGCCATTCTGTGCCCCGGTTTGCACTTCTGTAAAATGAAGGTGACAGTAATAGCAGGCCCCATCTCATATAGACACTCTGAGTCTTAAAAGAATGAGGAGTTTCAAAATTAGAGCCCACACTCCAAATCTGCTCCACCACGTTTTTCCTAAAATAAATAAAATTTTATGGTAACACACAGACATAGACACACACACATGCACGCACACAAGTTAATGCATGTAAAGTGCTAAGTGTTCTGCCTGTCCGCTAGCAGATGCTCAGTGAGTGTTAGGTATTGTTTTTGTGGTGTTGGGAGATATAGAATGTAGTCCTGATTCTGCTTGTCTTGAGACTTACAATTTTGTATTTCCTTTTCTAAGAAAGGGAAATATTTAAATATTTAAACCACATGACCGCTAGCACTGATTCTAACTTGGGTTATTCAGTAAAGAACATACATGCGGTATTTGAAAGAAAAATTTAGGCAGGGAAAAATAACAGAGAAAATTATTTGACAGAAAGGGTTCTTCTTTCTCTTCTTATACCCAAAACAAAAAGCAGCTAAGACAGGGAACAGGATACAAGAAGAGATAGTGATAGTTTAAAAAGTATGAAGAGGCAATATTTCACTCGGGGCTCTATTGCTTTTATTAACTGAGAGACAAATTCACTCAGAACTTTTTATTCTTCAAATAACAGGCATCATAAACACCCTTATCTGTTTGCTTGTGCCTGTAGCGTTTACTGTAATTCCTCAGATTAAAACCACAGCTTCTAATATTACAGGACAAGGATGGAGTGAGAAAGGCTTAATGCAATTCAAGATATTCAAAGGTAAAAAGCTGCAAATGAAAATTATCACAATGAGCAAGAATAAAATTATTATAAAACTGTCACATTTCTAATATTTCATATCACTTCTGACCATAAGCTCTGCAGCTATAAAAGCAATATCTTTTACTCCCCAGTGTGCAGTGGTGATGGTTCGCATTCTTCAAGGCTTATGATGTTAAAATGCCTTTAATTATGTTCCGGATAGCTATTCATAAGGCATTCTTAAACCTCTCCAAGGTCAGTGTCTTCCTTCTCACTGATTCTCAGATCATCACTCTATGATTCTAGCTTCACTGACACAATATTCATTTTATCCTGGGGAAAGACACAATTGCTGAATTGGTCACACTGGCATCCGGGACGGGAGCAAGAATTGTCCCGGAAGGTTCCATTGCTGGGCACTTGATGTCTGCATTGGTCTCCTCTGCCATTCTTTAGAGGTCAGCCAAACAGAAAATTCAGACTGGTACTTAATGCAATTCAAAAGTCCAAGCACTGCAGACAGGCACCACCTTTTGGGGCCATTTGGAGACCCTGAGAATCAAGCAGATGGTAAGCGGCAGAGCCCCTTACAGATTTGTGTTTCTGGCGACACCTTGTAATGGGGAACATGAAAGTAATGTTGAGTTGCCAATCGCAGTGCTAGGTGGGCACCTTGAAAACTGAAAACCTAAGTCTATCCATAGTTTATCCTGAACGTAAGCAATTGCTGGCTATGCTACATACAGTGATAGACTTTATTCTCAAGCCATTAATTTAAACACTCAGACACCAAAACCCAAAAAAGAATCAACTTCATGGATCGCTGGCCTTGTTAACAAGTAGCGAATGGGGCAAGTTATATTTCAGGAGCACTGGCTCACCACATTCTTGTTAAGGGCACAGCAACTTTGGAAATGTCCTTGTTTTCAGGGATTTTCTTTTTGTTCACACACACACACACACACACACACACACACACCCCTATACATCTGTTTCCTCTATGTGAAATTTCTAATAGCCCATGAGAAACAAGCACGAGCAGGGGGAAGTCAGAGCCCAAAGCCATGCAGAGGAAGACCAAGTACAGAACGGGATATCAAGTCATTTCCAGGAGCCACCCAGATAATGAGCAATGACTTCATTTTCTTTTAATAATGTTTTACAATTTTCCTGTGTTTTTTCTGCTTACTGAGAGAAATCTGAGCCCATTATCGTAAATCTGTAAAACACAGAGAAGCTGTGGCATAAGTTTTACTACTCAGAGATGATCACTGAGAATACTTTGGTCTTTTCACCTAATCTTTTTTTCAAGCATTGTTATACTGTCAATTTGTTTTATATCTGTTCATTTCTAGCCTACACTTAACCATGATCTTTGTTTTTAATGTTTTATTTATTGCTAAGAGAGAGACAGCTTGAGCAGGGGAGGGTCAGAGAGAGAGGGAGATACAGAATCTGAAACGGGCTCCAAGCTCTGAGCTAGCTGTCAGCACAGAGCCTGACACGGGGCTCAAACCCACTAACCGTGAGATCATGACCTGAGCCAAAGTCAGACGCTTACCTAACTGAGCCACCCAGGTGCCCCTCCTAATCATGATCTATAATTACTTTTGCTTATTTATCAGTTTATTGTCTGTGACCCACCCCTGCCCCCAAACCCTCCTCTTGCCCTAGAAAGTATGCTTCCAAAAGGAGAAGAGATTTGTCCTATTCCTTGATTTCATAGAACCTGGGGACCACTTTAGCACTCAATAGATTATTGAATGCATGAAGCAACTGAGATCCAATCGAGCATGTAACATTAAATCTTCTATTTCTCTCCCAACATCCTAACAGTGTAATGAGCACATCTTGTGTGTCACTGCATAATCCCCTCAATCCTTCCACATTCCAAGCACTGCAGAAGTGGCTAGCTCCCTGTAGGCCTTCATGAGGTTCATGCAAGAGCAGTTGGAAAATGCCTCACCCCCACTTACTTGGCCATAAAATATGAATTACTGTACCCTGTGTAATAATTTTAGTATTACCAAATGTTTTGGTGGTTTATAGTTTTCAATATTACAAAGCCAGGATGATCATCTTCACATGTAAAGATTTTCCTCATTTAAGAAATGGAATGGGCAAGTCAAAGGTAAATTTTTTTTTTAAGTTTTACAACACATTGACCAATCACTTCCAAAAAAGACTGTGCCATTTTACAGTTTCACTAGCAATCTAGGAGCTTGTTCCTTGCAACTTTTCCAATACCAAATATTATCTGTATTTCTATTTTGATAATTTGGGAGTTTGAATATAATTTTTTTAATTTTAATTTTCATTGTTTGTATTTCTAGTATCCCCTCTTTTAGTAACTGCCTCTTCTGAAGATCAAGACTTTTCAGAATTTTGTGAAACTTGGAGTTAGACATACCCTACAACATGAGCCAGATCACCCTGGGAGATGGCTGTTAGACTAAATGAAGGTTGGAGAAGAAGTCTAATAAGAGAAGGTCTCAGTAGGAATAAAAAGTAGAAAGGAGCACTTCAGTTGAATAAACATGGATGTCTATGCCTGGCCACAAGGAAGATAGTGGAAGTCCAAAGAGGAAAAAGACACAAAACTGCCATCTTGGAGCTAATAGTCTAGTGATCATGTTGAAGAGAGAACTGGATGCCTAAACTAAAGTCAGCCTAGAGAAAAATTATACAGGAAGTTTTATTAAAGGTTGGCTTTACTGGAAAGGGAAAAAAAATGAGTTCAAAATCCTCCCACAGCAAATTAAGGAAAGTAGATTGGAATGCATTTAGATGGGCTATGAAAGAAATTAGACAATGTTGATGGTTTAGAGCTATATGTAGATAGATTAGGCTCAAGTGATACCACATAGGGTAAATGATAATGTAATATTATAGTAAGAAAACCCAAACAAAAGAATTAGTCAACCCTGGTTTCAAGACTAAATTCAATCGCTTCTAGGTTGTGGTCCTGGACATGTTAATTTCTTTGGTTTTCTATTTCCTTATCTGTGAAATGAAGTTGATAATACCTTCTGCCTGATGGGGTTCTGATGTAATTTTAAATAAGATAGTGTGTGGAAGAGCATAACAAATCATAATGGTACAAAGTAGATAACTGATAAAAGTCATGAAGAAAAAAAAAACTATTGGATATTTTTGAAGCCAAAGACAAAATTCCTCTGAAGATGAGAACTGTATTTGGTTAAGAAAAATAGATCAATGTTCCATTTAACTAGGAAGAGATAGGCCCAAGACCAGTATCTGAAAATGAAAAAAAGGTTGTAAGATATAGAAACTATGAAGAAAGTAAGAAGTAACAACCAAACAACAATAATAACAACCACAACAAAATGCTGATTAAAGAAACTGTCCCAATAACTTTTTTTAAAAAATGAAGGATATGAAACAATAAGTAACCAAAGTTCTTTGCTACATGTTAATAATACTCTATGGTATACTTGAAATTTGCTAAAAGAGTAAATCTTACATGTTCTCATTACCAAAAAAAAGAAAGAAAGAAAGTAAAAAGAAAAAAAAACACGTATGAGGTGATGGATGTGTTAATTAAATTGACTGTGGTAATCATTTCACAATGTATGCATGTATCAAATCATTACATTGTCCCCCTTAAATATACACAATTTTTATTGGTTAATTACACCTCAATGAAGTTGGAAAAAACAAAAGTGACTTTTTCCCACTCTCTCAACAAAATTAGATGTTGTCACTCTTTAAATTTTGATAATAAGGTTTGGAAAATGTTGTCTTTTCAACATACAACTGTACAAATTGTATATTTGCATATTTTTATATGAGTGGGATTGAAGACCTTCCTCACACTGAAACAGTGAAAATTCTCTCTTGGAAAAAAAGTTGTTTGTTGGAAAAGGCTGAGGTGTAACCCCTCCTTTTCTATCCAAAACTCCAACAAAATAATCACCTCCATTATGGATGTGTTCATTAACTTGATTGAGGAAATCATTTCAAAATGTATGTGTATATCAAATCATCACATTGTATACTCTAAGTATATCACAATTTTACTTGCCACTTATACCTGAATAATGTTGGGCAAAAAACAAACACCTCCAAAACACTTTGCTGTCCACATAGTCTAATATCAAATGTATTAACTATTATGTTCATATGGATTTAAGATTACTAGCAGCTCTCTTTTCCTCTGTAGTTATGACTGCTTTCCTGGTTGGGTGGGGGGTGGGGGGTAACGTGCTATGCGTGTTAGACTGAAAGATTAAAAACTACGTATCTAAAATATCTTATCTACTAATCTTTGCATGTGAATCCAATGCCTTCTCATCAAGTGAAGTTCTTAGAGTTGGCTTCTCTGTCATCTTTCTTACAAAAACTGGATCTATAATGTCTATAATGCAGCATTAGTTTCCACTTTGGTTTTAAAGTGGAGCAATAAATTAAAGACAAAATAATAAATAAAGGCAAAATAGTCTGAGTATATAATTCTTCTTGGTTCTTACAATTTTTTTGAAAACTTTTACGGTTGTTTTTCTCAGGTTTAATTTAATGCGGTTTTATTAAACACCTCTCCTTTACCGAGACTTGCCATTATTGTTTCATAATAAACAAAAGCTCTCTTACAGAACTATTTAATCAGCTAGGATAATATTTCCATAATTAATTAGTTATACTAAAAAACATCTCTAATAAGCATCATGTCTAATTTTGGTAAGCATACAACTTGACTGGTAGAAGTATATGTGCATGAGTTGTGACCTGACATGACTTATTTCTATCAGTAGGGCAGACTAGGTAATTCTGAACAACCTTTCTGACTAAAACAGATAAGTGGTGGATAAAATATATATATTCAATCTTCAAAAAGCATTGTTGAGTTAGCACAAAAGGAAGTAATTCATAGAGGCCAAAGAAAAAGTGGAAGTAGAAACCTTGGTGGACAAGAGGATACCAAAATCACATTATATGTAAAGGTTTTTGGTAAACCCTGGAGTTCTTGAGCTTCTGTTTTGATGCTGGAAAAGGTGCAGGGGAATGGAGTTAAAATCCAGAATCTTCCAGGGGTGCCTGGGTAGATCAGTAGGTTAAGACTTCCAGCTCTTAATTTCAGCTCAGGTCATGATCTCAAGGTCATGATATTGAGCCCCGGCTGGCCATGAGGTCAAGCTCACTATAGAGCCCAGAGCCTGCTTGGGATTCTCTCTTTTCCCCTTTCTCTCTACCCATTTCCTGCTTGTGCAGGATCTCTCTCTCTCAAAATAAATAAATAAAGTTAAAAATCTAGGCTCTGCCAAAGGATGGAGACTACAAAGACAAACCCCATGAGGTACAGCCCCCAAGAACTATATATTGAAGGTAAAAAGAGACATGAAAATCACATTGATCAATTTATAGCATTTATTGATTCTATGCTAAGTGAAGAGAGAAAAAAAATCCTATTTGAGAATTTGCTATCATTAAACAATCATTGCAAAAGTATACAATTCAAAATCATGCTTTCACTTTAGTGAAAAAAAAAAAAATCCTACAGTGAAGTAAAGTGGTCCTGGGTTACTAATGCTGCCAAATAGCATGAACACATACGAATATCATTTGGAGGAATCCAACTACAACCTAGACCTCAAGAAATTCTCACAAAGTGCCAATTAAGATGAGTAGCTTGCAGCCCCACATCACAAAACACAAAAGGAAACACAAAAGTGACAGCCAGCAGGAACAAAGAGATGGCAATATCAGAAGTGAAAGTCTTCAGCGATTGCAATAATCAGATAGAGAATATAAAATTGTACAAATTCAATATGTTTAAAAAAATAAAAAAGATAATTGAAAATACAAGCAGAGATGAGAAACTACAAAGAACAACTAAGTATATTTAGAAACACCCAAATTACACTCCTATACATGAAAAATAAATTTATTAAAATTAAACATACAATGAATAAACAGGAAATTGGAGACAATAGATACGAGTTTTAATGACCTAAAAGACAGATCCAAATAAATGATCTAGAATGCATCTTCAAAAGAAAAGTGACTGAAAACATTAAAGAGGTTAAGATAAGTAGAGGATAGAGGGATATTGTCTGACATAAACCTTACTTGGTGGTCCAGAAAGAGACCATATTAGTCAGAATAGGCTTTCTATGGTGCAACAAAAAGTAAACCCCAAATTTTAGTGGCTTAACAAAACAAATGTACTTCTCACTCATAATGAGTCCAATGTGTATCAGGCAAATTTTCAGGGAAATATCTTCCCTGCAGCAGTGGAATCTGTGGATCTTCCACCTCAAGTGGTTTGTTGCCAAAGGAGAAGAGAAAGTTGGAAGTCAACAGAAGAGGCATAAACAGAGAATTCATAGCATTATCTCTGTTCTGTTTGCTTTCCAGTCATAAAATCATTCCATTCTTCTACCCACACACAGAACATACTCAGCTCCAACCCAAAGCCCCTTTGGCCTCAGCTCAAAATCCAAGAATTCTGGGTGATAGTCACTTAATCTTTCCAAACATGGCTTCTCTTCTCATGAGATCTACGAACTAAGAAGTCACCATTATGCAATACCTCATCTAACAGATTGTGAAACAGGAACAAAATAATTACAGTAAATATTTCCACTTGAAAAGGAAATGAATGGGAGATATGTAATATAATATACCCTTCACTGAAATCCACCTGGCAAACACTGCGTGCTCCTTACTCAAGGGAGATTTTCCTTATTTAACCTCTGATTCTCCTCTTCAGAGGACTCTTTGTCCATTGGTCTCATGTCCCATAGTGTTACTGTCAAGTTATCCCTTTTTAAATACTATCCTCGACCACATCTAAAATGAGCTTTGGGAGTCATTCACTGTCACAATCTGCACAGGTTTCAAAACTGACTTTCTGTTTATTGAAGGTTGGAACCCAATTATTGTTTCAAACTTTAAAAGTCATATGTTTTTTTTTTCAAATCCAGACTCAGAGTTTTTTGTAATTATAAAAGTTTCTTAAAAACTTATTATCTTTCTGATCTATTTGCTTCCAGTCAGTTACATGTGCCAGTACTGATACCAGAAGTACTCTTAAAGACATTGTTTTTGGATATGATTTCTTTCTTTATTTTCTTGTCCCTCATACTTCTCTCTCTCTTGATTTAATGGGAGGTATTTTAAGGCTATCAGGGGCAATGAAGTGGGTGGAAGTGGGGGATGGGTCATTTTATCTACTGATAGGTTTTGCTAGTTGCCATTTTTAGGTCTTTTGGCTTTCCCAATTCTATAGGATTCTGAGTTTCTATTCCCTATTATTGTGCAAACTGGCCCTACAGCTCTTGAACAAATCTCTTTTTAAAAATGTTTAATAATTTATTTTTGAGAGAAAGGGGAGGGAGAAAGCATGAGCAGGGAAAGGGCAGAGAGAGGGAAAGAGAGAATACCAAGTAGGCTCCATGCTCAGTGCAGAGCCCAGTGTAGGGCTCAATCCCATGACCACAAGATCAAGACCTGAGCCAAAATCAAGAAACAGGCACTTAACAAGTGAGCCGTCCAGGAACCCCTGAACATAACCCATTTTAATAAGATTGTCACAGGTTGGGTTCTCTAGAAAGCAGATGCTAATGTTGGGGTTAGGGTACAGGATATTTGTTAAGGACCTTGGGATCAGCATCTGTAAAAGAGAAGGAAAAATAGGAGGTCTAAGAAATTGAGATATAGAGGCCCATGATGGCTTCAGCCTACCCTACAGGGAACTTGGAAACTAAAATTGTCCAAGAAAATTGTCACATACTGAGCCAAAATGGCTAGATGTTTATGTGTCTGTTTTGATCAGTCATTGGATATGAATCATCTCAGGAAAGTTGTGCCTTTGTGAAAACTGACTAACTGCAGCCAAGGAATTCTGTGAAGAGGCTATTATCTGAAGGGTCTCTGTTAATGGAACTTCCAGAAAGGGGAGTAAGTCCTTCTATGAAAAGAGATCTAGAAAAAATATCTTGTCCATCCCAGTCCAGTCTTGTGTTTCTCAACTATACTTCTTAGCATGTTGAGTAGCAGATTTTCTACAATTCTAGTAGGCCTCTCTTCCCGGGGAAAACTTAGTACAAAAAATGAGTGGGAAAAAAAGACAACTCCCACCACTGCAGATAGTCTCTGGACCACAACTGATATTCAATGTCCCATCCTCCACTAGATGATACAATGAATAGATTACATGGTTGTAAACCCACTTACACATTTCTTTGTTGTATATGGCTCCCCTGGTCTGACACAATATAATGTGGGATGAATCAGTGAGTCAAAGATCTGTAAACACTTCAATAGTTGTGCTGGTTGAGATCCTGAGAGCAGGAAAGGAAAATGCACAAATGGAAGATGTATCTTTTCCTGTGAGAATTAATCACTGTACTTTTAATGTAAGAAAGAGTCCAACATTGTCAACTTGCCCCTAAGGTGACTCACTGGTCTCCTCAAAAAAATGGTGCGATATCTGGGGCCCTTCACTGGTATCTATTATTGATCAATCAGACATTTAGCAGTGGCAATAGCTACATCAGCTTTGGTAAGCTAAAGTTCAGGTGGTTGAAGCCATTCATGGCCTCTATCTCTGTTACCATGGCCACCTCAATCATGTGTGCATCATACCAGCACTGAGGAGGTCAATGACAAGAGTCATTTTGAATACTTGGTTGTGTAGTATCTCTTTCATGAAAGATATTCCGTGATGGGTATTAATATGTCCTAATAAAGATATTTACACTTAGCACCCACCCCTATATGTTCCACATGCTGCTATCCAGATCACCCTGTCCCTGGTCTTCTACTCTTTCCCATTACAGATGTCTGAACAACTGTCCAGGATATTCACATCTGGACTTAAATCCATATATATTTTCACCTGAAGTAGTCACTTCTCT
This sequence comes from Hyaena hyaena, assembly GCF_003009895.1. Classification (NCBI taxonomy): domain Eukaryota; kingdom Metazoa; phylum Chordata; class Mammalia; order Carnivora; family Hyaenidae; genus Hyaena; species Hyaena hyaena. Next base: position 998,318 of record NW_024080911.1, read on the forward strand.
GAATACACAAAGTTGATGAACAAGTGTGCCACTTATATGTCTGCCAACCCTTCCACCCACATTCCACTGTCCATAATTCAGTCACATAGTCCTAACCTAATTGAAAGAGAGGCTAGATCAGCTACTCTCATTTCGTGCCTGGAGTGTTCAAAACATTGTCTCTGCCACAGAGATTAACAGAGAATGGAGGAAAGGGAATGTTCAAGACAAGAATTGTTGAGAATTTTCCAGAACTATATAAAGACACCAATTTTCAAAACTAGGAATTACAACAAAGCCCAAGAGTATTAAATAAAAAGAAATCCACACCTAAATCATCATCATAATACTGAAGAACACCAAAGTAAAAGAGGTCTTAAAAGACAGAGTGCACACAAAGGAACAGAAATTAGACTGATTGATGACTTATCTCAATAGCAATAATGAAAGCCAGGTTATACTGGAATAATGCCATTACTGTTACCAGAAAAAAAGAAAGTTGAACTAATGTTCAAGAAGAGTATAAAGACATTTTCAGGTAAATAATAGGTGAGCAGCTAACCTAGAACAGACTCTGCCTAGATTACAGTCTATGGGGATATACTTTAAACAAAAGGAAAATGATCACAGAACATCTGAGATAGAATGATGAGCAAAAATAATAAATGAATAAGATTGAGAAATATGTGGGTAAGTTTAAATCAACACTGATCATTCAAAATAACTACAAGAACTTTTAACTGTTGGAGAAAACTAGAAGAGAGTTAAAATACAGAATAACAGTAATAAGACTTAAATTGGGGGAAAAATATGATTAAGTCTTTAGGGTCCTTGATGGTGGTGATGCTGGTTTAAAAGTCTGTTAAAGGTGTTAGAGTAACAAAAAAAATACATTGAGCATGTAACATCCAAACATATAAAAGGAAAAAAAGAAATGAGAAAAAGATGATATATATAATCATATTATTTTACCAACATATAGATCGGAAAGTAGCAAAATGAAACTACATTTTTAGGTGTATATATCAAACCATAAAGGAAATTTAGACAGTAATTTAGAGAAAGTTCAGGATAGTGGTCACCCTGGGAAGGAGTAAGTGGCAAGAGGAATGCAAAGGGACGGGCGGGGAGAGGGTTAGGGGAACACAGGTTTCTATTTTTAAAGCTGAAGAGTGAGTACCCAGGTATTTATTTTATGATAATCTTTTAAAGGAATAAAAATGTGTTAAATGCTCTTTTCCATGTATATTTATTTCTATATCCCATTTAGATTTACGTAAATAAATCTACTAAAATAAAGGTAAGGATGTAGGTTGAGGAACGTGTTAATTAACTTGATTACTGAAATCCTTTCACAATGTATATGAGCATCAAATCATCATGTTGTACACTTTAAATATATTACAATTTTATTTGTCAATTATACCTCAGTAAAACTGAAAAAAACAATAAGTAAACAAAAAATAAACAATGAAAATGACTTGCCAATTCTCAGTATTCATAGTACCCATGACTATTAATAAGTATAGGTTGTCAGCACAAATGTTTTAGAGAAGGAATGGACAGTGTCAATTAACGCAGTCATTCAATCCAGAAAAACATTAATCTAGGACTTTGTTTAAGTAGAAATCAATTAAGAGTGGTTTCACTTTGGGTATATAAAACTATTTGGATGTGCTCTTCTTGGAAAAGAGAAGAGAGAAAAGAAGACCTAGTAGAATTCACTGCTCCTAGTCAGGTCACTCAGAAACTACTCCGAGTATTGGATCTGGGTTTGTCTGACTGCAGTATGTTAGAGTCTACATGTGCAAATGGCATTAAAATAGTATGCATACTGAATTTCACACTTCGTGGGCTATATCTCTTTCTGTACAGCTTTTGTTCCTCCACAGAAAGCACAGCAACAGGTTATTGTTTAACAACAACAAAAAAAAAGATAGTTAATAAGGCTTGTATTTCTTCTAAAGTTGCTTGAATAGTGTCTGCTCTGTTCCCTGAAGAAACTAGGGTAAAATAATGGTATACATTTTAATAAAATATGCAGGGAGTTTGAACATTAAAACTGCCATTATCAGTATTACCATTATCGGTAGAAAAGTTGTATACCTAATTCTCCATACATTATGCTAAAAATTAAAGCATTATATCTAATACAATGTCAAACACAATGTTAATATAAAAATTAACTACAGGAAAGTACAAATGTGAAAGAATGGAATTCTAAATGAACAGATTAGAAAGATGGTAGCAAGAAGATATCTTCAGCTTCTAGAATTAACACAGGGAGTTTTCTAATGCAGCGCTCTGAAAAATAATTCATTCATGGAAGTTCTACCTGTCGTCATTTACATTTTCATAAATGATATGTAATATGACTAGTTGTTAAAATGCAATATTGACATCAGGTTGATAATGAATCAACAACCAAGAAATGCCCAAGAGTATATTCATCCAAACTATCATAATTGGCCAGACCCTGTGATTTGTCAGAGAGAAATACGAGAATAAAACAATCGGGACCCCTGCCTCATTGGGTGAGCGAAGCAAACAAGTAAAGTGAGTCCCTTGTTTCCACTTCTCTGTATCTTAGTAGGTGTTTGCTCAAATGTTAGCTAAATTATGGCTGGGTAGCAGGTTGTGTAAAAGTGCTTTCAGAATACCAAGGAGCAGGAAATATTTGAGCTGAATCTTTAAGGAAGGACAGGACATTTCCAAGAAGAGATATTCCACTAACAGAGATCAATGGAAAGAAAGATTTTTTTTTCATTCAAAATGTAAGATAACACAGGAATAAACATGTAAACCCTGGAAGATTCCAAGTTCCTGGAACAGAGGCTGAGAGTGAAGATGATGATGGGGAGGTTGACTGGACCATGTATGAAAGACATCTATTCTGAAGTAAAGAGTTTGTACTTTTTCCTACAGAAGATACAAGGCCTTCAGAGGTTCGCATGCAGGGGAGCAGGCATGCAGGTTTGTTTCTATAAGGAGGAGAGCTCGTGCAACATAACAGAATGGATTGGCTGAGATGTGCCATGCTGTAGGCTCTGAGTTAGTGACCATTTGTGTATGATGGAAGGCTTCCAGGTGGTGGAAGCCTAGTAGAGATGGCAGGTAAAATCAGGGATGGATAATTTCTATACAAAGGATAAGTGTTGGGATAACAATATACACAGTGGTGCTTTGGAAGTACACAGGAGGGCTACCTACTTCACGGTGGAGAAGTCATGGAAGGCTTCTAGGAAGAAGTGTCAGCTGAACTGAGCCTAAGAAATCAGGAAATAAAGGCAAATAAGTACTCTAATTCATTGCTCAGGCCATGATCATAGAGTTAAGAGATCATAACTGATTCTTATCCAGTGGCATGCATTTTGGGGAACACGGCAAGTATACATATGAAAGTAATGAATGTAATAAATGAATAAAATCTTAAGGACAGTATTTAATCTTGTTAAGCACAAGGAATGTTTAACTGATTAATCATGCACAGTGAACATTTACCAAGGGCTACGGATCAAAGAAGCTTCAAGAGAAATTGCAGAAATGCCAGAATTGTGTCCCATGGCATTCCCACCTTGGAAAGGGGTTAGAATGGGTCCTATTTTCCTAAGTCTCTTTGAATACTGAGGTTCTATTTCTGCCACCTTCTAGCTCAAGAAGCTTATAAGCTAATTGATGAGGTAGACTTTTCATGCCAGAAAAGAATAAAGCTAAAAAAAAAAAAAAAGGCTTATACAAAAGTAGAAGTAAGTAGCTTGGTGCAAACTGAAACTTCATGGCTTTTTTAAGAGATGAGGGGAGAAACCTGGACTTATGAATTCCAGATAGAGGGACTATTCTGGGCATAGGGTCGAGGAATATGTAGAAGCATGGCTTTCTCTTTCCTTTCTTCCTGTCTCCCATCCTTCCTCTACCCTTTTCTTTCCTTCTTCCAATAGAGATTTATTGAACCTAGAATTTCTCTTCTAATCAAAACATATTTCTTCATTGCAAGTTGTGTGTGGTTCCATGAAGGGACACCAAAATGAGAACACCTACCATTCCTTTTTCCTCTTAAATCTAATTCCATCTTATGGAGACAGGAATAGGGAATTGATCAGGGAATATAGCCCAAAAGAGGTGGTGCCCAAACTAAATCATGAAGAAGCCTAGAAGATACTCCAGGCAGAAAAATAGCTCACATCAAAGCAAAATACAGAGTGCAGCATATTCCAGGAACTACAAGGATCCATCTAGGGCAGAGGCTTTGGGTTCTGGAAAGGGGTGAGGGGTAAAATCTGAGGAGCAGTGTGATAATGACTCTCAGGACAGCAGACAGACCTGGCTCATGGCAGGAACGGTTGGAGATAAGGATGAATAGGTCATCTAATAAGGTCCTGCTGGCTGGAGAGCAGCAGACGAACTTGACAGAAACAGGTTCCTGCTAGTCTTTCAAAACTGTGTTTGCTAAGCAATTTTGCACACTTGAAAGCAATCTGGGTACATTTAGGCCTCCTGACTATAGTTTGTATTACCTGTAATTATTATTAATTAAGGCAGAGACTCATGTCTATGAAAGTAGTGTGGAAATCTGCAGGGTTCATTTTTGTATTTGTCAACTTTTATTTGAAAACAGCAGGTGAAATTCTGATTTGAGCAACGTTTAGCCTCAAACTATCATGCAGATTGTTTTGGTATCTATGTAATTGCAAAAGACTGCTTTGGTCGAAGCTCCTGAACACTTTTTATTGCTAATTTTGGCAATAAACCTGTTAATTAGTTAATTGTAAAACATTAGTGAATCAAGCAAAAAGAATCCATCTGTTTATAAAATTTCAAAGATCTCTTCTGGGCATAACATTTAAAAACAAGGGCTGGCTTGCACTCTATTGCCTACTAACTACAAGCCATCTCTTTGGAATATTTGTACAGTCTCCACCTAGGACTAAGAGGTGATATTTTAATGCAACCATTTGCCATACTTGAAGGCAATTTTGAAGGTACATGGTGCTGCATACAATGTGTTTCAAGGACTGTTAGAAAATGAAAAATCAGTGAGGGATACACAACTTTTTCATCAATATCCCAAGCTGAACCTAGAAATAATTAGCCAAGCAGGAAAAAAAAAAGCAGAAGGGCATTGCACACAGAAAAACCCAGTTATAGAAGCAAGTCGGAGAAAAAACAACAGAAGACTACAAAAATTCCTAACAAGGAGAACCAGTTGTACACACAGAAAAGAGGCAACCGAGAAGACTGGTGAGTTGGACAGGGGCCGGACTGTTACCAACTTAAATTTCCATAAAGAAGAAACCTCCTGCAATTTTACTAACAAAGTGAGGGGAATCCATTGAAAATCTTCCATCTAGTGAGTATGATGAAAAATTTGTTTTTAGGAGTATGATGAAAAATGTGGTGAATCTTTCACTTGGAAAACTGGGAAGATCGTAAGGTTTTCCTTGTCCTAGCTCCGAGAGGCAAGTGTAGTGGAAAGCCTGAGGAAATCTGGGCACCCAAAAAATGAAGTAGGAGAAAAGGTCACCACACTAAAAGCCAGAGATGTGGGTTCTAGTTTCAGCCTCGTACTGGCTAGTTGGGTAGTGAAAGCATGGAGTGTATCTTCCCTGAAGCTCTACTTTTCATTGTAATTGGGAAAGTTGTTGGGAACACATTTAGTCTGGATTTGGAGGAGTAGATTGATTCTGTCCACAGTCCCTTCTGTGTATAGTAAGTTATTGATAGCCATCAGAATGTAGAGGTGGCTATAAGGAATTCCTCCCACCCAAAATAAGTAATCTGATTCCCTGACATGAAGGTACAGGGCCAGAGGCCATATCACAGTATAAGCAAAGGCACCCATAACTGGAAGTATGGAGGTTTTGGGGAAGAAACAAGGTTGGGAATATAAGATTACTAGAAGTTAGTTCATGGTCTAAAATCACAAACAGATAAGGTAGTTTTGATGGAAACCCAATTATAATGGAAGTTACTACATTTGTTATAATGTGAATTTTTGGTTCTAACTTGCATCTCAATATCATAATTATTTCCATTGATATTTTTATTGCTGATCTTCATAGATATTTTTATTCCATTAATTACCAGAATTTGCTCTTGGATCTTTAATAAATGAATTTAATGAAAACGAAGGTACCCTGCGTGTATATAGTCATCAAAATCACTTGTTTTCTTTCTTTCTACATCCCAAAACATCTTAAATAACTTTCTGATATGCAATTAAAATGAGTATAGAGTTGGCTTCTGGAGAAGAACATCAAAGGACCCCAAACTCTCAAATATTCTTTCATTTATGCTTTCCCTTGCTGTGGACTTCCTTATGTCTCAATGTAACTACCTATTTCAACAGTAGGAGGGTCCCAGCCACCAATAATTCCCGTGCTCATATTTCTGCCTTATCATAGATTACCTAGTTGTAAGTCAGAATTCCATTTATTTCCTTATTTTCAGACCTGACTTTAATATTCTAACCTGGGGGGTTCCCAGTGGATATCTATTATTAAGTACTCTGATTTGCTCATGAAATCCTCACTTAAATATTCAATAAAACTTGAAGAAGTTAAGGTACTAGGATATGGTGAAGTAGAAGGAGCACTGAGTTAGGAGTCAGGAGTCCTATGCAGACTTGAGAGCTGGATGGCCTTGAATAATGCATATAATCTCCTTCAGCCCCAGTTTCCCCAATTATCAAAATAGGGTTGGACCAGTTATTATTTTAGATTTCTTCCTGTTAACACATTCTGAAATGTGATTTCCCAGGCTGCTTTGGGGAGCATCCATTTGCTTCCAGCCTGGCAAGCAGAGGCCAATGCTATTATAACCTGACAGCTGGAGAGATAGACAAAGAATAAAAGCTTCCCTAAGTGCTCCTGATCCTCCTTTTTTGTAAATAAATGAAAAGACTTCATTTTCCAGAGCAAATCCTGAGTTGCAAATGCCATTTTTTTTCTTCATGGGGAGGTAAAAAAAATTAGCATTTAAAAATATGCCAGCATGTAACATTTCGTTTGTTTCCATAATGTCTGATTTAAGGATAAAGATCTTTTTTCAACACTGAAAGCAAAACCTCCTAATTCATCTGGTTTACAGGATCATTTACATATCCAATGGAACATTTATTTTATCTGACCAGAATTGAAGATGATACAACATTCTTGACTGAGATTAAAAATATATAAGGATGGAATATTGATGGCAACACACAATATAGAGGAGAACAGCCCAGATGATGCACTGAGGATGATAAGAATGAAATGATTCCTAGCTAAAGTGAAATCATAACCTCAAAAGATATAGATTAATGACAGTGGTTTCTAAGATTGAAAAAGGAAAGGCAAGGATAAAAGAGGAATAAATTTAAGCATTTCAACAAAGGATGGAGAAATTTAAAGGATAATGTTAATTGAATTATGTGTTGTAACCAGATAATACTCCATTATACAGAGATGAAAGCCACAGTCATATCAAACCATCTAGTTGAAAGACGTCAACTTGAGTCTGCAAGGGTTATTTTTAAAGTGGCAGATTCTAACACGAGTCTGAATTTCAGGAGTACAATTTTAATTAAAGCTTATTAATTTATAATGGTGATAAACTTAGTTTGATTGCTCGGGAACATATATCCAGATTTATGACAACACTGGAATAACTGAATGCATTGTTACTTTTCGTGTAGAATTCACTGATTAGTTTTATGTCTATTTACCGAGGTCTCCTATGTGTCCATAATCCCAAGTGTCCCACAGGCCCTGCTTTTTCAACTTCATTCATTCAACTAACCTTTGCTAAGTACCTTCTGTGTAGAAAGCATTGTGCTAAAGTTCAGAGCCTAAAGGACATTAATGCACTTTCTGAGGACAGGAGTTATATCATTTTCATATTGCCATCCCTAGCAAGAAGGCCTGGCCTAACTTTTGTCATTGGTAAATATTAAAACAAACTGAACATTTTAGGGAGGCAGATATAAAATCAAATAATATTTTACATGTCTAGAATCATGAACTAAAGAAGTTAGAAGAGATCTTATATGTCATTGGATCTAATGTTTCCTAAGTTTGTTTCATGGAATAAAAGTAATGGATGTTACTAAAATAAAAAGGGGGTGGGAGATTCCTTAGTCAAATAAGTCCAAAAGGCAGCAATGCCCAGTGCTGCACAGCTCAGGTCAAAAAAGTTTGGGAAAATAGAATCAAGCAGGTTTCTCCTCAAAGACTTTGACATGCCAAAATTTTGTATTTATCTCAAAATCAGATATAGCACATAACATTTTTAATTGTTTTCATCCAGAGGGCACTGTTACAAAGCCACATCTTGTGAAGACAATGTTCTAACCTTGGAAAGGGATCAACTGGTCTATTTTCCTGGTTTTATTTCTCAGTTCTAACCACCTTTCATCTAGCAAGAGAAAACTTTGTAACTCTGCATAAATAATTCTGTGAAGAAGTGATTTATCCTATTTTTTTAACAGATTGTTTCTGTCATTGGATAGCCTTAACTCCCCATTAGAGATCTTCTAGAATCTGAGCTGAAATCATCTCACAGTCCAGTAAGAACAGGTGTCAACAAACAACGGTCTTTAGGAAAAATCTGGCCTATTTCTTACTTCTGCACGGCCCTCAAGCTCTCAAACTAAGAATGGGCTGTACAGTTTTTACAGACTGTGAAATTAAAAAAAAAAAGAAGAAGGATACACAACAATGATTACATGTGGCCCATCCAGCCTAAAATATTTACAATCTGGACCTTTACAAAAGAGTTTGTAGACCTGTGCCGTGAGGAAGTAGTTTCCAGACTTTTTTTTAACATGCATTCTGTGGCAAGCAACCTCAAAGATAGTACCAAAGGATCCCTGCATCCTTGTGTTCAAGTCCTTGTATAATCGCTTCCCCTTGAGTATGGGTTATATTTAGCAATCCACATCTATTCTATTCTATTCCGTTCCATTCTACTCTATTCAACAGACTTGCTTCTATTTTGTTTTGCTGAATAGAATGTGGCAAAAGTGATGAAATGTCTTTTTTAAGATTAAGTTATTAAAAGACTGGCTTCTGACCTGAATGCTCTCTTGCCCTCTCTCACTCGCCCACTCTGAGGGAAGTCAGCTGCCATATTGTGAAATGCCACCATGTTTCCTACTCTATAAAAGGGCAAGGAAAGGAGAAAGTTCTCCAGGCAACAACCAATGAGGAACTATGGCTTCCAGTCCAATAGTCTAGTCTGCAAGGAACTGAATCCTACCTACAACCAAGTAAGTGAACTTGAAATGGATCCTCCTCCAGTTGATCCCTCAAACATGATAACAGCACTGTCCAACAGCTTTATTTCAGGTTCATGAGAGACCCTGAGCTAAAGGCAGTCAACTAAATTATACCCAGATTCCTGATCCATAAACACTGTAAGATAATAAATGTTTGCTGTTTTAAGATGGCAGGTTTTGCGATAATATTACCTAGCAATAGATAAGTAACATACATTCCCATTAGGAAAATTTTTCAGTGTGCAGTACCAATGTATGTATATTTACTTACGAATTACAAACATGTATTCCTATAAAATTTACTTTAATTACTAGGAAAGCTTCAATACTTTAAAATTTTTAGGTAAAAATAAATATAGAGGGAGTTTTTAATAACTTTTTATGGGCATGGACCCTACTGGATTGGCCTGTCCATCCCCTGATGTGTCCACATCTAGTTTGAAGAACGCTGTGATAGAATAATATACAATATCGTACTAACACAAACACTCCCCAAAGTTGTAAACATAACATTTTATTTGTATGATCACTATATCCTTTCAATAGCTTCAGATTTTTCTGTCTAAAATATTTTATTTCTTCAGAAATGTTAGTTCTTCATTCATGCTAATCATTGGACAACTCATCCCAGATGTCACCTTGGAAACCTATACTTAGGTCTGTAGAAAATTTTCAGATGTCTGAGAGAATTTGTTCCTGTCTTAAGGGTTGCTTGGCCACTGAAGAGGAATGTGAACAGCTGTGGGAGAAGCAATTAGTGTCCATTCTATCCTGATTGACAATTCTGTAAAATGCCCAGTAGCATTTTCTATGGTTTTACAAAATGGCGACCTTCTGTTTCAGAGCACTGGGTAGCTATTGAGTTCCGGGTACAGTTAGCATCCTGCAGATGCCCCATGTGGCTTCCAATTAGAGAACTGAGCCTAACTTCACTCCCCAACCAGACTGAAATATAAAAGAGACAGATAAGACCTTCAGAGTGAGGCGTGGACAGAGATTTCAGGCAAGCGGAATACATGAATATCAACTTTTAGGACCATTCCATTAAAAATGCAAAAGCGGAGCTCTCTGAGAAACTGGGAGGCTCTGGATGAAAGGAGAGAGATTAGTGAGAACCCTGCAATGAATGCACTGTTTTCATACAACGCTCTAATCAGGAGGACAAGTGGCAGCTGCTACGAAGCAGTGAGGTTCAGAACAATGCCTTTCCCAGGGACGTAGACCCTACAAAACAAGAGCTGCAGTAGGACAATACTGACGCGTACACATGAAAAAGAATCATTACTCTAAGACATTATGCTCCACATTTGGTGAGCTTCCTTGATCCAAAAAACAAAAATACTAGAAACTGGAAAGTAGTGGGTTATTTTTCCCTTGGCCTCCGAACTTCCTATTTTTCTCACTATGCATTTCATATTATCCCAATTATCTAAGTTAGTGCATTAGTATAGAAATACTATGATCTTCCATTTTCCCTAATTAAGACTATTAGGAAGACATTTTATGGTCTTATTTTTTTAATGAAATTCAATTTAAAGTCACTGTATCAGATCTTATTAGCTGCTACATTATAACATATAATATTTCATTGGGGGTAAAATGCCTAAATCAAAAATTAGATCCAAACTTCAAAAATACAAACTATGATAGTAATATAGTCATGGTCCTTTGCATATATTTCACCCTGTATAAAATAAAACTTTCCTTGTGTCAAGTTTTAATCAAGAATGTCCCCAGGAAATACTATGCCATGGAAGATCTAGGGAGAAATTGTACCATTCCATCTTTTTAATAATAGGGGGTCCAAATTAAAGGTTGTGAATACTTTAAGGACAGTCTAAGAGGTGAATAAAGGAGTTGAGCCACCCCATATCATTTTTTTAAAGCAAAATGGGAAGATTTTATTTAGCTCATACAGCAAGTGTATTGAAGTATTAACTGCATGCAGAGCATGAAGCTGATCACAGCGGGATAGGATAACATACTGGAAGAAGATATCTCCGGTATCTAGCACATAGTAGTTGCTCAATATAAGATTTTTTTAATAAATGGATAAAGACTTTTCTGTCTTCCCCCAAAGGAACATACAACCTAGTTGGAATTAATAGGCATTACTTCACATAATCTTCCCCATATATCTGTGAGGAAGGATATATTTTTAAGCTAACTTTAAAAAATTTTTTAAGTTTATTTATTTTTGAGAGAGACAGAAGCAGCATGAATTGGGGAGGAGAGAGAGAGAAGAGAATCTCAAGCAAGCTCTGTTCTGTCAGCACAGAGCCCGATGTGGGACTTGCACCCATGAAACTGTGAGATCATGACCTGAGCCTAAACCAAGAGTCATATGTTAAGCTAATTTTTTAAATTAAGGAACTGAGGTTCTGAATCTCAAGGTCAGAGAACTAGAGAGCAGTGGAGCAACGACTTCAACCCTGTCTCTCTGACTCTGGAGTGCAGGTATTAACTTGGACTTGCATCTTCAGCTACTGATGTTTTGCTCTTCTGAGAGAGAAGGACTTCCCTCAGTGATCTCCTGCTGGCCCTTCAGTCTTGGACTCTTTCTAATGTGTTCTTCCCTTGTCTATTACTCTCCCTTAGAAATGCTATAGAATAACAATTCAGTCTCCTGCGGGAAATCTTCCAGCCATAATTATTAAAACACAAGTAAACATGTACCTCTGAAGCATGAGGGAAAACCATATTTCAAGTCAGACCTTGGGGGCTACCTGGAAAGCCACCTGGCATGTACCCAAGGCTCAGAACAACCACCACCAGGACAATTGATACTCAGGGATGTTTTCTTTGTCATTGCTGGACAAGAGGGACCTTTTTCAATGATTTTCTGTCACCACATGAAAGTGATAAGTTCTACGAACAGTTTAATGGCCAAATAAAGGATTTCTGGATACCCCATAGAGGGGATTCTCAATTTTGCTGTGCTCCCAGTACATCTCACAGATAGGCTGCGAGGACATATCGATGTTCAAATTTCCACCAGGGTTTGGAATTGTCTATTTCCCTTGGAACAGCTCAGCGCTGGCAGGACTCAGCTGAGACCAAAGATAATGCACCTTAAGAAGTTGACAGTCAGTAAAATATGGGACCTTGTTTTTAGCTGATGGGAGCAAAAAGGTTTTTCATTTAAGGTCTGGTTTCTTTTTAAAAGCCTTAGTAAATTTGAATAAAAGTAACTGTACAATGGGTAAATATACCAGAAAGTAAAAATGACCACTGGAATTCCTCAACCAATAGGAATGAGTGGCTTCACACAGCCACAATAGCTTCTTGCTTGATTTTTATTTTTGTTTTTGTTTTTACAACTTTGCTTTAATTATACCATTCCTCCTTAACACTCCATCACTCTTGAAGGAGGTTAAACTACTCTTCGCCAACAGACTTCATTCATTCACCCAAAATCGAATCTGACTGAGAAAATTGGCAACTCTGACTCCCCAAAAATGGACAGATTGCCAACTGTAAAAAAAAGGCAGAAACTTCTGGAAACACCACAGAATTGGTCACATCCACATCTCTGTAATGTCTGATCCATAGCAAATTGATAGTCCACACTGTGTTCTTCCCACAAACATGGCTGTTGGAGGTTAGAGGTTTGCTCTTCGCATGAACTCCAGATGTCTTACCCAATTGTTGGACCCCTGTTTGTCAGACACGCTAGACAGAGGTGCATCATCATCATGAGAATTAAGCACAAATTTTAAATCTCAGAAATTCTTTTAAATCTCAGAAGTTTATGGGGTGCATGGGTGGCTCAGTCAGTTGATTCACTGGCTTCAGCTTGGGTCATGATCTCACGATTTTGTGAGACGAGCTCACTTCCAGTTCTGGGTCTCCCTCTCTCTGCCCCTCCCCTGCTCATGCTCTGTTTCTCTCTCTCCCTCAAAAAAAAAAAAAAAAAAAACATTTTTTTGAAAATTTGAAAAAATAATAAATCTCAAAAGTTTACCAAATGCTCTCAGATATACAATTCGATCCTTATAACAACTTTGTTATAAGAACATGCATTCTACAATGAGGGAAGAAATTTGAAGATGTTCAATGACAAGACTAAGATAATGAAGGTATTTAAACAGTGGTGCTGGGAATCTACTTAGCTCTTCTAATTCTTAGGCCAATCCTCCTTCTACCTCCCCACCACTAAGGTTAGTTGACTCAGTGACATATACCAAGGGCTCTCGATGTGAGGAGCAGCAGCAACAGCAGTGTCTGGAAACTTGTGAGACATGCAAATTCTCAGGTGCCTCCCCCAGACCAGATGAATCAGAAACTCTGAGACAGGGCCCAGCAATCCATGTTTTTATAAACTCTCTGGGTGATGCTGGTGGCTCTTGATGCTTGAGAACCACTGGCATACAGTTCCTACTTATGGTATCAAAAAGCCATCCCAGAAACAGACCTTACATCAATAGTCCTTAAAGCTTCCAGAAGACTTCAAAGCCAGGAGGGAGCAGAATGTTTAAAGCTTATCCATACAATGCAGGTGCTGTGGGCTTTACTGGAAGCTTTTCTCCCCCTAATCCCTATCATTTGGAGATAAAGGAAATGGTTTTTATTTCTTGAAGTCAAGATCATCCAACTATTCAATTTTGTTACAGTAAAAAAAAAAATCTTCCATTCTATGGAAGTCCTTTCTCAAGGATCTTCAGTTCCTTCTTAGTCTGCCCAGGACAGTGGTTTTATCCAATTCATGGGCAGCCAGAAAGAGTGACTACTTCTTCCCACCAGGCACCCACTCCAGGGACACTGTAAATGCCTACTCTTTCAAGGGCTTTATTCCAGTGTATTTTAAAGTGTGCATGTCTTGGATTTCATGGAGAAAAAAGAAGGGAGGTGAGGCTCCCCTGTCATATGCTCCATAGCATCTGTAGTTCTTCACAGTGCTCATCACATTTCTAATTACTTGTTCAATGTCACTGTCTAATTACTTGTTCCCCACATGTTCTCTATTAAGACTTTTAGAGGCCCTAAGCTCTGACAAGATAATGGTGTCTCCTCCAACACCATATGGATTTTGAAATTAGGAAAAAAAAATAAAAACTTTCAGATAGGTTTAAGGTGTCCAACAGGTTTTCATATTGCCCAGGATGACACTTCAGTACCTTACTCCAAATATCATAGACTGAGCATAAGTGTTTGATTTGGGGAGGAGGGTGACTCCTCCTTTGTGGGTGCACCAAGCATGGGGGTCTTCATGTTGGGTAAGGCAGCCCCGTTTCTATGTAAATTGTACTTTTCATGAGGATCAAGCTACATGTATCTTAGTCACAGTGTAGTCCCAATGCTGGTACAATGTCTGAGCCAAGATAGGTTCTTAGGAAAGGTCTGATAAAAGAATAGGAGGGTGAGTAAGTGAGTGAGTGGGTGGATGGAGCAAGAGGAAGGTAGTGAGGTAGAAAAGCTAAAGTGACAGGGAGGAAAGGAGAGAGGGAAAAGTGGGGGTAGAGATGAGGGAGGAAGGGAGAGAGGGCAGAAAAGACAGATGACAATAAATCCAGTTGGTTACTATCTTAATTATGCTGTAGTTTAAAAGAGAGGTGTACTGGTACTAAACTCCCTAGTCTACTGCTAGAGCTCAAAGAATCATGTTTCATTACTGCTTAATTCTAAAATAAATGTTGCCATCATCCTTTTATAGAATTATGAACTGTGTCCTTATTTACTTACACGGCACAATTTTCAAATACGTGACAGCCCATTGCTCATGTCTTTGTCATGGAATTAGGGAAATGTAGCATAAGCTTTAAATTTGCAGCCGCTGTCCAATCAATGAGGAGGGTCCACCATGCAGATAGTGCGGTGATACATGAAGTTAGCTATTCAACAGTTGCAGTCCTTGGGACTTTTTGATTTCTGTCACCCTGGAAAATGAACAGGATTCGTGTTGACAGCATTTTTTTTCCAATTCACCCCTTTCTAATGAATCTATTCTAAAGCATGTTACGCATTTAAATAAATTTTACACGCCATATCAAAACAGCAATATTAACAGTACTTGTCGCCACAAAATCCCATGCAAATTACGGAGAACTTACACATGCAATACATTTAGCCAAAATGGGGTTTTTAGATGACAGCAATCTTATAAGGTGTCAACACACAGCAATGACATGCAGACCCTATTTTCTACTTTTTCCTGATGAGAACAAAAGTATGCTTTGGCACAGCATTCAAATTCATCAAATAAGCACCCAAGAACGGATTTATTGCACAGGCTAAAGTTGAGTAAAGAAGGCCCATATGCTGTGTAAAAAAGCTTCTATATCTTTACGTCCCCAGATCCTAATGTGACAAGGATATTATTATCCACTAGAGTCGTAAAGCCTTTTATAGAGATATTTTCCCCCTTAGCCCTGTTATTTTAATTTGTGCACAGATCTTAGCACAGGCAATTTCCCCCTGCAAGGGCTTTTCACTAATAGAATTATACTGTCTTAGCTCAAAATGGCCTTTGGTTCTTAGTCCACTGGGCTCAAAAGATTATTTTCTTGTGTGGAGAGCTCTCCACACCACCCGGGAGCCCACCATTATCTGTACCGAACACCCCAATCCTCTACATCCTTCAAGAGGCTACACAGCTGGGCCCAGCATGAAAATGACAACCATTCAAAACTCCACGAGTTTATTTTCCTCTGGCTGGGCATCTCGGCTTCTGGACTCCCGTCAACACCATCACAACACATGCCTTTCAATAAAAAGTGATCCTAACAGGATTAAATGTAATTTAGAGTCAATAAGGAGAAGTTTGCCATCGGGCAGAATTATAATAGACAGTATGATCAGAAGGTAGAAAATGTGGAAGGTTTTCAGGGGTGCAATCTACTGTAAAAAAATGAAACAGAGCAGAGAAAAAAATTTATTCTCAGTCAAAACCTTTCACTAGTTCCATCTCTCACGCAAATCAATTCACAGTCTATTAAAGTAATAAGAACCATGTACTATCATTTATAGGGAGGAAAAAAGAGAGAGGGAGAGGGACATTTACAGGAGAATGGAAAGGTAATGTGATCTTCCTGCCAGTTCTTTGTTGCTATGTAACTGGTAAGTAAGATGTTTTCGGTTCTATGGGACATGGAGAGGGCAAAGGGTACATGGTACCCAGCACAGACATATTTGCTGCAGGACAGTTCCCAGATCATGACTCCACAGGCAGCAGCCTTTGGAAGGCTGTCACTCTTCGAGAAGGCAGCCCTCTAGATTGCCTCTTCAGGGTGGATCTAGAAGAGTAATGGGAGAATCAGACACTGGAATGGACTCTAGCTCAGGGAAGAGTAATCCTCTACCACAAGAAGAATGAGCCGCTTTCTCGGAGCTGCCGGTGGGGATGCTCATCACCGAAGCACTGCTTCAGTACAGATGGAAGAAATCAGGAAAGGAGACGGACATGTAGCAATTGCCTGAAATTATTTCCCCAATTTAGAGTCTTCACATTACTATTAACAGAAAATAATAGCTGCCACTTATAAGACATTGTACTTATCACTTAGTGGAGAAGTTTCTAAGTTATCTTGCCTGTATCATCTCATTTAATGCTCACTAGTGTTCTATAAAGCAGCTAGCTTTATTTTAATTCTCCCTTCACAGATGAGGACCACAAAAGTCAGAAATATGAGTGAGTTGCTTGAGGTCATGCTTTCCATAAATGCTGGAGCTGCATTCAAGCCCTGGGTTATCTGACTCTATCCATGTGCTTAACCACCACATCTGTTCAGTTGGTGACTGAAAATGAGGCCCTCTCTTTGCTTTTCTCTTTTTTAAGTTGAAGTGTAGTTGACACACAATGTTATATAAGTTTTAGGTGTACAACATAGTGATTCAACAATTCCATACAATATGCTCTGTTCACCACGTAGAATGTACTTGCCATCTAGTCACAAAATCATTGACTATATTCCCAATGTTGTACTTTTCATCCCTTGGCTTATTTTACAGCTGTAGGGGAGCCTGGGTGGCTCAGTCGGTTAAGTGTCTGACTTCAGTTTGGGTCATGGTCTCACAGTTTCTGAGCTCAAGTCCTGCATTGGGCTCTTTGCTGACAGCTCAGAGCCTGAAGCCTGATTCAGATTCTGTGTCTCCCTCTCTATCTCTCTGCTCCTCCCCTGTTCACACTGTCTCTCTCTCTCTCAGAAAAAAAAAAAAATTAAAAAAATATTTTATAGCTGTAAGTTTGTACCTCTTAATCCCAATCACTTATTTGTCCATCACTGCTCTTCAATCTTCTCCTTGCTGATAATCACCGGTGTGATAAACTTCTGTATTTATGACCATTTCTGTTTTTCTGTTCGCTTATTCTTTTGTTTTTTAGAATACACATATAAGTAAAATCATATGATACTTCCTCTGATTGACTTATTTTACTTGGCGTACTACCCTGTAAGTCCATCCACCATATTGTCACAAAGGTCAGGACTTCATTCTTTTTTTATGGGTGAGTAATATTCCATTATTTATGCATGCCACATTTTCTTTATCCATTCATATATCAGTGGACACTTGGGTTGCTTCCATATCTTGGCTGTTGTAAATAATGCTGCAATAAATACAGTAATGCATATATCTTTTCAAACTAGAGGTTTTGTTTTCTTTGGGTAAATACCCAGTAGTGGGATAACTGGATCATATGATGTTTCTTTAATTTTTTGAGAAATCTCCATATTATTTTCCCCAGTGGCTGTACCAATTTATATTTCCCACCAACACCTCACTGAGATACCTCATTGTGGTTTTGATTGTAAATGCAGTACCTTTATTACAAGAGTAGTTTTGTTTTGGTAAATGCCATTGCTGGCAAAAGTAATCAGCTTATTAGACAGGACTCAAAAAGAAAATGGCCTGGATGAGTGCAGAAGGAAAGAAAATGTTTGGCATGGACAACGGTAGTCTCAGGAAAGGAAGAAACTACACAACTTTGTGAAATGTCTAGCTGTGAAGTATGGAAAATCTGCTGAAGTTTTAGAGACACAAGGGATCTTATATTCAAATGTTACAGTTTGGTTAAATTATGTGTCAGGGTGGCCTACTGAAAATAACCCTGGTGCCCGGACTGATTCTGCCATAACTCTTATCAGGAAAGAATATGAAGTAGCTTTTTGATGTTTGGAAACACATGTATGGCTTGCAATTCTGGCTTTACTGTTTACTAGCTCTATAGTTGAGACAAGTTATTTACCTTTTCTCTGCCTCAGGTTACTCATCTATAAAACAGGATAATAACTACAATTGATCTCATTCAGTTCTTGTAAGGATTAAATGAGTCAATCCATATCTTAGGCTTCCATTGCAAATAAGAATTTGACTACCTGATATCTAATGCATCAATGATTTAATACACATTTATAAATTTCTTAGAATTGCCAGATATCATGCAAGGTACTAGAAATATTAAGATAAAAAAGATCTCAAGTTGTTCACCATCTAGAAGAGCAGAAAATAACAGCATTATGTGCACCAGAGATATAATATATTGGTGATTACAGAAGAGATATAGCAGTTAATTTTTAAATATCTCAAAACTGTAACAAGTACTTAAGACATATTTATTGCTATGATGAGTTTAAAGTATCACCTAGATGGAGTCATGTGTATGCTTGCCAATTTTCATCAGTTGTACCATTGTTCCTTTACAGAGCCATCATTGACTTATCTACCTCCATGACTCCAACATGCAGGGAATCATCGTGACTGCTGAAGTTTGTCTTTAAAAATAGTTTCAAATAATGAAAGAAAACAGAAGCTAACTAATGAGAACTTAAGAGTAAATTATGAAGGAGAAAAAATTACCCATTAAAGCACAACTCTGGGAGAGAAAAAAGGACTTATCAAGACCTTACCGGTAGTTATATCAGTGGTTATAAAAGACAGCTGTCTTTTAGCTCAGTACATGTAGATTATAATATATGCTTATGTCTAATATATTCTCAGAATATACTATTAACTCTTCTATATACATTTTTAAAACCTTTGGCAGGGGAATAATTTTAGATTTACAAAAGAGTTGTAAAAAGAGTACTGAGCATTTCATACTTTCTTCACCCAGCTTCCCCTCATGTTAACCTCTTACATGACCATACTTTAATTATTCAGCAAACCTAAGGAGTTCATATTGGCAAAGCACCATTAATTAAACTGAAAACCTTATTTGGATTTCCCAGTTTTTCCACTAATCTCTTTTTCTGTTCCAGGATCTGATCCAAAAGACCATGTTGCATTTAAGTTCCTGTGTACTTTTCATACATTAATTATAATTATATATTAACTTTTCATATATGCACTTCCTACCTTAAATAGAGCCCTTAACACATCAACTATATTCTACTATAAGCAGCTTTCTAAGTGGTTCCTACATCCTAGTTTCTTTGCCATCATTCAACATATTGCTTTTAAATCTTCACCATCCTGCTCAGAAATCTTTGATTTGTTTTCAGAGAAAACCAAGACCAAGAACATCAGACTCTCCACATTCCAATCTTCCCACTCCTTTCCCCAAGGTGAACTGGCCTGCGTGCTGCCTCCCACACCAAGGCTTCCTGCTTTCCACTTCCATCTCTCTACCTATATTAATCATATTACCATATTGTTTTTAATATTATACTATTTCCCTTGTCCATGAAGCCATATTTGCCCACCCCATCTAGCAGAGAGCTTGCCCTAATCCTACAGGCTAGAAAATTCACCCAGCATCATCTGCTATCATTTCATGTCTCTGTTCTGGTTCCCCAACCAGACCATGAACTTCTTTGGAGAAGAAGAGCTGTCTTGTGTGCATTGTTGCATCTCCCCAACATATTGTACAGTTTGGTTTAATAAATATGTACTGATTGGGAGACTGTAAATCTTCAATTCTAATGATTATAAAAGTAATGACCATTTCCTAGTTCTGGCCCAATATGTAAGGAACTTAACAAACTGAAAATTAGCAATTTTCTTAGATCAGAGACCTGGGGTCACAAGGAAAACAAATGACACAAAAATTGGAGAGCGAGAAAATCAGAGTGACAGTGAATCTCAACTCACCAGAGCAGAAACTTCTGCAGGATGTGGAGATAGAATGTAGAACCAGAGTTAGAAACATCTACACTGTAATTGACAAATTGCTGGGGGATCCGTGTGAACAAGTCTGACAGTTACAAACAATGGCTCACACTAACCCTGCCCTTCTCATGTTCTGAAAACTGTCTAAACAGGTTACATCTGTCAGATCACTTATGTCTTGCAACAGCCTTATAAGGAGCCCATTCTCCAGATAGGAAAACTGAAGCACAGGGAAGTTAAATAAGTGGCTTGGTTAGTAAATGTCAGAACTGAGATGTAAATCCAGGTGAATTGACTCCAGAGCCCATATTCTTAATGATTACACTATATTTGCCTCATACCAGATACCAGTAGCCTCTCAGACAAGGCCACATAAGCCAGTCATGGGTCAGGTGACATTTACCGATACAGGGAAAGCTTAGGACAACAGACATTCTTGTAGACTTACTGTCTACAAGAAATACTCATTAGCTCTCACCATTGGGGACCATTCTTCCCTGTGACCCTAACCCAAGGCTTCTACAATATCTCCCCACCTCACCACTGCCACAATTAATAAGGTTTATTCTCACATCATGAAGGCCACCATAAAGTGCCTCTACGTCAAATTTTATTTTAATTTCATTCTTTAAGGCTCTTCATGCTTTGTGCTAAGTACTATATCCCTCCCAGGACAACTAGAGCCTAAAATATTGTCATCGGTGATGAATATGTGTTCTCCAGGTAAGGTGTATTGCTAGTAATTAAACAGTATTAATTCCATCAGCTTTGATTTATTCTGCTCTCTCAGTAATGAAGCCCAGTATTCTATTTTCTCTCTGCCTAGCACTGAGCAATAGAATTGGTGTTTAAGGATTATCATATAAATCTACTTTTTGGTCAGTCAGTGTTGGGGAATTTTTTCAATATATTACAAATGTATTCATTATTCCCTCGTTCATAAAAATAATTAAAAGCTACAGCCGAACACAAATTCCCAGAGCACAAAAGCCTGACTGGCATGCCACTGCCAAATACCAAGGTTGCCAGCTTCTTAGTTTACGGGTTTCTTAATGAGAACTCATACCTTCTCATTCAGTAAAGGGCTTAGGTGGACATTTCCTGCTGGTGTTCACAGGAGTTGTAAAACTAAAGCCCGACATATCAAAATGAAAACGGGCTACTGTTATTTTCTGTATATTTTTAGCAACTCAGAAATAACTTACCCTAAAATAAAAACTATCCCCCGAAATGTTACAATTCTTGAAAAGTGATCCGCATGATGTTAATAATGTGTTCACATTCTCTTAAAAAAAAAAAAAAAAAAGCAAGGTAGGAGAAAGAAATACAAGTAGATCCAATCCATCATTGTGATACCCAAGTTTCTCCTTAGATAAAACAGACATAAAACATGTACTTTGCAAGCCTCAGATGACCTTCAAGACATCTGAAGTACAGTATCTATGGATTTTTAAGTATAATTAACAACTCCTGTTTTTCCATTTAAAGAATCCAAGTTCTGTTTCTGTGACAGGCAAAAGCCAATCAATCTTCTTTTCAGATGCTAATACAAGCGATTAAAAATAACATTAATTAAAATACTACAGGGGCTGTTAGATTTTTGGTGGTGGGTTTTTTTTTCTTCACCTAAACTCGTGACAATTCTAATTTACAGGACTAATTGAGGAAGCACCCTTGGTCTAATACATTTCTGGGACGAAATGCTGGCTCCTGAAGTCCAGCTGAGAGCTGCAGAAAGCCAGTGGCCTGTGAGGTTGCTCAGCATTGCAGCTCAAATGCGAATTTCACCTGGTAGACCAAATGTAACAGATCATTTTATTTACAGCACGAATATTAATTTTCTGGTTTTGGTAACGAAAATACAGAGCTCATTTGTATTGTTGTAAAACTTGTAAATATGCCCTGTAGGATAAGTAATATTCAAAACAACATCCTAATTAAAAGGAAAACTCAGTTGTCTTGCAAGATAATATAAGGAGGGCACATAAATTGTAAATAAGATACATGGTAAAAATGAAAAAGACAGTCTAGATAGGAGAGGAATGAAATAAGATTTGGAAATGTGCTTTTTAAATGAACACAAATTGTGAGATAATGTCTCATTGAACAATAAAAATAACAAAACAGTGGCAAAGATGTAATAGAATTTCCTATGTATACCATTTTAATCTTAATATAATTTTCCCCAGTGCATCCACATTTATTGAACTACTATGATCATTTCTTTCTCACTCTGTCCAAAGTTACCGAGACAGTATTCTTTGCTGTAAATAATTCCCTGATTATGAACATGAAAACGATCTAGAAATTGACCACAGTGCTTTTTTAAAAATGACATAGTGTCTGCTCAGGGCCAAAGGCCTTATGGGAATGGCAAAGTATGTGTAGTTTTCTCAGCAAGCAGAATGAGAACACAGAAAAACACATTTCCCACTTCCTCTGCATAAGGCAACTTCACACCTTTGTTTCTTTTTCTATTTATTCAAAAAAATGCAAAGAAGACTTCTAAGGCACCTGGACCTATGGTATGCTGGACAGAGCACAGAGCTAATGCCAAAGAGGTGCTGGGTCCAGGAAACTAGTACGGTTATGACTTGAGGAAAATTTACATCAGTGCATCCTCAGTTTCTCAATCTGCAAATGGGGGTGATCATACTTCAAGCTGGATACACAAATGAATGTTGAGTAAATACTACTTAAATATGTAGGTGAGAGTCCAAATTCATTAAATGTGAAAGGTTTGCTGATGAGGACACACGACGCCCTACATCTACTTCTGACCCCAACTGAGGAAGTTCA
Source organism: Hyaena hyaena (assembly GCF_003009895.1). Classification (NCBI taxonomy): domain Eukaryota; kingdom Metazoa; phylum Chordata; class Mammalia; order Carnivora; family Hyaenidae; genus Hyaena; species Hyaena hyaena. The sequence goes on from NW_024080911.1 coordinate 1,021,395, forward strand.
GTAAAAGGTCCAACTCCAATCCAATGCTAAATACATCTCAGATGTGCACACATGTCTTCCACGCATGTAGGTCACTCAGTCTATGTATATATTTCATGGATGTCATCAATGTTCTTACAGATCTTAAGGGTTTTTTTTTAATTTTTTTAACTTTTTTTATTTTTGAGGCAGAGAGAGACAGAGCATGAGCTGGGGAGGGGCAGAGAGAGAGGGAGAATCTGAAGCAGGCTCCAGTTTCTGTTGTTGTCAGATTCCTCTGACAGCGCAGAGCCCGATGCGGGACAAGCACCCGTGGACCACCAAATCATGACCTGATTTTGACCCAAAGTCGGATGCTTAACTGACTGAGCCACCCAGGCACCTCTTAAGTTCTTAAAAAATACCCAAAAGGGGTGCCTGGGTGGCTCAGGTCATGATCTCAAGGTTCGTGGGTTTGAGCCCTGCATCCACAGCTAGCTGTCGACAGCTGTGCTGACAGCTAGCTCAGAGCCTACAGCCTGTTTCAGATTCTGTGTCTCCCTCTCTCTCTGACCACCCGCCCCCCCCCCCCCGCACGACATTGTCTCTCCCTCTCTCAGAAATAAATAAAACATTAAAAAATACCTAAAAGCATAGAATATGCTTGGCTTATTATTTTGCCCTTCATTTGACATCACTCTGGAGTAGGAATTTGGTTTCAGCTGAACATCAATTCAAATGCTCTTTCTGCCATTCACAGTCTAATTTGTTTTATTAATTTAGTATTTTTCAAAAATAATTCATCAGGCAAGAGAAACGTACTTGTTCATGCATTAAGAAAACATGTGCCAAACACATCAACAAATCCGTTTTATTAAATGTTATCAATTAATCCCTTTGTTGAAGAGAATGCATAACTATGTAATGTGACTAACTTTTAATTTTGATTTTGATTTTTTTTATACTAGATTAAACAGTAGAAAAATTATGGGCCACATGAAAAAGAATCTACAAAGCAAACAATAACCGACATAACCAGAGAAACCAGGCTCGTAAACAAGTATTCTTATAATAAGTGGTCCTGATGTCAGAGCTGCAAATCATGAGCATACTATCTTTATAAATTTTGCATTATTGTTTCTAGAAAAATTCTAAGGATTTAAATGGGAGTTTCCCAGTCTGATTTCTTAATATAAAAATCAGTTTCAGTGGTTTTCTATTCTATTTTTTTTAAAGCCTCATTGATCCACATGCAAATAGAGTAAAGGCCATCATTAAATACATCCCCAGGTATTACATATTCAGACTTCATAATCATGGGTCAGCTGGTAGGAGATGATTACAAAGGCAACTTGAGATTGTCTGAAGGATCACCAAAGCAGACTTCCTTCCCAAAAGCAGAGGCCTCTTCTCCAGCAGACATGGGACAGCCATCTTTTACTGACTTTCCTTTAGTCCATTGTTCCGGATGATCTTGGCATACTCCTTGGCTGATGTGTAAGGGACTCGAGGTCTAGCAGGATCCTCAAAATCAACATGGAAGAGACCAAACCGGCTACTGTACCCTTGGTTCCACTCAAAGTTATCCAGAAGAGACCACGCACAATATAATTTAAGATTGACTTTATCAAGCTGGATAGCTGAGTTTTGTTTTAAGAGAGAAAAGAAAAGAAAAAAAGAAAATTATCATCTCTGGGAAAGTTTTTTGAAGACTTAGAAAAGCATTGACAACCAGCATGATTATCTTTCTCCTGCAGAAGATCACAGAAAAAACTTCTAAGTGCTCTTTCCCAATTTTCTTGTTTAACCAAGTAAGGCCTCCATTAAAGAAGTTAAATTACATATAATTCTAATTATTTGGTTATTCATTCATTTTAATATGTGTTTTACTCATCCACTGATTTATTCAATAAATACTTTTTAATATCTACTACTTTTCAGACACAAAGAAACACACACACACACAGTTTCTTCCTAGTACCTAGAATTATATTCACTAAAGACACTGCTCAGCTTCTAAGGGCAATCTCCAGATGATCCACAAGGTCCACTAGTCAGTTGGAAGAGATGATAATAATAGGGCTGAAGAAGCCTTAGCCCTTCCTTGTGTCCCTATGATCTCACTGAGACATGTCTTATAATTCTGGAAATAGGACCCTAAAATGAAAAGAGTCAATACACAGCCCTGGTTGCACATGTATTTTAGACTGAATAGGCACTAAACTGTGATGGTATCTCCTCTGCCCAACATCTAAACTCACAGTGTTGTTTAAACTCTCTAAAAGCCAACATAATGGACCATCTCTGCCCCAAATACACATGTGCACCTATGCAGTATTCTATATAATTTCACTTGTGGATATCTGAAAGCCTATCCTTGGACTCTATAGTAAGATTCCAAAGTGTGGAGAATTTTCTAGGTAGTTTTACACTGATACCTATCCTGTTAGGGAATTTAACTCATTTTTTAGTATTTTAAGTATTTTGATAAATATTATTTTAGTATTAGTATTTTAACTTAAAATCTTAAGTTTGGCAAAACTCTGGGATTGTATGAATTGCTGTATTGAACATTTCTTTTTAAACCGGAGCAAGTAAACTCTATTTATGGGATGCTCTAACATCTATTTCCCAATGCAGAAATTAAATAAAAAAGCAAGTTTCCTTTATAAGACAGACATATTCCTAAATAAGTTGGGTGAAAATGAATGTTCATATATATTCCACTTTTTAATGATATTAGAGGCCACCGTCAACCATAATGACTCTCCCAGCATCAGCAAAGCAAGTTCCACTCTGTTTTTCTTGGGAGTAAATCTGTGTTTTGAAGGTCTTTTAGAAGCACTGTGCCCATAAACTACTACATGTCCTGGTCTTCTAATCACCCGGGATTTTTTTTTTTTTTTTTGACTGTGGACACCCCATACACAAAAGGCTCCTGAGAAGTTAACTGATGCATAACCTCTCTACCATTGTGCATTAAGGCGTGCAAAGTGCTGTACTTAGAGAGTGCAGTAATTAAGCCAACCTGGATTGACTCCTTTTAACAAAGTATGGTTGGAAAATGAAATACATAAGCTTCACGTGCATCAAGTTCTGCAGGAATTAAAACATTTATAGATACCCCTTCTTCCACTTGTCCACATTGCCATTTGTGTCCCTCCCCTCTCTGTCAACCACAACTGCAAAACACCAATGTTTTAAAACAGTTTTATAACCAATTTAAGTTCTGGATGGCATATGTCTAAGAATTAAAATTACCAAAACCAAATTCCAAGCCAGAAAACAACAATCTCCTGTGACTGCCTTAGAATTCAATCCAGAGACATGTAAGAATCTGCATTTTTTTTCCTCATTTGCAGAATGACTGCCCAACACGAAAGCCTACCAGCTACAAAGCTAGTTTCTGAAAACACGCACAGTCCCACTGAATGTGTACAAAGGTTTGATTCATGTGCTCAACCACAGGATAAAAACAATGCCCTGCCTGCTTGCAAGGGAACAAAAAGGAAATGTTGACAATTTCATTGTTACCTGCCAGGAGTTCAGCTGCAGGTACTACACAGCCCAGTGACACTGGTGGGTGTCACTGCATTTTCACTGCAGGAACATTCAAATAGAGGATCATCTGGTTGGTTAGGGCTGAGGTCTAGCCTGCTGGAATCCTTCTCATTGCACTACCACAGGGAAAAGTTACAAAACCATCCTAGAGCCTGTATTTCTGTCCTCTTTCAGTCTCCTCGGAAATACAGAGAGACCATCATCACATTTCTCGTCAGTGTGATTTATGAGGGCCCAAATCTTAGTAGGGAAAATCACTTCTGTGAGTTCACTTTCCTTCCTTAACCGGAGTTGCAGGCAAAGAAAACACGGACTGACAGGGACTCTGGATGGGTACAAAACACACGGGGTAAAAACAATAAACATACAGAGCCAGAGTTTGGTTTTGTACAAAAAGTCCAGTGAAAAAGATCTCACAGTCAGCAAGTTGAACATAAAGATGCAAGGAGAAAAATATCTAAGACTTGCTAATATATTAAAGTCTTAGTCAGGCTGTTCTAATTTTAAGAACCATGTGCCAGTGTTGTCCTGCACACACACACACACACACACACACACACACACACAGCCCAGTTTTAGTGAAACTGGGAAAGCTAGGGGATAGTCCTTCATCAGAACGCTCTAATTCTTTACAAGTTCGAGAGGTTCCCCCAAACCACCCTCAGTTTTAATAATTTGCTACAAGAACTCACAGAGCTCACTGAAACCGATTATACCCAGTTACGATTTATTATGGCAAAGGATACAAATTATCATCAAAGGAAGAGATGCACAGGTCAGAGACTGAGGGGTTCCAAACCTGAAGCATCCATCATGCCCTCCCCTAGGGGTCCTGATATGGGCATGCGACCATAAACACAGAGCACTGTCAGTCAGAGAAACTCACCAGAGCTTCAGTGTCCAGAGTTTTATTGTTGACTTCATTACACTGGCATGATTGATTAACTGGCTGTCCACGTGGATGAACTCAGTCTCCAAGCCAAGTGACACTGTGTAAGCCAAAGTCCCCACCTTCGATCACATGGTTGGTCTTTCTGATGTTACTAGCCCCCACCCTAAACAAAGACATTCTTTCAGGTGTGACATAGATTTATTTCCAAAAGCTGAAGGCAATGGTCAATCCACTACTTAGGCAAAACCAAATTCTTTACTACACACACTCATGCACACCTATTTTAGAAGCTCATTATTTTACAATCCTGAGCAGAATCCTCTCAAATTACTGGTTTATGAAATGCCATCATTATGCCTGTGTTTGTCACATTACAAAAGGCTACTATTTGGACACTGAGCCTCAGTGGGATATATTTCCTAACTGTTTATAAACAGAGTTAGGCTTTGTTTTCAGGATTGCCTAGGACTACATAAGACATCTATGAGTGTAGTACAGTTGTTCATCTATCAAACAAACCACTAATCCACAGGCCCAAGCTGCTGTGGTAAGAACCAGTGGAAGGGTTCTGGACAGTGCAAAAGGCAGCACCTCACAGAAGAAAAATGACAGAGATAAAGCACCAGGAAGGGGTGAGAAAGATAGAGCCCCAGGAAAGAGTGAGAAGAAAAAATATAAGCCTCTAGATTTCTGTGTTCTGGTAATGGCAGACTACATTGTTTGAGCAAGCCTTCCTAATCAAAACAAGTGAGCATGCTGGGTAGAATTTTAAAAGCAAATCTTCAAAACAATGAAAAGCTGAAAATTTCACTGGGAATTACCTGGCCACAGTAGAACAAAGTAATCGAGATTGATGGGCATGGCAGCCACTTTCACCTCATGGAATTTTCTAACCTTAGGAAATCAGAACCCTTTCCTATTATCCAAGGTGAGGATAGGTGTCAAAGCTCAGAGCCACATGGAAGAAAACCTGAGACCCCACACATAGGAAACTAAGATTCCCAAAAGACAAAACACTAATCCCTCAGGGGAAGGGTGACCCAGAAGCTAACCAGTCACTGGAACGTCTCAAGTCACATGGTGGTTCTGAAAAACGTCAAGTCTGGGTATCGGACAGAAGTGCTCCCAGACTCAAAGTAACCTCAAGTGCCTGGAAGATTCACATTCAAATATTTTCTGAAGGGAGAGATCTATGTTCTAAACCTTCAATGATTATCACAAATACTTTAAAGTATAATCATCAGCACATAATCAAATAACCAGAAAGAAATAGGAAAATGATAACAACTAGAAAATCACTAAAATCAACAGACAACAGAAACAGACCCACGAAGAGCTCATTTATTAGAATTGTCAGGCAGATTATAAAATAACCATGTTCACTATGTTTATACTGTAGAGATAATAACCTTAAAATATCTTCAAGGTTTATAGGGACCTATAAAAAGTGATGTGGCAGATTTGGGAAAGGAAATGGTAACCCTGGGTTTGAATCCCAGATGCTGCAGTTACTAGAGGAAGGAGCCTCCGGTATCTCATGCGTATAATGGAGACACTAATATCTACTCCTGGGGCTGCTGTAAAGATTACACAGGACACCATGGACCCCAGTACAGCATATTGCCCATGTGGGTATCTGTTGTTTCCCACTCTAGCCACCCCTTAGGAGAATACAGAATCCAAAGTAAAAATGTACTTTGATGTGCCTTCTCCCCACCAATCCAGATATTTTGATGAAGTTGAAACTGGGTTTAAATGAGCATCTGGGACAATTTGTAAAAGGGAAAGAGGAGTCACAACAACAAACTTCAGATTAAGAAAGTGTAAGGCTGAAAGGAGAAGCACAGACAGATTGTATAAATCTGAGGACAGGGCTCTTTACATCAGTTGACAAACTCCTTTCTTTTCTCCAGGGTGACATCTCCAAGTCACTGCCTGACTTCCTGCCTCCCTGAGTCTTGAAAAGCAGTCCAGAGACGCCTATAATGCTGACTTTCAGGTGTCTACGCTCTTGAACTTGTGAGTTGTTAGTTGAGCAAGTGCATCCTGGGATCTACTTTATGAGCAGTAAATATGATCAGAGGTATGGAAAAAACTAATAGCGTGGGTCTGAGTCAAAATCCTTATGTAATACATGGCTAAGTCAATGTCATAAGTCCAAAAGGCAAGATGCAAAACAAGCTCAGATTCAAAGTCATTGAAATAGAATGAGAACAGATCAAAGACAAAGGCAGTCTTGGGGAGTGTCTGCAAAAGGGTCATAGAGTATTTTCTATTTGTATTAACTTGTTGCTGAATATGTGATATATAGAAGAATCTGGCTGATGTAAAGTTATAGAGCCAAAGCAAACGTCAAAATGATTACTAATTCAGCAAGACATCATTTCTCAAAGTGTTGACTCTGACTCCTTGAACCAGCTGGAATCACCTAGGGCATAGCTTAAAAAAATTTTGTTAGCCTCACCCCAGGCCTACTAAAATCAGAATCTCTTGAGTTGTGTTATGAGCTTAATTATGTTCTCTTACCCCAAACCCCTATGTTGAAGCCCCAATCCCTGGTACCTTAGCATATGACCTTATTTGGACATAAAAGTCTTTAAAGAGGTGAGTAAGTTAAAATGAAGTTGTTAGGGTGTGCCTTGATCCAGTCTGACTGGTGCCATAAGAAGAAAGAAGTCTCCAGAGTTGTGTGCACATAGAAGAAAGACCAATGAGGACACACTGAGAAACTGGTTATCTGAAAGCCAAAAAGAGAAACCTGCGGAGAAATCAAACTTGCTGACCGCTCAACTGTACATCCCCGGCTTCCAGAACTATGAAAAAATAAATCACTGTTGTTTAAGCCATCCTGTCTTTGGCGTTTGGTTATGGCAGCTCTTAGCAAATTAGGCTGAGATCTGAGAATTCCTGTTATTGATAAACAACCTGAGTGATTTTTATACTCAGTTGTCTTCGACTCCTAAGCCTGGGATAAGCTCTAAGAGTCCACCATAATTTTTAGAACACAGAGGTTTCCCTCCTGAGGCTATAAATGTGGGCAACTCCCTCGGCACCACTCCTCAGCACTCATAACTGGAGGAGCTCTTTGCCAGGAGACACGGTAATGTGCAGGCTGGACCACATCACCTTTCAGAAACGGGGGACACAGAGAGACTAAGGTGGGAATCCTACAAGCTCAGGAGTGCCAGATGCCTGTCATATTCTGCTTAATGAAAGCCTTGCCTTACCCCAGTAGAAAGGCATCTTCTCCATTCACCTTCTCAATTCACCATGTGTAACGGTTTGATGGCTCCCCGTTTAGATCTGTTCATCCAAAACCTGTGCATGTGACCTTATTTGAATAAAGGGTCCGTGCAAATGCATATAAGGATCTCAAGATGAGATCATCCTAGATAATACTGAGACCTAAATCCAATGACCAATGTCCTCAGAAGAGAAGAGAAGGGGGAGAAGACATACAGGGAAGAAGGCAATGTGAGGTCAGAATCAGAGATTAGAGTGATATGCCTGCAAGCCAAGGGATGCCAAGGCCGAAGCCTGAAGCTGGTAGACACACGTGGCCTAGGTTGTCTCTCATACCCTCCAGAAGGAATCAATCCTCCAGGCACCTTAATTTCAGATTTCTGGCCTCCAAAACTGTGAGAGAATAAATTTCTGTGGTCTGAAGCCACCAAGTTTGTAGTAATTTGTTACAGCGGCCACAGATCATGCACCATACTCATAATTATAGAGTCACTGCCAACTGGGCTCCAAGTCCCAAACCACCCACGTGATTTTGCAGAGGGCTAGTGAGAATCTTTTATCAAGGCCTGTCAAAGAGAGAGAGAAAGAGAAATCCTTCCTGGGACATAGTTTGAAGCATATTTTATGGCAATTGCCCCACACGCGCTAACCTTGCAAACGTGTTTATTTGGGCTTGTTTGAATTGCACAGAGCATTGCAATGGGAAGACAGCTTCCATTGGCTAACAGTGCCTGTAAGGGAACCGACACACCGACTGTCTTTCCCTTTCTTTGGGGGAAAAAAACCCATAATAAAACAGAACAACATCAGGAAGATCTATACATAGAAAATGCACAGTAAGCCCCCTGCCCCACCTCCAGGTGAGTATCAGTGGCTGGACAGCATCTGTGAAAATGCCCAAATAATCCCAACACAGGAGGCCCCACCTGCACATGGTAACTCCGAGTAGCAAAAACCTATGACTCTCAGAAAACAGAGTCTGAAAACCAAAGGCTAAGTTTTAATATTTTATAGGAAAATGCCAATTAACCAAAAATAAGCTGTAAAGATTTCATAATTTCCTGTATTGTTCCTATTACATTAGATTTGGGAGCGGAAGAAAAACCCTGCAAACAGTAAGCAGGTGAAAGGTGTAAGAATTATATATATATTTTTAATATTTTTATTTATTTCTAGGAGAGAGAGAGAGCGTGAGCAGGGGAGGGTCAGAGAGAGAGGGAGATACAGACTCTGAAGTAGGCTTCAGGCTCTGAGCCGGCAGTCAGCACAGAGCCCGACGTGGGGCTTGAACCCACAAACCGCGAGATCATGACCTAAGCAAAAGTCGGACGCTTAACCGACTAAGCCATCCAGGTGCCCCAAGAATTATATTTTTATTTAATTATAAAAAATTATCGGAGGACAGGTATACATTCAGTATCACCTCCTGTAATTTATCCATCATTATTACTTTCACAGTTACCTCTGCTGCAATAGAAAGTCTTATGAAAACCAAAGTTCTGAGCAAGTGAAACTCTCCTCTCCCAGAAAATCCTCCTTCCTTCCTCCCTTCCCTGTTCTTCCCTCTTCCTTCCTTCCCTTTTTCTTTCCTTCTGAGGACTTACTTCTCCCTCTGCAAAATGGGGACAACAATGTCTTTTTCATAGAATTGTGGCATTAAATAAATTAACACATATGAAGCTCTATGAAAATGCCAAGTTTACAGGAAACACTTAACATGTGGTACTGTTGTTGTTGTTGTTATTTCTTTCAGAGTCTGGAAGGGCAATGAATGAAACCTGTTTTCTCTCTTCCTCCCATCTGGCTTCAAATAGCTTTCAGAGGGTGTAGAGTCAGCAAAAAATACTCAGTGCTGAGAATCAGAGAAATCAGGGCATCAAGGGAAAGAGCAGCATCTGGGCTAGAGTTTGTGCTCTGTGGGAAAGGGTCAGTTGTGGGTCATGAAAAATAAATCACTAAAGACAGGGACCTTGGGGTGAGGCTGCCAGGAAGACTGGGTGTTGCTAAAGCCGGCCTGCTTGGGTGAACTGGGAGGGAAGGACCACATGACTCAAGGTTTCTGGGATCCTACGACAACATCCACCTTATACTTATTAAATACATATATATCATGCTAGGAATTGGGAATATAATGGAGAGCTAAATAAACAACTCCTCTTTTTGTAGAGCTTAACAGCGCATGTGGAAGCCATATCTTAATCCAATTACCACCCTGTGAGCCTTTAATTACACTCTGTGTAGAGTATTATGGAAGGAAAGACATGGGAACTGTGAGAAAGAACATATCAGCTCACATTTATTGAGCATTTAGATACTGATTCGAGCATTTCGTGTATGCATGAACTCATTTCCTCTTTACAGTAATAATAGGAGTTAGATATTATCATTGTCCCCATTTTCCAGATAAGGGAACTGATGTACTGAGACGTGAGGTAACATTTACAAAATTCATATAGAAAGTAAGTGGGAGGGTGGGGTTGGCACCCAAGCAAGATAACAACAGAGGCTGCATGCTATGTCCTGATGCATGATCTAGTGGAAGATCTAGCTTAGTCAGCAAGGATGACAGAACAGGGTGAATGGAGCAATTTCCTGGAGTAAACTAGAGCTAAGAGCTCAGCATTCATTGGAATTATCTACTGACATCAGCTGGGGTTCTCGCTTAATTGTTAGTAACAGAAACTGACCTTGATGGATGAAGCGTAAAAGGGTCAAGTTGGAGAAGTAGGGTCTAATGAAGCTTCCAGGGCCAGGGCCCAAAAGCACAACACAGAACTGGTGGATGGAAGAAACTTCCTTAACCACTAGTGACCCAATGGGCATTAAGTCCAGCAGTGCATATTGCTACCAAGATCCAACTTTCCTGCAAGCATGGAAGCCACTACTTCTGCACCAGAAGCTAGATCTTATAACCACTGTCATTCTCAGAAGCTAGATGCCTCTGCTGCTATCCTCCCCAGCACAAAAGGTTCTGCCTTCCGCAAGCTGTCTGCCTTCAGATCAAATTCTCGCATGAGTAAGTCTAACTTGGTGGGACTAGGTCACATGTGTGAGCCCCGGCTCCCACAAAATCTGAGGAAGGTCAATCTTTACTCTGGTTAGATGAAACTCTTAAATCTGGGCATTCCTCAAATGTAGCAAGAGTGTTCAACAAGTGCTAGGCACCCCAAAAATGTGACAGATGCCCACCTCACTAGATGAACAAGGACAAGCTCAATCCAAGAAAAATGAACCACATATGTGAAAGATCAGATATGGGAAAGTTCACAGCACATTTAAGTAACCCCAAGAAGGGGGGCGCCTGGGTGGCTCAGTTGGTTAAGCTTCTGACTTCGGCTCTGGTCATGATCTCACAGTTCGTGAGTTCAAGCCCCATGTCAGGCTCTGTGCTGACAGGTAGCTCAGAGCCTGGAGCCTGCTTCAGATTCTGTGTCTACCTCTCTCTGTAACACTCCCCTGCTCATGCTTTCTCTCTCTCAGAAATAAAATTTTAAAAATTTAAAAACATTTTTTAAAAAGGAACTCCAAGAAGGTAATTCAATGGATCAAAAAGACTTACCAAGAATTCATAGAAACAGAGGGTAGAATGGTGGTTACCAAGGGCTGGGGCAGAGGGAGAAGAGGAGAGGTTGTTCAAAGGGTACAAACTTTTAGTTATAAGATGAATAATTTTTGAGGATATGTATGGTGTTTATAGTTAACAGTTAGATAATTATACTGTATTATGGACTTGAAAGTTGCTAAGGGAGTAGATTTTAAATGGTCTCGCCACACACACAAAAAAATAGAAATGGTTATGGAAGTAATGGAGGATGTTAGCTAACGCTATAGTGGTAATCATTTTACAATATATAAGTGTGTCAAATCAACACACTGTATACCTTAAACTCACACAATGTTATTATTTAATTATATCTCAAAAAAGCTGAAGGAGAAAAGGAAAAAGAATTGTAGGGAGAGAGCCATACGGCAGGGGACATGCAGGTCCTTATAAAGATTTTAAGGATTTTGATCTTTATCCCAACCACATTAAAAGTCACTGAGGGAGTTTAAGCAAGGGAGTGACTTTAGCTAATTTGCATTTTTAGAAGATTATCATGACCTCTGTGGAGAATAAATTTGAGTGCCGCAAGAATGGAATCCAAGAGTCTTTAGGCGTGATTGTAATAAATCATGAGGGAGACGATGGGAGCTTGGTCTGGGGTGGTATAAGTGAAAAGAAGAGAAAATCAGATGGATTAAATAGATATTCAGATAAAATCAACTGGATTGAACAATTCACTGGAGATCAGTGGTGAAGGAGATAAGGTAGCAAAGATAACACAATTTAATGGATAACACTGAAGTTAGGGAATCCTGAGAATAGACAAGTTTTGTAGGAAAGGCAGAGAAGATAATGAATCAAGCTTTGGTTATAATGGCTTGAGGCTTCTCTTTTTGATCTCCAAATGAAGAGTTGAAAAAGCTCAGCATAGAGTTGGAGATGGAAATGTAAATTGTGGAGTCATCATGTAGAGACCATAATTGAAACTATGGCTGTTGAACACAACTTAAATAACAAGAAAATAAGACATTGGTGCAAGCCTTATTTTATTGCAACACTTAAAAATAAGATGAAGGAAAATTGAGGAGGAGGGCCATAAAGATTCCATGTTCTTGACCTGATACAGCCATAGATGACACTTGCTGCTAATATAATTTGACCAAAGTTACACAGCTAAAATGGGAGAATTTGGAAATGAACACAAGGCTATCTTGATTCCAAAGCCCACAATCCTTCCATCATAATAATATGGAAAGATTGTAAATCCAAGACTGTGGGTGATATGCAAGGGTCAAAGCTACTATGGGAAGCACATAGCCAGACCATGTGAAGAGTATCAAGTGGGTGGAGGTGGAATCACCTGCAACATCTATACCCTAAGAGCAAAAATCTAGTACTTACAGTGTAGGCAAATTTCTCAAGGCTTCTCCACCCCTTTCATAATTCCCTTATAGCACTCCAGGAAAAATTCAGGAACAAAACCAAAAACCTGTCCCCAGTGAGAAGGAATAGCACTCAATTTAGAGGACAGTAATTGATCCATATTTTTCTGGGATGATAGTTTTAAAAGGATCAGGTTATGAAGTTTGTGACCTACATAGGTAGTGGTCTCTCTTTCATGCACCCTCTCTCTCTCTTTTTTAACGTTTATTTATTTTTGAGAGAGGGACAAATAATTTAAAAATATTAAAAAAAAAAGAAAGAAATATCAGAGTCCTGTCTTCCTATAAGGTAAAAGGGTAAGTTCTAGGTTCTATGGCTCAATAAGTGCGAAAATAAGCACTATGGGTGAATAAAAGTTGTAAAACTGCATGTGAGGACAAAACAAATGTGTAGTTTTGCTCTAACATTGATTTAGGGCTTTAGAACTGTAATCTGTCAAATCAAATCCTGAGCATATAGATTAATACTAATACTTCTTTCTTAGCTTCTTTCTTTCATTCTTCCAATATGTCCACAAAATACTTTATTAAGCACCTACTATATGCAAGCTATTGTTTTAGGCAGAGTGATTCTCATAGAGGAAGAGAAAATCTGATGGAGAGTTATCCTCAAGGTCAAGCAGCCAAGTGGGAGAGAATAGCTCCCACATAGTTGGTCTGATTTGTGCATTCACTAAACCCCCTTAGTATCCCTTTTGTAACATGAATAAGACATGGAATTAACTATTTGTTCATTTTCTATCTTCTACTCCCTGGGTCTAAGCTCCCATGAGCTTAGACATTAAGAACATAGATCTTATCCTAGTGAAGGATAGGTGTTTAATAAGTATTGCTTAAATGAATGAAGGACTACAAATTGACATAGAATATTAAATATAATGTTACCAATATAAGAATAGATAAAAGGTAGTTCTCAAGAAGGCAAGATTATTTTCTGGACCATGATAACGAAAATCAACTCCAAATTCATCTTGTCCAAATAAAGAGAAAGAAATAACTTCTTCCAATTTGATCAACTCACTGCTCATTTTGTATCCTGGAATATTTTTCTGTGATCACAAGCACCATGCCTCTTGTCAGTTACTGGAATTTCAATACATATATAATAAATGTTGAATAAATTATATTAAACGCCCCTTAAAAAACCATTTTCAGTGAAGTCAATGCCACCTTTTGCTAATTAGAAAGGGAGAGGAAGCAAGTGTTAGCATTATCCTCACCACAATAACACCACAAAAACACTTCTGGTGCTTGTGTACAATGCCATGGTAATGGCCTACAGTTAAGAGATACAGGAAAGTGAATAGTAGGGAGTTGAGAAGAAAGAACACTGGCATCTCTTTAAAATGCTACTGTGTAAGTTTTCATATTGCTGGCACCAAGTTCAAGCCCAGGTGGGTATACCTCACCCAGACTGTCTGTCCTGGTCTATTGTACAAGTCTCGCTAGTCTGCTTTAAGGACAATGAAGGACACTGCTTGGTGATGTGGCCACAAGCTGTTCAGGGAAGAGACTTTGCTCAGCACATTTTAGCTACTGAGCAAGGCTGGGCTTGTTTCAGAGAGCCACATAAAATAAATAATCATGCAAAAGCAGATTCGTTCTGATAGGGCTCTGACAGCTGCTCTGAGAGGTGGATCCTTGCAAGCCCATCTTTCAACAATGAACTGACCCAAAGATCCAGGAAAGCTCCAGACAGGACCATATGGCCTAGAATAAAAACATATTTCAAACTCTTGTTTATTATGCATATCTTTCAAAGGTTCACTACTCAGTGATGAAACATTGCACCTGCAAAGCTTTAATAAGCTTCCCAAGCAAATACAATTATAAAATCACAGGCACCTGAAGAATTTGTCTTCTCTTACACTTAGCTATGTACTGCCCACCAACGACTGGTCTCATTCTTTTTAATTATATAGGTTTGCGGTATTTTGTAAGCTGCGATCAATACTTATTCAGAAAATAAAACCCCTTATAGACCTCAGCATAAGGCCATGAAATATCTCTCCTCCTAAATTTTAGGGACTCCAACATTATTGCATATAGAACCTTCCAGTCTGCCTGAAAGGAAAAACAGCAGTTCAATCATGCAGCCCTGCAAAGACAGGAGAGCACTTGACATGAATTTAGGTGGGCTTCATTCATCAGCAATGGAGGGAGGAGAAGGGGTATGAACAGTTTCCTGTCACTAAGGTGCTCTATGACTCCACATCCAGTCCAAATATTTGAGAAGCACAATCTGTTCGTTATTCACTCAATAGTCATTGAGTAGCAATTATGTGCCAGGCTAGGTGTGGTGATTCAGAGATAAACAGCACACAATTTCTGCCTTCAGGAGGTGATGGTCTCCATTGGGAAGAATCAAGAACTGATTTGGAAATACAAAACAACACTACAGGGACAAAAACGGGGAGACTTAACTCTCCTGGGAAGTTCAGGTACATCTTTCCAGGAACTAGGCATTTGAATCAAAACTTGAAAGGTAATAATTTACTAGCTAGTTAAGTAAGAGAAGATATTAGCCATATCAGTGTTGGAACCCTGCCCATGTGAATTTTAATGGCCTGTCCCAAGGCCACAAACAGCGTGATACAGTTTGAGGCCATGAGTTCTATTTCCATCCTTGCCTTTAATCAGCTTATGGATTAACAAGGCATGTGTCTCTGACACTGTTCATGTGATCCAGTGATGGGTTTAAAATAGATGACCGTTATAGGTCTACTGGCATTAGAATCCTTCTAGAGTTCTCTCCAAACTAAGAGACTGCATGAAATGTAGACCTCTTTTATTTCTCTACCCCAAAACAGTGTACAGTGGTATATTTTGGGATTTAGAAGTGAATTTTACATAAATTGGCTTAGCCTCATCATTATGCAACGTGATGGAGTGGCTGAGTCTTACTGCTAAGATCCTGTCTTATTCCCCTTGAATCCACAGTCTTGCATCATATCACTAAAGGATTATATCATACTCGGCCTTCAAAATGAAGAATGTAGGACCAATAATGGTAGATAAATAAAGACTTTGACTATGAGATTACATGTAGATTTAGAGACATGAAAAAGTAACTGTTTCTTCCTAAAGGTACCAATGATGTTATTAGTAATATGCAGGAAGATGAGCTTTTGTTTGTTTGTTTGTTTTACCACAGGTTGTTATTTGACAAGTGTACTGAGGGCATTAAAAAAGGAAGGAATGGAGAGAGGGAGGGAGGAAGAAAAAATAGAGAGAGGAAGTAGAGAGGGAGAGGGGAGGTGGAAGAAAAGGAAAGGAAAAGGAAGGGAGGGAAGAAGCAGAGAAACATGTACTTTCTACAATCAACAGTGTCCCCAAACTGTTTTTATCTCCAGACTCTCAACAATGATTCACAATATGTAGCCAGGGCATTATCTTTCAAGCCTTTTTAGACTCAAGGAGAACAGCAGAGGATTACCAGAGATGGCGCCTGATACTGCCCAGGCACACAGAAAAAGGGGCAGTTATGATTTATTGCTAAAAACCACATTGCTCACAACCACCCTTAAAGACTGATGTTGCTGGATTACCTGGGTGGCTCAGTCAGTTAAGCGTCTGACTCTTGATTTAGGCTCAGGTCATGATCTTGCAGTTTGTGAAATCAAGCCCTGCATCAGGCTCTATGCTAACAGCGCAAAGCCTGCTTGGTATTCTCTACCCCGCCCCTCTCTCTCCTCCTCTCTCCCACTCATGCTTGCTCGTTCTCACTCTCTCTCTCAAAATAAATAAATAAACTTAAAAAGACTGATGCTGTTATGTCGATTATATGTATAAAGAAAATAAAGTTCAGAGAACGTGTTTTCAAGGTGAGCAAGAGAACAGGTAACAGAGAAAGGATGAAGATCCAGCTCTCTGCTTCCAAAGTCCATGCTCTTTCCAAGACCCTATCTTGTCTTTATTTTAATTCATCTTTGTGATGCTCTGCTCAGGAAGTAGAGAATAGCCATTTTTGTCTCTGTTTTACCTATGCTTTGAAAGACTAATGATTACAGCCATATATGTGGGCATAGCAGATGAAGTGTCAAAGGAATTTTGGACAGGTACCGGACACTGATCATGTCACTGACAGGCAGGTCCAACCAATGTCTCTTTTTATTTGACTTCACTGTCTGTCATATATCAGTTAATCTTTTCTGGCTTGAGTATTAAAAAGACAAAAATATTCCTAAGAGGTGTCAGAAGAAGGGGGGAGAGAGAATTAAAAACCTTTTGTTTTACTATGAGTATAGGCAGAGAAAACCATCATTCACAGAGAAAATGGAATCAACAGATTTTTGTTTTTCTCTGGCTTATGGTAGAACTCTATGTTCTCTAACTCCATTGTTTTTATTGATAAATATTGGTTTTGTTTGAATTTTAATAAATCCACTCTTTTATGAGCTACTGTTCACTGAGGTCCAGAAAAGATACAGACCACCTCTCCCACCCAATTTTCACTGACCACCTCCACAAACAACTTTCTTCAATGATGAATGGGGTGAATTTACTCCTATTTTGAAGCTAGTAAGACAGCAGTAATTTTCATTTACTGGGTGTTTATTGGGTATCAAGTACTATTTTAAGTTTTATATGCATATTTCATTTGCCCTTTACAACAATAAGGTAGATACTCTTATTACTCTCATCTTAAAGCAGAGAAAAATGAGTCTTGGGGAAGCAGTATTATTTGCCCAAGCTCATGAATGAGATAATACATCTCAAGTATAGTCTCATTGATAAGCCTCTTGTAGAGTAGAGTGGACTAACAACTTGGAAATGATTCTGGAAGGACAACTACATCATCTTATTTTTTCTTTAATATAATATTTATTCTTTAATTCAACCAACATTTTTTCCCAAGCCACTGAAAATATAGAAACAAGTAGAATGAGATGAAAATCCAAAGGGTTCCTCTGTCTTATAAAGAAAAAAGATACATAATGAAAAAAAAAAAGATACGTTATGAAACGCAATCAGGACAAACACTGGGTATCATGGGGCACAGAAGCAGAACTCCTGACTCAGAATATTGGGAAAAGGAGACATCAGACTTTCTTTAATGTAGATAATGTTAGAATAATCTTGAGGGGCAAGTAGATGATAATGAGGAACAAAGAGCCAGAAGCACAAGTAAAAGACAAGGACATGCTCTGGCAGTGACATCTAATGTGATGTAACACAAGGCATTGAAAAGGGCAAAAGGGCAAAAGTAACCCTGGGAAAGTGTGTAAAAAGTGTGTAAAAAGCCATGCCATTCAAGACCTTGCTTGCCATGCTAATAAACTGGAATTTGATGCTGAAGACAATGAGAAACCACTAGGGAGTTTTAGGTAGGGGAATAAGAAGACTGAATTTGCACATCAGAACAATCGTTCTTCCAGCAGACGAGAGACTGGCGTCAGGGAGGCTGGTTAGGAGGCTGCCAGAGTCTTATACTTAAGGAAATTGCAGTAGGATAAGAAGGAGGGACCAAATACTAGAGGTATTAAGGAGAATCATTTTATGGCCAACTAATTGTGATGAAGGGTTTAATATGGCTCCCACTTTTATAGCTGTGTCCATTGGGTTAACCAAAGACAGAACTCAATAGAAGAATCAGGTTTGAGGAATTAATGATAATTAACAATGAACTTTACAGTTTATGAATGAAATTAACAGATGTGATTTTATTTCTCCTTTAAGCAACCCTATGAAGTTGACTTTCCTCATCTCAAATGGGAGCCCTGAGCAGAGAGGTCAAGTGACTTGTTCAAGTTCCCACAAGTAGTAGAGGGAAGAACTAGAACTCAAACCCTTTTTAAGTCCCATTTTAGAAACTTAGAGACATTTTCCACTATATAATCTGATACACATAATAACAGTAGCAGAAAAATAAGGATGATAGCTAATGTGTGTTGAATGCCCAGGTTCTCTTCTCAGAACTTTGTATTTATCAACCAACTGACTCCTCACCACAACCATATGCAGTGGGAGTATTGTTATCTCCACTTTACAGAAGCAAATGGGACACAAAGAGGTGCCAGCTATAAGCAGCATCAGCTGTGATATATAGCTGGTGCCATTTCCCCTGTGGGGCAGATCCAAGCACCATGGCAAACAGAACCACACAGCCATCAGTTCATGACTTGCATTCTTCTCCAGACATCTTGTTTTTTTCAGAGCCTGTGGTTTAGGGGAAAATCCAGACCCAGGCCTTCATGGCTTTAACCCATATATGAAAGATGAGAACTATTTTCCCTCAACTCCAGTTCCTTGAGTTTACAGGCAAGGAGATCCAGGCCCTCCTTACTGGGCTGCTAGTGTTGACTTCTGAAAGCTAGAGCCAGGCTCTGTTGATCCAGTTTGAGTTTTCAATAGGGAACCATTTTCTAGCAGCATTATGTGTGCTGGGCTGTGCTGTCCTGGAGCGGGATAAACAACCTCAGGCTTGACTGCCCAATGCATCAGGCTGTGGAAACAGCCCTCCCGAGGACACTACTCACCAAAAGCCCATTAGCCAATTACTCAGAGCCCGTTTAGTAAATGAGCTCTTTCTGTGTACTAATTGGAGCCCTGTAAAAGTAAATTTGCAGGGAGAAGCTAGCTCTCTGTGGTCAGATTCCTCTTTCTGGTGCACCCCCGAATTGGGGGTCCTGGAGAGGCAAAATGACTTAGTGGTATAGCCACAGGCTCTAAGCCTGGGCTGCCTACATTCAAATCCCAGCTTTGGTACTTACCACTTATGCAGCCGTCAGCAAGTTATTCTGGCCTCAGTTTCCTCATTTTGTGAAATGAGGATTATAGGGCCGAGTTCATGGGATTTGGGTGGCTCAGATGAGGTAATATACCTGTGTCCAGCACATATGAACTATTCAATAAACGTTATGTGATATTGTTTACTGCCCTTGCTTGTTTATGTGGAACAAACCACCTTATTCCAAAGAATGTAATATAAAAAAGTGACAGGATGCAGTATAAATTTACCCAGGTTTAATTGCTCAAGTTTGAATAAATATATTTACACAGGGTATCTGTGATGTTTGCTATACTCCTAATGTGGCAATTAAGATATACTTTATTATTAGTTTGCATTATTATATCACTGAGTGACTTTTCATATACCTAAGCATTAATTATCTCCCAATTCGATTTTATGCTCCTTTAAAACATTTTTTTGATGTTTATTTATATTAGAGAAAGAGAGAGGAAAGAGAAAGAGAGAGCACAAGCAGGGGAGGGGCAGAGAGAGGGAGACACAGAATCCAAAGCAGGCTCCAGGCTCCGGGTTGTCAGGACAGAGCCCAACGCGGGGCTCAAACCCACAAACTATGGTATCAGGACCTGAGCCAAAGTCAGATGCTTAACCAACTGAGCCACCCAGGCACCCTTCAATTTCATGCTCCTTGAAGAAAGGTTCATGTAGCTTTATATCCCCCAGTACCATCCAAAGATTAAATAGATATTTGTTTATTACTGATGTCATTGAGTAAATTATTGTCATTCCTGATGAAAATCAGCTAGAGTGAATATTGGTGTGTTACTACCTGTGAGTACTTAATATTTTCAGGATTGAAGGTTTCCAATGAATTTCATCTCTATCCGTGATTTAGTGTCAAACTAGACATACATACAGTCAAACCCATAGGGTAAAATAGTAATAAAATAAGCTAAGGCAAAACCTTCCAATACTCATGAATCATAGTTGTTTATTTTATGAGGACTTCATCACAAAGTTAAAGTAGATGAACACTGAAGGGTTCATGGTCTTAACTCCACTAGAGCTGGACAACAGCTCGCCCAAGAAGTAGAACAGACTTAGGGCACCTGGATGGCTCAATTGGTTAAGTGTCTGACTTCCACTCACGTCATGATATCACAGTTGGTGGGTCCAAACCCCACATTGGGCTCTGCAATGATAGTTCAGAGCCTGAAGCCTGCTTCAGACTCCGTATCTCCCTCTTTCTCTGCCCCTCCCCCACTTGTGTTCTCTTTTCTCTCTCTCTCTCAAAAATAAACATTAAAAAAAGAATAGATTCTGAAAATGAAACTGAAGTTCTGCCTAAATTAACTGTGTCAATGAAGTTGTGCAAACTTGATCAAATAATTTTACTGCCTGCAAAATTTTAGGTACACTTTAGTATACATGAAAATAATGTGCTTGGTATTATTGAAACAACATTAACCCAGCAGCCATTTTATGGCTTGAGTACCTGATGGCGATTTTATTAAAAATTATAGTTTTCAAGATAAATATTGGAAATAATAACTTCATAATGTGGTAAAAGGCCATTATATCATTTAATCTTTTAAAATTTAATCTCTACAAGCATAAAAATCATATGTTGATTTGTTTAAAGGAGACATAAGAAAAAAACAAACTTAACATCTTTTCTTAAGTGTAGGTAACAGCTGAACAGAAAAGTCAGAACCATACACCTGCAGACCTGTCATTCAAACAGACTTAGGTAAAGAGTTAAATTACTCTTCATTATCAGGTTTCTATGGAAATAACTTTGTACTTAAAAAAAGAAAGAAAAGAAAACCCTGAAATAGCTTCCTTTCTTTAGCATGGTCATTTTCCTGATTTCACAAGCAGAAGCAAATACAACGTGACTAGCTAATTCCCAGCTGCAGAAAGATTTAAATCCATGTCTGAACACTGGACAATCAAATTATGTGGTAGTACAGTCACCAGAAATAAACTCAACACATAAATGCAGTTTATTCAGTATTATTAACACAAATAAAATTTACACCCACAGTCCTGTGTATTAAAAATAACTTTTCCCACATCAAATAGCAATATTTTGCTATGCCAATCAAATTAAAACACCAGAAACATATGGAAAAAAATCAATTCTGTAACAAACCTTTGAAAAGTATGGCATTTATCATGTTCAAGACAGGTTAATTCTAGTTCTACAACAACTTTCTTCCAAGTAGGGGCTTTTGTTTCTGTTATTTTTTTTTTTTTTTTGCTGGAAATGTACTTAACACAGTCTGACACTCTAACCACAAAATCCTTTTTCTCCCACTCAACATGAATGAGAACAAATACACACACACACACATGCACACACACACACACACACACACACAATCTTACCAGACCCAGACAAATTTAACTGTATTGATTTAAGGCAAAAGTGAGACTAAAATCCTATGCTAAGAATGAGAGTCTGAAAATTCTGGTGAGAAATGTTTATAGAAAAAGTCCTGTCTCCTTGCCCCCTGTCAACAGTTCTTTGGAGATTAATTGTAAAATCACCTTAGTAAATGTAGTTGACTAAAGTGAGAGAGGCCAACTTTAATGGCTTTCGGAGCCCTAAACTCCACAGAGCTCTACAGATGAAAGCTGAGAGCCTCAAGTGAAGCCCTAACCTGAACAAGAACTACATCATCCACACTACCTGAATCATATTCCCAAATTAGCGGCCTCTGCAGACACCATTAGCTCATATTTGAAAGACATTGTCAAGACCAGTCTTCCAAATCGTGTACCACAATAGCCTCATCTACAAGTTATGAGCAAATGAACAATACAGATGAGGCAAAAAGGAACAGTGTCTGCTCTAAAGTACATACAAAGTGGAATGGAAGGAAAAGAAATGCATAGGGTGCACAATTTTAGACCAAAAAGAGACCTTACCAGTTTCCTACTCTGGTCTTATAGCTTCCATCACATTAGAGTTTGGCAGTGGAAATGTGGAATGCAAAAAGGTTTCTCTCTGGCAAAGGAGAAATGAACACATGGTGCCAAATGCCTGTGGGGCTTCTCAGGGTTTGTGCAGATACCTGGTTGTTCTCCATGAAAATGGAAACAATCAAAACTATTGTGTCAAAATTAAGAGAGGGGCTGGCTTTTCAGCTGGGAATTTGAAATTTGCATTTAGTTAAAACCAGTCAACTGAAACATCAAAGTAATTTTCTTTGTTTTGCCTTAATTTTACCATATGCATCCTAATTAATTCATCAGACATCCACTTATTAAGTCAACAAATATTTACTGAGAGCTACCAAGTATCAGGCACTCCCCTGGCTGAAGGAATATAGCAATGAACCAAGTAGAGAAAGTGTCTGGGAGGGGATGGTCAATAAGCGAGTACAGATGTGTATCTATCAGGTAGTGGTGGATGATATAAAGAAAAAGAAAGCAGTGTAAGAGTCAAGATTGTTGCAAGATGCTATTTTATGTAGAATGGTCAAAGAAGGCCTCCCTGATAAAGTGGCATTTGAGACAAGATTTATAAGAAAAAGGAAGCAAATCTTGAGAATATACAGTCTGAGTATTCCAGGCAGAGGAAGCAGCAAGCAGTGAATGCGTTTTTGACGTGTACAAAGAATAAGAAGACCAGGCTAGCTTTGAATGAGCAGAAGAAGAGTAATGAGTGGGATGCGGAGACCAGATCAAGTAGGGTCTTGTGGGCCACAGTGAGGCCGTTGGACCCCATTCTGAGTGAGATGGAAAGCCATTAGAGTGTTCTGAGCAAACAAGTGGCAGAATCTGACCTGGCTGATGGGGAAAGAGTAGAGCACTAGGGAGCAAGCAAAGGTTATTTCAGAGAACTGCCACTAACTGGTAGCAGCCGCCACCCCACAGAGCTTGTTGCATTCAAGAACCAAGTTCAGGGCACTTGGGTTGCTCAGTCAGTTAAGTGTCTGACTTTTAGTTTTGGCACAGGTTATGATTTCACGATTCATGGGTTCGAGCTGGGGGTCAGGCTCTGCACTGATGGCACGGGGCCTTTTTGGGATTCTCTCTCCCTGTCTCTCTCCATGCCCTTCTCCCCACCTCTCTCTCTCAAAATAAATGAACTTAAAAAAAAACCCTCAGTTTATCACCCACCACCATAGCCACTACCAACATTTCCACTGACCCCACCAGATAAGAGCAGAACCAGGAGGGAAGAGACATCAGTTTATGAGTGTATAGAGCAGCAAGCATCCTCTCTCTTAGACCTCTCCATCATCTCTTTCCGTAATACTGAAGGGACCCGAATGTCCTCCCCACCTCTGCTAAGTCAAGGACTGTGATCCTTTCTTGCCTGAAGTGCTGAGCAATGGGATCGTCAGAGTGCCCAGTGCTGCAACTGTGGAACAAGGGGCTGGTGCAGGATGGCAGAGGTATGACGGGCAGTGGTGGGAGGCGGCCTGTACTCACACAGGTTTCCAAAGCAAAGATACAGAAAGTCTCCCTGAGTCACCCAGTGCCAGAAGACAGATGGGTTTAAGAACTTCCAAAAGAGTCACTCAATGCATGAGGGGAACTTGTAGCAAGAAGCCATAGAGTGAGTGGCTTGCCCATGGTGTGGGCTGGAGCCAGCCTCTTCCCATAGGTTAAGACTGAGCCAGGTCTCCGGGGCCAGTATACTGTGTAGGGCAAGTATGAAGAGAGGTCTCCCATGAGCACCCGTTAAGAGGTAATTCTTGGGGCATCTGGGTGGCTCAGTCAGTTAAGTGTCCATCTTCACCTCAGGTCATGATCTCACAGTTCATGAGTTGAAGCCCTGCATCAGGTTCTGTGCTGACAGCTTAGAGCTGGAGCCTGCTTCAGATTCTGTGCCTTCTTCTCTCTCTCTCTGCCCATCCCCTGCTTGTGCTCCGAGTCTCTGTCTCTCAAAGATAAATAAATGTTTAAACAACTTCTTTTAGGAAGAGGTAATTCTTTGGTGATCTGCCATAAGAAAATGACAGCCAGCTGATAAAGGAAGGCAGACCAAAGGGCTCTAAGAAACCCTGAAAAGCCCCTTACCTTAAAACTATCGCTTTGTATGTGATAATAATATTATTCTAGGCATGTTTCTTTGAGGAACTTGCAAATATGATTTTCTATGCATACAGTTTAACTTATAGCAACACCCCAGTGAAAATTTTCTACCTTAAAAAATGCCATCATGAGAGAATGGTTACATAAAGCTTATATATATTCACCTTTTACAGAATTAAATTCAAAAGCAGTTCAAAACAGAAAGTTTTAATAGTTCTCTCATAGAGTTGTATTCACATGCTCTTAGGAGTTTTCCAAATTTTTGAAAAGACAGAAATAACACTTTCAAAAGTGGACTATTTTTTTTTTAATCATCTATATACTTAATCTCAGGAATATCTTATCTATGGGAACAGCATTACAATGGTTGTAGGCTGCCTCTGCCTTTTTAATTGTGATTCAACGAATAAGTCACTTAATTTTTAAAGATGATGTGCTCATGGAGGAGCTGGAATTGAGAAAGTGCTTCTAACCTCTGGATTTATAGTCAGTCCTCTGGGGAGGGGCTCTTCCTGATATCACCCACCTCCCATGCTTTTATCACTGTAACAGGTCTGTTACAGGACGAGTTTGCCTGTGAAGTTCTCGTGGGCATCTGCTACTTTGTCTTGCATTTATTTACCTCCCACAAACCACTCACTGGTAAGAACACCCCATTTTTTATGGAGAAATCATATTGCTCACACTCAGTATACATAGTTGGGATGGGACTGGCCACATCCCATGAATCCAGGTGTGGACACAAGAACTATTTCTGGTCAATCAATATTTTCCAAAAGTCAGTCACAGTGATTGGTTCAAGGATGAACTCCTGACTCAAGTTGTCTAATCAGAGCTAAGTCAACCATTGGCTCCAGAAGTGGGAGGAAGTTATTCTCTTCCCTCTGATTATGAACCTAGAAGATATAAGCCTAAATCTGCCAGCAACCACCACAAAGAGAGAGTCTGAGGGTTGAAGAGAATCTACAGAAAAGCAGAGTCAAGATATGGAGAAGAAACAGATCACTTTAAACCACTAAGTCCAATTAATTTGAAGAACTATCCTGCGATCCATCAGTTGAGCAAATAAATTTCCTTATCTCTGTTTTTTGTAACTAAAACCAGTTTCTGTTAAAATTTTTGTACCTGAAAGAGATGTGTCTGATACAGATGGTCTACAAATTTAATAACTGATTCTGGCTAATAAAAAGATATACAAATACTTCTATAATATATGTAAGTAATATGCCAAATAAAATTTAAATCAGTGTAAAAGTTTTATAATCTTTACTAGAATTTTCAGAATGTATAGTAAAGGTTCAATTAGAAAATTTCAACAGTCAGTTCAGATTCTAAAGTGCTATGAGGTTTAAGAGGCTTTGTATTATATAAATCAAGGTATACACCTGAGCACAGAGTGGTATTGGGGACATCTGTCAATGGAGATTAATCAATAAGGGGCTGTGTACCTTTGCCTGATATTATGAAACGTGATAACTTTGAGAGAATGATGCTACATTGTGGGTTTTGCAGATTAGAGACATGGAAATAAGGTTGTGAATTCTGAATAAGACAAAAAAAAATGTTTTTAATCCAAACGATGCCTTTTGTTTTGATCCTTCCTTTGGTGCCAGTGGAGATTTCACACTGGGTAATATAAATCACCAACGTGCTAATTAAGCTGTTGTTTCTCACTGTAAGGTCTTTCTGTGCTTCCCTCAAAGTGCTAACAAACGGAACATCATAATTTTTCTTAGATCTGAGATCACAAAATGTCCGTGAGCAATATACAGTTGTACTGATACAATAGCCAGCAAAAAATAGGCTTTAAATATCATCTACCACAAAACTTGGAATATAAAATGTGAAATTTGCAGAGCTATGACTAATGGGGTGATTTCTATTTTTCCAGCAACTGAACACCCAGTCCATGAACCGAGCACATATAATACTTAGAAAACAGTCTTAGAGAAAACTGACAGATATATAGGGCATTTTATCTTGCATTATGTGATTTGTAGAAGTAATCTCAACTGGAAGTACTTCAAAGGAAGGCATTAAACAAGTGTAAAATAACTAATCTACAAGTATTTATTAAGTGTTTGCTATGTAGCCAGCCAAATCCAAGGTGATTGAGGAGGAAGAAAGAAAGTGAAATCTCAGGACCCTGTGGAGGATACCTTGCTAACTATGTCCCCCTGTTTCAACCTCATCCCCTACACATGGTTCTGAGGCTAATTGATTCAAAGCACAGAATGACTCACTTAACTGCCCAGCTCAAGCATTTTCAGGGGCTCTTTGCTGCCTACTAAATACATTCTGGATCTTTTCAGTTGGCATAAGCTAGTCCCAACTTAATCTTACAGCCTTACCTTCCCATAACCCCCTTTGGGTGACATCGATACAGGTCAGCATTTTTATCTGAGAAGGAATTGGTTCTAGAATGCTATGCCAATGCTAACAACAACGATGACGGTGATGGTGATGATGATGCAGAAGGAAAGGAGGAGGAGGAGGAGAAGGAAGAGAAGAAGAGAATGGCATTGTTTGACTGGTTGCCATGTGCTAAGTATTAATCACGGTGCCACGCGTTTCATGTCTGTAAGTCTTATTATAACCCTATGAAGTGTGTACTATTTTCATCCCCATTTCTTTCTATTGAGGTGAACTTGGCATCACATAGACTCAACCATTTTAAAGTGAACAAGCACTTAGTACATTTACAATGTTGTGTAACCACTACCTCTATCAGGTTTTAAAATGTTTTCATCAGCCAAAAAGGAAAACCCATATCCATTATTCAGTTGCTCCTCATTCTCCCCTCCTCTGAGCTCCTGGCAATCACCAATCTGCATTCTGTTTCTACAGCATCTACATTTTTAAAATGAGAAATTCGGTCTTAGAGAGGAGAGGCTACTAGTCCAAATTCTCGCTGCAAGGGATAATGGAGCTAGAATTCTGTCTCCATCCTTGAAACAAGCTATAAGATTTTTAAAACATGAAAAGATTAAACATGAATACGGGGACTAGAAAGTGATTGGTATATGATGGGGAGTTCATAATTTTAAAACAAACTAGGTCCTCCCAACTACCTAGAAGAGACAGCATATCAGCTCTCATAACCCCGAGGGCCCCCCATTATCACCCCATAGATGAAGAAACTGAGAAAGAGATAGTGTAAATTACCTTGCCCTTCTCCATTAATCCCAGAAGTGAAGAACCCAGGGTTTGAAGCCAGCCAATTCTACTCTAACTCCATACCCTTAATTACTCAACTAGATTCTGTCATTGTTTTGAGAAGAAGGAAATGCCACTTTTCCCCCAGCTTTAACTGAGCTATAATGGACATATAACATTACGTATCTTTAAGATGTAGGTATACATTGGGAAACGTTGAGGAAAACACTGCTTTCAGAGTAAGCACAATGCATTAGGCACAGCCCATACCCCTATACCAGTGCACACTTTTTATACATTGTTTCATTTAATTGCCAAACAATTTTGTGACACTGACATGGTTTCCCCTTTATACAAATGCAGGGACAGCTTTTTCAGAGATTAGGTAACACAGCAAATGAGAGAATTCAAATCTTCTTCCAAAATCTGTGTCTCCACCACTCCATGCTAATCATCTGCTGTGAAACTGTGCCCTGTGGGGCTAATGAGGTTCAAACTCCCAGAAAGTTTAAAGCTTGTTTTTCAGAGAACTATTTTCCTCTAATCAGTTATTGTGTCTTTTCAGTCCCCACTAACGAATCCACAAGCTATCTCTGCAGAAGCCTGGACTCAAGGTCAACTAAAGTGGTTTCAGCAAGGCCCTGCATTCCTTACCAGAGATAAGGAGCCCAAGACCCCATTCAGTTTGTACCAGCTCTCAGAACATGCTGATAGAGCCTTGTCCTTGTCCTCAGATAACCTCCTGATGTCAGGGGATGCATTTTGCCTCATGCTGATGCTAAGTCTCCATCCCAAGGTGAACACTGGATGCATGTTACATACATGCTTGCTTAATCTGCATACTCCCAACTTTACTCATGAATAACCTTAAATTCCTCTATCCTTTTATCAAGATGTATGTAATCTCAACCCCTATGGTTATAAAAAACTTGTTCCCTCCTCCTCTGGGGAGACTTGAGGCTTGCCCCGACCCCCATCTTCCTGTCTGGCTGCCTCTCAGTTTCCTAGCTGCATTTCTGATGTCCCAGTGATTGGCTTTGCTGTGTGTCAGTCAGACAGACAGACCAGTTCAGTTACAGCTGTGGATAAAGTGGGTATATTACATAAATATGAACCTAGAATGGGTTTAGAGACAAGAACCCATATGATTTAGGGCCTTCTCAAAGACAGAAATTAGTAGTTTGGGTGTATACTTCTATACAGGGGTTGATGGACATATGCTTTATAGGATTCATTCCCTGTGCTCAAAGCTAATCTTTACATAGCCTAAATATTATAAGCTGAGGGATCCTATAAGGTCTGTTACAATGTGTGCAATTTCACCATTAAAAAGGAATTATTTGGGGTGCCTGGGTGGCTCAGTTGGTTCAGCATCTGACTTGATTTTTGCTCAGGTCATGATCTCACAATTGTGAGATTAAGTCCCATGTAGGGCTCTGTGCTGAGTTTGAGCCTACTTGGGATTCTCTCTCTCTCTCTCTCTCTGCCCTTTCCCCCTTCCTCTCTCTCAAAATAAAAAAAAAATGTCTAAAAAAATTTTTTAATGAATTATTTTGAGTTATGGCTTTACTCTTATTCCACTAAACCTTTTAAAATTATAAGGGAGTATTTTCTAAAACTCTTTCTTTTGAGACTAACAAAGGTTCAGACCCAAATAATAAAGGGAATTTATAGACCTAGGTAATTAAAAGTTGAGAGATATAGTGGCTTAAGGTAGGGTTTGCTCCAGCAGCTCAAATGATCTCACCAAGGATCCAGGTTCTCTCCATCTATCTGTTCTGACTTCTATGATATGTGCTTCAATCTTGAGATTCCCTCAGTGTCCCTTGTGAATGTAAAACAGTGACCACAGTCTCAGACTCCCCTTTCCTACACCACATGAGGAGGACCAAGTGTCCCCTTTCACAGCTCCAATGGAAGAGAGGAAAATAGTCTTTGTAGAAATGCCAATGTCTTCTTGCCTCCCTCTACCTCTGATTAGGTTATACCCATCTCTATGCTCCGATCGAGTGCTGTTCTGATTGATTTGAACTAATTAGAACTCCTCTTGGAAGCTAAGGGTGGAGCCCTTCTTGCTAAAATTAGGAGGCTGACATGGGGACCAAATGAATGGCTCAAAGGAAAGGTCAGATGATGTTAGAAAAGCTACCATATGTCCACTAGAAAAGATAGACTGTAATACTTTAGCGGGATATTGGTCTGTCCACTGCTTGCTAAGTGTGGTACCCAGCCCAACACAAGGCAATGAGAAGAGTGTGTGGAGGATGTTAATGTGGGCAGGTGTCGGGGGGAGGTGGGGATGGCATTTCATCTCCTGAAGCGAAAATTAGTAGAGCAGGCATATGCAAGAACTGGTGCAACCTGAGGGAACTGAGAGCCTTAGGTCAACCTTGAGTATCAGAAGTGATGAGGCGGAGAAAGGGGAGGAAGGCAGAAAGGTGCAGGAAAGAGACAGAGATTTTGCCTACTTGACAACTTTGCCTTTTCTGTGAGGAAATGAGCTATAGGACAGACAGGGTACAGAATAAGAAGAGATCGACTCTGCAAAACCAAGCATACATTATAGAAATTCTCAGATGGGATGATCCTCCTGAGAATTTTGTTATGTCCCAGCTAATTAGCCAAGGAGATAATTCATTTTACTCTTGAGGATTCGGTTTTCCCTGAGGGGGGTAAATATTCAAGGTCTGCAAAATGAGAGTCCGACTACTGTGCATGTTACTAAACCAAACATTCATTCTCCAGGGCTGGAACCCAGCAAGGACAAAGCAAAGACAAATGATCTGGCTTTGAGAGTGGCCACTCCCCTCACACTTTGCTCTGCTTCCTTCCTTCTCATCTTCCTCTCCCAGCATTTAGGCCTGGACATAGTTCACACCGTGGGAATGAAGATCCTGGAAAGAATCCCGTTTGTTACTGCCAAAATACACAGGAGGAAGAATCATGCAGTATGATGCGGGCAGAACGCAGGGTAACAAAAGGCATGCCCAGTGCTCAGTGAGTTAGAAGGGCATTACTGTATAAAGCAGGGTAAGAGCGGACAACTGCAGAGACGCTCTTAAGCAACTCAGTTTCCCCCAGTACAGAACAAAACTGACCAGAGCCAAAATGAAGGCGTGGTTACACCTAAAGACAGGGTGTAGCAAGGAAACATAGGGATTGGACAGAATTCTGGGAAGAAAGTATGCTCAGCACATCCAGAGACTGGAGGTCCCAGAAAACTAGTAGAATTTTTTTGTGCCTCCCTGGGAGGAAGAGCATTATAATAGAGGGGGGTGCATCAGGCTAAAAGATGACACCCTTAGTCCTAATCATGCCTTGATCACCTAGCCAGCTTTTAAGCTTTTCTTCTCTTTCCCTGACAGCTTTCTTCCAGAAAGAGAATGTGTTGATTAATTGCTACAAATATCTTACATCCTGGGCAGTTGTATTTCAAGTCATAACTTAATAAATTGACATCTGGGTTTATCTATCGGTGTCTCACAAGTTGCTAGACATGTAACTCTTATATGAGGAACTGATATACTCAGGGAATTCTGGCCACACTTCCTTTCCTGAACAAGCACAGCTGAACAGCAGAGCCATTGCTGGCCTGGATTATGTCCTCTGAAGGGCCTTGTCCGGCAGTCTGGCTGGACTCTCTACGTGTTTTCCCTTTTGCTTATGCCTTCAAACTGCAACAGCAATGGAGGGTGGTCAGGAAGGTCAACTTCAGTGCAGAAGATTAGCCTCTACTCTAGTAGCATCGAGAGATCTTTGAAATTTTGGGGCCACTTCATTTAACGTAGTCAAAAGTCAAAACACCAAACAGAATTTTAAGAGCTGTAGTGAGTCTTCATTTCACAAGTGATGGCAAAAAGTCTCAAAGAAGTCAAGTGACTTCTTTATGGTCACATGTTTTTGGCAAAAACAAGATCCAGGATTCTTGGTTTAAGTCTCAGTTTCTTTTCACTGGACTACAGTGATCCCCAAAGACCATCAAAATTATCACCATATTCACAAAAGGCCATCTTTTGCATTCAAAATTATTATTAAGTGAATTAAATTGGAAAATCTAGTCTATCCTAGTCTACATCCTCCATCTACCAAATAATATAGAAATTTTTTATTGAATTTCAAAGATGAAACGATCTAATTTTTAATCAAATTATAATTGTCCTGCTGCATCTTCCATTTACTTATTATAATGACCCTAAGACTTCATATCTAATTTCAATATAGATCAAGAGAAATATTAATTTCAATAAGTTGTCAACTCAACATGAGTTCTCATTTAAAAAAAATTTTTTTGACATTTGTTTATTTTTGAGAGAGAGAGAGAGAGAGAGAGAGCACAAGTGGAGGAGGGGCAGAGAGAGAAGGAGACACAGAATCTGAAGCAGGCTCCAGGCTCCGAGCTATCAGCACAAAATCTGAAATGGGGCTTGAACTCACAAACTGTGAGATCAAGACCTGAGCTGAAGTCGGATGTTTAATCAACTGAGCCACCCAGGTGCCCCTTGAGTTCCCATTTTTACATGACATACAGCCAAGTTCCTGATAATGTCATAGTCAAGTGTTAATTTTATTTATTTTATTTCATTTATTTAATCTATTCTGTTCTGTTCTATTCTATTCTATTTTAAAGAATGCTTTCTTGGGGCGCCTGGGTGGCTCAGTCGGTTAAGCGTCTGACTTCAGCTCAGGTCATGATCTCACAGTCCGTGGGTTCGAGCCCCGCGTCAGGCTCTGTGCTGACAGCCTGCTTCAGATTCTCCGTCTCCCTCTCTCTCTGCCTCTCCCCTACTCACTTTCTGTCTCTCAAAATAAAATAGAGACATTAAAAAATGTTTTCTTTATTTAAATGTTTAGTTTTGTTTTTGAGAGAGAGAGAAAGAGTGTGAATTGGGGAGGGGCAGAGAGAGGGAGGGACAGAGGATCCAAAGCAGGCTCCGCACTGTCAGCACAGAGCAGATGTAGGACTCAAACCCACAAACCAACCATGAGATCATGACCTGATCTGAAATCAGATGCTTAACTGACTGAGCCACCCCGGCACCTAAAGTATCAGATTATATTGCTTTGCTTCTTGAAGAACTGGCATGTGTCCTTTTATTGGGTAAAGAAAAGTATACAGCTCACAGTATTTTCCTTTTTTGTCCTGACTGATGGGTGACTCAACAGTAAACCTAAGGCTCAATCACAGAAGTTGTTCTAGGTATGTTTTGGTAATTCACGTGCTTCATTCTGAGCCAGACATCCTGGGCTCAAGCTATATTCAGACAGAGCTGTCCAAGAAGAAACTATGTAGGGGTGATGCAGAGTGGAGAGTCTAGTAATATGTAAGATATGCTACAACTGGGATGAACTAACTAAAATCTTAAACAAGTTTAACAGCCAGAAAAGTAAAACAAATAGTGTATCAGACTAGAGAGAGAAATTATAGGCAAGAAAATAGGAGTGAAGCACATGTTAGCTAAAGATAATGAAATCTAAAGAATAAAGGAGCCAGCAAGGCCAAAAATCCTGTGAATTCAGTAGAAGCACTCCTACATCTACCTTGTGAGTGTCTTGATTGGCTTCCCAGCTTAGATTCCTAAAGAGTCATCTTCCTTTAGTTTGGCATCTTTGTTACTAATCTGTCTAATTGAATATGCTAAATTCATTTGAAGCTACCTCTATTCCTATATGAAAGCAAGTAGACAGACTCTAATATATATGGGTAGGCTATCAATGACCTTTCTTTAAAAATATGACTGATCTTCCTTCCAGGTGGTCATGTACCTGGAGTGTTTAGGAACAGCAAGGGGGCAAGGGTGGCCTGAATGGAATGAGGCAGATAGAATAATAACAGAGACAGTCCAAGAGTTTGAAGAGGAATGAAAGGTTTTCACTATTATGCTATATGAAATGGAAAGCCATTAAGGAGCTAGAAGCAGTATATTTATATGATCTGACTTATGTTTTAAGAGGATAACTTTGGTTGCTATGAGATAGAGAAATGAGAAACCACTTATAAGAGCCTATATCTTTAGTCCAGGAAAATGTGTGGCAGCGCAAGCCTAGGTATTTGTAGGTAAAAGAGAGAGAGGAGTCCAAAGAAAGAGAAAAGACTTTGGGCTCAAGGAACTGCAAGCATGGAGATGCCTTGGAATGAGATGCTATGTCAAAGCGTAGGGCATACAGAGGATAAACAGGATATGGTAGCTCTGAGAACTCACAGTCTAGAAGAGTGGGTGGACAAAAAGAAGGATATTTGATAAAAGCAACTTCCATTTCTTTCATACTCACTTTTTTACAGGCACTGAATGAAATATTCTACAAATACAACGTAACTCAGTCATCATAATGACTTGATATGGTTGATACAATTAGCCGTACTTTACTGAAAGAAAACTGAAACTCATCAAAGTAAAGTGATTTGCCTAAGATCTCAGAGCTGAAAGATAGGCATGTCTATCTAACTTCAAATGTATACTCTTAACTACTTTGGTTTAGTCTACCTCTGGCTCAATTTAATCTGAGGAACTAAGGAGGGTGAGATAAATGAAGCATAGTACAAGGCATGGTTTACCTATGACAGAATGATTGCAGGATCACTTTTAATCCATAAAACAAGAAGGATGGATTTGATGATTTCCATGGCTCCTCTCAGCCCTAAAAGCCTATAATTTTAATACATGGTGATGCTTCTTTTCACTAAAGTGAAAGTCATTTTTATTCCTTAAGCTTGAACAGCATAAAACACAATTGTCTTCTTTACACAAAGCTATTTCAAGCCAGGTTGAATGGAGCCCCAAGCTTTCTACTTTGCCCATTTGAAATAGAAAGGGCATTAAGGGCAAAAAAAAAATAGCAGTGAACACAGGAGAGTATATGAAGAAAAGGAAAAGGCACATCAAGGAAGTAAAGGCATTGTCATAAAATAAGCAAGGAAAATAAAAAGGAAGTTTGGAAAATTGCCATGTTCTAGAAAACTGAAGAATGTTTACATCTTTTATACAGAGACATTTTGATTACTGACTAAAAAATTCAGTGACAACTAAAGAAATATCCTGCATGTAAACAGAAACTTTAATTTCATAGTCTCTCTTGTTCCAAATACTGGTTTGTAATATCACACCTTCAATTTATCACAATAACAAAATCATGTGAACATATTTTCACCCAGAGAGGACATAAATCATGTATAGCTGGAAAAAGATAATTTAATACATTTACCTTTGTCTCCAATTTGGGATATGTCTGAGAGATTAAAGCAAAATTTGGCCTACATTTAAGGAATCATAAAAACAACTTGGGGTTTAATAAGGGAGTAACAAGCAGCATGGTTTTTTCATCATCATTACTAAATTTCTAATGGACTTCCATAATGATGTGTCTCTGTACCAGTAGGCGCTAAGGTATATGCCACTTGATTTGCTGACACTGGAGGCAAATGAAGTTACAGGGAAATGATAATAGGGAAATGATAATAAAGTGTTCCATTAGCATGAAGAGTAAAAAGAAAAAGCTCCAAACTCTAGTTTTTAAACCATGATCAGAAGGAAGTGCTGTCTCTCTCCTTTTCTCTCTTTCTCATTCCATCCTCCTTTAGATAGCTCCATATGATGTCTTTTATGCAATGAACCTTAAAATTTCATTTTAAGCTTTTAAAAATGTGTAAAACTGCATCAAAGATTATAGTGAATCAGTGAAATGTTTAAAGGTATAAATTAATTGAAGAGCTTGCCATGTATATTAGAATTAGTATTGTTTCTAAATACTTTCTGGGAATTGCTAGGGGGAATGACATTCATTTATTATAATGGCTATTATTTTCTTAAAACACATCCAGATATGAAAACCACAATATAATGTTCAGAAGACACGAACAGACACCTCACAGAAGAAATTGAAATAACTGACAGTAAAACATTTGGTCTTCTCTGAAATTAAATGGAATATAAATGAAAACAAAAACATACATGCATATATCTATTTAGACACACACACACACACATATATATGATGCCAAATTATTAATGTGGGTATTGCATTTATGTGTGCATTTTGAAGATAACATTCAGTATTGGAGCTGTGACAAAATAGCTATCCTAACAAGAATTGAGAAAAAAAGTTAATTTCTAGAAATCAATTTGAAAATATGTAGCTATACACGTTAAAGTGTATAATTTTGACCCAGTAATTTTCCATCTAGAACTGTATCCTAAAGATATAAATGGAAGTTGGATCTAAAAGATATTCTCCAAAAAATAAATAAGTTGAATTAAGTTAAAATTAAAGATATTTTCCAAAGATTTATCATGATGTTATCATTAAAAAATTATTTTTGAGAGAGAGACTGAGACAGTGAGCAGGGGAGGGGCAGGCACGCGCGCACACACACACACACACATACACACACACACACACACAGAATCCCAAGCAGGCGCCAGGCTCCAAACTGTCAGCACAGAGCCCGATGCAGGGCTCTAACTCACAAACCCCGAGAATCATGACCTGAGCTGAAGTCAGACGCTTAACTGTTAGCTGCCCAGGCACCCCATCATGATTTTAGAGAAGCTGTCAGTGTCAGCACAAACATCTAATTCTTCCAATTCTCATACTCCTATAGAATATTTAAAAATATACATATCAATGATTCTCAGCATTATCTGTACTTTAGAATCTGTGGGGAACTTGTAAAATCCCTAATTCCCAGGCCATATTCCAAACACTTACTTGGAACACTTAGAACCTCCATTATGCATTTTCTTGTCCATTACAGCATTGTTCACAACAACCAAGATCTGGAAACAACCAAAGTGCCCATCTACAGATGAATGGATAAGGAAGATGTGGTATACATATACAATGGAATATCATTCAGCTATCAGAAAAATAATGAAATTTTGGGGTGCCTGAGTGGCTCAGTCAGGTAAGCATCCAATCTTGATTTTGGCTCAGGTCAGGATCTCACGGTTCTTGAGACCACCCTTGGGCTCTGTGCTGACAGCGCAGAGCCTGCTTGGGATTTTTCTCTCCGTCTCTCTCTGTCCCTTCCCCACACATGCATGCTTACACTTGTTCACTCACTCTCTCTCTCTCTCAAATACATAAATAAACTTTAAAAAAGAGAGAGAGAAATCCTGCAATTTGAAACAACATGGATGGACTTGAGGGCATTATGCTAAGTGAGATAAGTCAGAGAAAAAAATATTGTATGAACTCACTATACGTGGAATCTGAAACAGTCAAATTGATAGGAAAATAGAATGGTGGTTTCCAGGGCCTGTGGGGTGAGGGAAATGGGGAAATGTTGGACAGAGGGCCCAAATTTGTAGTTAGTTATGAGTATGTTTTAATGCATAGCATGGTAACCACATTAAACAATACCAGATTACACATTTGAAAGTTCCTAAGAGTAGAACTTAAATGTTCTCACCTCAAAAAACAAACAAACAAACAAACAAACACCAAATTACATGAGTTGATGGAAGTGTAAATTGACCCTACGGTGGTAATCATTTCAAAATACATATCTAATCATCACCTTGTACACGTTACAATGATATACTGTTATGGGACATCTGGGTGGCTCAGTTAATTAAGCGTCTGACTTCGGCTCAAGTCATGATCTCACGGTTCATGAGTTGAAGCCCCCGCGTCGGGCTCTGTGCTGACAGCTCAGAGCCTGGAGCCTGTTTTGGATTCTGTGTCTCCCTCTCTCTCTGCCCCTCCCTGTTCATGCTCTCTCTTTCTTTGAAAAATGAACATTAAAAATTTTAAAAAATAAAACAATTTTACACTGCTATAGTCAGTGACATCTCAAAAACGTTGGAAAAAAATAAATTAGAATCATTGTATGAGATGAGGCATGTTAACTAATAAAAAGTTTTTTTCCACTAGGGGGAATCTAGGTGTCATTATTTATTTTATTTATTTTATTATTTATTTTTGAGAGCAGGGCAGGGGCAGAGAGAGAGGGAGACAGAGGATCCGAAGAGGGCTCTGCGCTGACAGCAGCTAGCCTGTCATGGGGCTTGAACTCACCAACTACGAAATCATGACCTGAGCCCAAGTTGGATGTTTAACTGACTGAGTCACCCAGGCGTCCTCAAGTGTCAGCATTTGTTGGATCTCCCCAGTGTTGCAGGCAAGATTAAGAAGCAGTGCCCCAAATCTTTGCTCTAAAGAGTTAAAAAAAATAGAGTATTAAAAAGGAGTAATGTAGGAGCAATATTTTCTCCCAGGTGAGAATATGCAAACCC
This sequence comes from Hyaena hyaena, assembly GCF_003009895.1. Classification (NCBI taxonomy): domain Eukaryota; kingdom Metazoa; phylum Chordata; class Mammalia; order Carnivora; family Hyaenidae; genus Hyaena; species Hyaena hyaena. Next base: position 1,059,166 of record NW_024080911.1, read on the forward strand.
CCATTTTAACATTTTTAATTTTGCAAATTTTTTTTTTTGTTTTTCCAGCTAATATCCTTTAAAAATCCTTGCAGACAATATTAAAAGGACATTTTAGGCCCCACTAACATATCATTGTTAGTGACTTCAAAGCAAAGGCTTGGGAAAGTTTTCTCCACTGTGCATTCCTTCTGGACTCTATCCCTTACTCAGAATACATTAATTTGAATTACCTTTGGAGAACATAATTTTAAACTAGATTAATTTTAAGGTCAACAGATGAAAAGTAGACACATACAAAGAGACTTTGGCCAATGGAGGGAATAACTAAGTCCCCAGACTCTACAGCAAAGGAATTATTTTTAAAGGCTGTTCAAGTGTCTTGTATATTTACTAATATAATATGAAAGCAAATATTAAATATCTGGGGCTGTAAATCTACTCAGGGTCAAGGTGGCCCCCAGTGTTCTGTGAAGTAGCCTAAGGAAGCCTGCTAATCCCTCAGATCACTGTGATAGTGTGTGGATCAGTGACTACAGCAGACATCCCCTACATTAATGAGGTCCCAACATACTTGTTTCTGCAATGTGTGCAAGACAGAGAAGCCATATCCATGTGACAGCCATCTTAATTGGCAACTATCATTGACGGAGGCCAGAAAACTCAAACCAAAATGTTAGGTTCATAACGTGATATCCACATCTAACCCCCAAAACTGTTCCATCCAGACATCTATTTATTAATGTTCTCTCCTGTGCTGAAGGAGGTTTCCAAGTCAAACACTTTGTGATGGATTGGGACAGATTTGACTTTAAAGAATTAAGTGTGCTTACTTATAATTCCATAAAGTCTCTACTTTATAATTCATGTTTTTGTCATCAGTGAGATGCACAGTGATCCGGTTCTAATGCAAAAATATTTATCTCAACAGAGTTTGATTAATAAAGCCAACATGTGTCATCCTGAGCTCAGAATTCATTTTAACTTTCAAAACCAGAAGAGAAGTGAACCAAAGAAAAGAAACAAACTTTTACACACTATCATCTCTTCTGTCACAAAAGCAAAGCCAGAGCTTCTATTGGGGGCAAAAGTAGGACTTGGCTAGGACTTGTACCCTGTACCATGCTCGAATTGCTGGGCAGAAGGTTGAGTGTTACCAGTCGGTTGGTGATGTTTTGGGGCTTCATCACTTCAGACTGTTCTAACGTGGAGGATGTGAGAATTACATTAGGGCCTTGGCCATAACTCCCTGAAATTCCCAGAATTTAGGATTGGAAGGTGATCATGTCCAGATAGCAGCTGTACCTTATCTATTTCTATACAGCCCACGAAGCAAGTGCAGTGTGGGTACTCAATAAATAGTAGGTAATTGCACACACTTGTGGAATGAACCTCCCACATGGGGCAGACATCCTCGCAACAGCGTCTTTGACAGATGGGCATCTGGCACCTGCTTCTGTGCCATCTATTGACAAGTATCTAATGATCTCCTGAGGACATTCATTCCCTTACTCGGCCCCACTAATTGTTCGAAAGTTCTGTCTTATGTTGAACTGAAACTCACTTTCAAGTAATGGGCCTCCACTGGCCCGAGTTCTGCCTTCTCCAACAACACAAAATGAATCTTTTTAGTCTTCTGATAGTTCTTTAGCAATTTTAGAAAAAAACTAGCAGCCCTTTCCCTGTTATGAGATCATCCTGGTCATTATCGTCTAGGTATGAGTTAGAATGTGAATATTAATGTGAATGCTCAGTGGTGCCAAGGATGGAAGATAATATTCCAGATAAAAACTGAGATTGATGCTATTATACCCTATAATCAGATCTGACACTGTGAATGCAAGACAAACTTTTAAACTGCAACACATGTGATTGCTTCCATGAAGCATATTCAACAATGTGTACCAGGCTTCTTGTGTTGAATCCTTCCAGATTTTATTTCTGAACCAAGAATCCGATCATATCACTTCCTTGCCTAATATTCTTCAATGATTCCCATGACTTTCATTCAATCAACAAAAATTATTAAGTTCCTATTATGTGCCAGGAACTATACTATGTCTTGGGGTGCCAGAAATGATCGGGGAAGCATGGTCCCTTCTCTCATCAAGCTTATAGTCTGTGGAGATGTGTCAGAAAACCATTAAACAACTAAGAAATACAATTTCAGATAAAGAAAACAGGTAAAAACTGATTGGAAATGAAGGTCATACATTAGTCAGATCCTCAGGGAAAGCCTGTGTGAGGAAGTGAAATTTAAGCTAAGACCTGTTTGATGAAAATGAACAAACCACCATAAAAGTAGCAGCAAACTTGGTTTTGCTTTCCCTCCCAGTGAGCTTTTTGTCATCTGCAAATTGGAAACGCATTCCCTCAACTCTTCACTCAAATCACTTATTAAAATGTTGCCCGGGACAGGGTTGAGAAGGGAACTTCACGAACCTAAGAGAGTTTCCTGCTAGTCTGTCTCTTGCAACATCTAATTTCAAGGAGTCTGCAAAAGCAAACAATATGCTTCCAAGACTTCGAAAGCAAGGCAGAGTTTGTTCCCTACTACACACCCATAAACAATAGAGGTGACAGTGCACTGCTGTTCTGGGGTTGTTTTCTGCTCCAGGGAAGCCACCTAGTGAGTGCCAAAGGAACCAGCCCCAGCTGGAGGCTCACAGCAGGACACTTCAGCCCAAACAATTCAAACTTCCTTTCCCAAAGCAAAGGCATAGACGCCTTCCGTGGACAGCTTGCCTTCTCTAGTAGCATATTGTTGAGTTAGTAGATGAAGCCTGGTAGAAGCCTGTGCCCTACTGTATACATGCCTACATATAAGGGGTTTAAGGCCAGTGTTCTAGAAAGGGGACAACTGAAAAACAACACCTCTATACAAGATCAATTTACCTTGTCCCTGGGCCTCTGTGACCTGGGGGGTGGGGGTGGGGAGCCTTCCCTGTGTTCCTCATTTGCAACATACTATCTCTGAAGGAGAGACAACTTTCCCCAGCCCTTACCTTTAGCTAGAAAGACCTCATGTGAATACCCAGCACAAATCCTGTATTTAGATTACAGTTGCTAACCTGTTAAACATACTCATTCACCCAAACTCATATCTGCAAGTTTTCTTGCTATGTGTCCTCTAAATACAGAGTGACTGTTATGATTATGCAAGTTTTACTTTGCACAAATATAGAGGACACCCTTGAAATAAAGTGATTATAGATTTGCTTAGTCTTTGTGACCATTTCCCAGAAAATGTAAAGTATTTTGAGGAAAGGGAGCCTCATTCAGAATGGAACAAAGACACCAGGTGGGCTAGCTGAAGGCCTGCTTCATAATCTCCCATATAAGAAATGACTTTCAAACACAAGCTACTCACAGAAATTCAGAACAGCACTGTTTCTAAACGTGAAAGAAAAATGTCTGTCATCTAGACTCTGAATGACTGTCGGCAGGAGAATGAATAAATAAATGTGGTGTGTTCAGGTATCAGAATACCATAGATCTATTTAAAAAGATGAATTAAACCTAAGTATCAACATGGGTAAGTTTTCAAGAATGTATCATTGAAAATGGATATGTATAGAGTGACACCATTTATGTGAATGCTATGCACAAAACCATATATACAAATAGGTTGTGGCTACATACATTTGTAGCAAGACGCCTATTTGTAATACACACGTGGACACACATCAATTTCAGGTTCAAAGTTATCCAAGGTCAGGGAGGGAGCAAAGGAGATTTGGACAAGAAGGGTACAAAGGGGGTCCACCACGGTCATTTTCATTTATTTTATTTCTTTTTTTTAAATGTAAAATATGTGTGGCAAAATATGAACATTTGTTAACTCTGGGTCAAAGTTATATGGGAACCTGTATTTTTCTGTATGTTTGAAATAACATAAGTGAAAGAGAAAGGCAGTGAAACCTCATTTCCCCAAAGGAGTCACTCTGTTGCTTCCCCTCTGATAATGAGATCCCTATTATTCAGCGGCTTTCCAATTTTTCTTTTTTAAGCAACAGTCTTCCTTTCAAATGAAATTTTTTATGGGTTCCTAAATCATACAACCAATAAAAGCTGAGGTGCCCTGGAGCCCCACTTCCTCACCCTACCTTTATGCAAACTAAGAGTCTCCAAAGAGATCTCTGTGGAAGCCAGGGCTCCAAACAGCACAATTTGAAACTACAGATGTAATTAACAGTGAATCCCTTTGGACCTGGACTCCGGGACCCTAAAAGCTAGTTTCCAAGCTTTATGTCAATGATCCATGGTCAGAATGTTTGCATTCTCCCTTTTCCCTTCTTCTTCGGCTTCATTGGCTGGTAACCATGGCTTTTTATCTAGAGCCTGAATATTTTAATAAAATGGCCAATCTTCAATAATTGACAAAATGTAATACTTCTCAACAGGTTGAAGCTGGCATTTCTTAACTGTCCTTCCTACCATTATTCTCAATAACAGATTTAACAGTGCTTGTAGTAAAGTAAAAAAAAATTCTTTTAAATAGTAACACACAAAGAAAATAAGTTTTTTCAAGAAGCACATCTCCCTCGAAAGGAAAGGAAGAAATGACTTGGGGGTGAATGCAATTACACATATGTATAAGGGAATACAGCATTAGGAATGTCAAAAGTCAGAAAAATAAGATACATCAAATAAACAACCTTCAACCATTGACCAACACAAATATTTAACATGACGTTTCTGTAACTAAGGCTGCATCAGTACAAAAAACTAGTAAAGATATTTAAACTTCAATTTTGTGAATGTTCTTAAGTTTTAGTAGTGTATTTATATTAACACATATTCATTGGTTTTGCCAGATGGTCTTATACTACACTTAGGAAAATGTCACATTTTGTTAAAGAAGCCTATTCAATAAAACATTGCAATTGACCATTCTGAGATACCAAAGTTCAAACCCATGGTTCCCAAAAGTTTCAAAATAGCCCTATAATGGAAATATGGTTTGTCAAATATGAAAATGTTTGTGGTAGTTGAATAGATACAAGTTTGGCGTAGGTAAAGAAGCAGTGGTGGGGATAACATTGAGTTACTGGCTTTTAAAAAATGTGTATGTAATGAGAAAAAATTACTTTGGGGAGAAATAGTAGTCACATGGAACTTAGTTTATTGACTGACAGCTACCTCGTGAGTTGAGTCTCAGAGAGATCACAGGATTAGAGTACAATGCTAATTGTTGCTTTCTGGCTATGCGCCCAGGCTTCTGCTCCTCAGCTAGCGCCCACTCTGACATCACAAGCATACTTCTACATAGTGATGGGAGCACCCTCACCAATCCCGCCTTCACACCAGGGTCAAGCATTGTCTGGTCCTGGAAAGCAAAATGAAATTTTCACCAGCTTGCGTCCCCTTGGCCTTGCTCTCCCTTTAAAGGAAACAATCATCCTCTGTCTACTGTCACTGTTGTGCTTGTGGAGTAAGTACTGAGGATGGCAGCTGGGATGTGAAGGACATTATGGAAGAGAGACTGTCATGAGGAAGAGGGATTTCAGGGCAAGGCAGGGATTTAAAGGCAGGCAGAATGAGGCCAGACAGAGGAAAACCAATGAATACTATGTCCTATGGTGATCAATTAAATGGCTAAAATCAATCTGCTTGCCTGAAAATGTACCTTTTTAACTGAAATCACAAAGGGAGAGTAACAGTGATAATTTTTTTGAAGAGACTACTTTTAACACAAGTCAGCTGTTAAGCCATCTTTTAAAGCAGCATATGACTTTATGTGGGGTGGGGGGTGGGGGGATGAGGTGAGGGGAGAAGGTGGGAAGTTCAAAGGACCACAGAAATGATAAAATGCATGGTGAAGTTTTCATCAGGAAGGTTATATAGCCTAAGAAGCCCAATGAAAATAAGTCTAAAGCATGATTGGATAAGAGTAAAGGTTGATGAAACACCAAGATAGATTGATTACTAATGTCAGTTGTGATGTCCATCTCTAGAACTCCATAAGTAAAGAACAGACAACGCTCAAGGCTAAATTTAGTTACTCATCTGCACAAAATCAGATGGGATGACCAGCATTATTACCTTGCGATAAAGAACATGCAAACAGAGCCTTGTATAGAGTATCATTTGAGGACTTTAAGGATTACTTCTAGAATTTCCAACAGGTAATAAGTCAACACATTGGGTTTGAGAATGGATATAAGACCAGTGTGAAGTGAATCCATCCAGCAAATGCCCAGTTTATCTGTAGGGAGAGTTTGGGTTCCAACAATGTACAATAAACTCTCTATTAGCCAGACAGTCAGGAAGTAGAGTGTTCCATCTAATCAAATATTTTTTGTTAATTGTTACCACATGCAGAAGGATTACAAATTTTTAAAGAATGAGAATAAATTAAAATACACTTAACACTGAAACTAAACTGATTATAATTTAATCTTTCTCTAATTATTCAGAATGCATTTCAGGGTCATCAAGAGAAGCATAAATTATCAATGCTTGATGACTGTGCAGGAAGTCACAGTTTTTTGAAAATCCTGGTTAATAGATGCTGGGTAACAAAGAATTCACTGCAATCGTTATCATTTGGGGGATTTATGTGCTAGGCATTTTGCTGTAGTATGAAGTATGTCATTAATCCTCACCAAAAGTAAAATTTCACAAATGATGAACTGATATTCAGAGTAAGACTAACTTGTCCAAGGCCACACAACACAAAACAATGTGTGTCAGAGCCAGGTTTTGAATGCAAAACTATCTGTCTTTAAAGAATATGATCTTTCACTATGTCAAGCATATCCTTGTTGTGTAAAAATATTGATAAAAAATGTGCTATCTGTAAAAAGCTTATGCACAATGGGTCCCGCGGTTTTTTTCTTCCAGGAATGCTGAAGGATTTTTCTTACCCAATCTCAAGATTCCTATCATGTATTCATGAGGGCAGGAAACTTTGGTCATGAAATATTTTTGAAGTTTCTCTTTAAATGAAAGGCCAACTGGTCCTTTAAAGGATCCACAACACAGACTGAACATCTTTGGAAGAAACATGTTTGAAGAGACTAAACCAGCATGGCCTCAAGCACAAAACAAAATGATTTACCAATTGTAAGGTTTTTTAGATGAGTAAAAAAGACTCCAAGGCAAAGTGTTCCTCAGGAGGAGTTTTATTGCCTACACCCTCGGGCAAGGTTCCACGACTCCAGAGAGGGGGAGTCGGGGAGGTCATGCAACTGTTGGGTGGTGAGGGTTTTTTATAGCCTGTTAGCAGGGGTGGGAGAAGTCCAGATAATAGGGGTGGTCTCTTGGCTGGAAAGTCCCAGGCGGAAGGTTTCGGTTTCTTGCCTAAGTTTCTTGCCTAAGTTTCCGTTTCCGCTGATGTATTCACGGTATGGGCGGGAAAGTCAGCCATCTTAAGAAGTCTGCCAATCTGTGGCATCTTTGTCCTACCTCTCAGGCGGCCCAATACCAATAAAGGCGTACACACTTAATACACACTCATGTATTCATATTTTATACAGCGATAATTTTTGTGTTATTTTGCTTTTTTCTTTAATGTTTATTTATTTATTTTGAGAAAGTGTGTGTGAGCAGGGGTACAGCCAAGAGAGAGAGAGGAAGGGAGGGAGGGAGGCAGGGAGAGGGAGAGAGAGAGAGAGAGAGAGACACACAGAGTGAGTCTCAAGCAGGCTCTGCACTGTCAGTGCAGAGCCCAACACGGGGCTCAAACTCATGATCAGTGGGCTCATGACCTGTGCTGAAATGAAACGTTGGACACTCCACTGACTGAGCCACCAAGGCACCCATTGTTTTGCTTATTTTTAACTATAAAACATATTAGACTTGACCATTACTCATGAAACAATGTGGCCATTTAAAATTATTTAAGACTTTAGGCTGGGTTTAAATCTATTAAAGAAATGAATTCTACCTGTTAGGGGAGGAAAAAAAGTTATTTAATCAACAGATATGATGCATCCTTCCTCCCATTATCTACATTTAAACCCAAATTGATTAATGTTTTTCACTTGAAACATTTGTGGCCTCCTGCTCCCCTTCCCTCACCAGCGCCAATTAAAATCTTCAAGGTTCAAATGCCTTTTCTTCCTCCACCCATAATGGTTTCACTTATCTCTAAAGCAGGAAGTGATTCCTATAATGGAATTTCACAAACAAGGGGGGCAATGTGGCTGAACTTTAGAATGGTACAAATAATCTCAGGCCATGATACTATTTCATTAGCTAATCTCACTCATACACAGGAGACTTTGCTGTTGCTGAGATGACCCTATTCAAGGAGACAGACCTCCCTTCCCTTCCTCTGCACATAGCATTTCCAGATAAGCCCTAAGAATTTCTGTCTATTCCAAAAGAAACTATTTTCATCTCCAGCACCAAGCTGATATTTTCATTGTATTGAAGAAAAAGCTACCTCAATGATAACTTGGGGTAAAAGGAACCCTGACTGTGCTCGAATGCTCCAATCAGAGAAAGACACTTGCTGGATATTAAGCTTCTCCACAGAGTTATGGTGGGAAGGTAATTCTGAAAAGGCTGCAACTTGATTCTTCTTTCTAAGTCAGGATCTTACCTAGACACAAGTTTCACGCTCAAGTCAAATCTAAGGAAAGTGAAAATCACTGCGCTGAGTAACTGAATTAAATTGTGCATTTAAGGTGGAGCTTAGAAATCATACTTAACTGTTTTAAAACTTGATAGTTTAGGTGGGGCTTGCCGTGTTCATGTTTTGAAAGGTGATCCTACTACTTGTGATTTTAACTTCCGTGGACTTGTTCACCTGGGGATTTTACTCTCAGGCTTTGGACTGGTTTGTTCATTCTATTTCCTCCCTGAGATTTATTATTCTCTACAGTAATTTTGTTAAACTTGAATCTGAGGTGACCCTTCTGACTCTGAACTTCAAGGGATTACTTTCTTGGGGGAGGAAAAGGGAGGTTCATTTTTGATATGAGTGAATAGAAGAGGAAACACCCAGATTGAAGGTCAAGAAAATGTTACCTGGAACCTGAGTCAATATCAATAGAAAGAGTTCATTGAAGAGCAACGTCTTATTTTATGCCCAGCTCAGAAAGGCGTTCTCATTGCAAATTAAGTAGCTGAATGAGAAGAATGAAGAAAGTTTAAAAAAAAAGATATTAATTATAATTCCTTTGACTTAATTTTATAGCCTAAGAAATTATCAAGAGTTCTAATAAAATATGATCCTTGACATACCTGCCTAGGAAGGATATTTATAGGGTCACAAAATTCTTAAACTGGAAGGATCCCAAAAGAACGGCTAGTTCAACATTTTTTTCTTTTTTTTTAATGTTTTGTAAAAAATGTTTATTATTTCTTAGAGACAGACAGAGCATGAGCAGGGGAGGGGCAGAGAGAGAGGGAGATACAGAATCTGCAGGCTCCAGGCTCTATGCTGTCAGCACAGAGCACAATGCAGGGCTCAAACCCATGAACAACAAGATCATGACCTGAGCTAAAGTTGGAGGCCACCCAGGCATCCCAACACTTTTCTTTTTCTACTAAAGAAATTGAAGCATGGAGGGGTTAAGTGTATTTAAATAGTTTAAAAATCATCAACATGTATGTCAATTACTGTCACAGCAAAACCGAGTTTAATATCAGAAGGGTATAATTAGCACCTATGTGTAATACCAAAGCATGAAAACTATTCTCATAACAGCACAAACGACCTACCATTTCTTTAAAAAAGAAAAATGGTGGTATAAATCTAATATTTTGTTAAAATTTCCAGGAATAATTCAGTTTTCCTGCTAATCAAGATTCAGTTTCCTAATCAACCATTACACCTTTACTGACCAGCTACTGAGTGACCCTAAGTATGTAACTCAAAGCCCCAAAATCTAATTCTTGTCAGAATAAATAAATCTTTATCAACATTGTTCCTGCCTATGATTCCTTGTACTTTTGAATAACTTCCATTTCTTCTGAGGATGGTTTTCTTCCTTACTTCCAGGGATTATAATGGGTATTGTCTTCAAGCATCAAAGTGTCTCTCAACTCTTATCTATTTCAAGTGTCTTATTCAACAAGTGCTTCATTGAAAAAAGGCCTGCAGTTGTGTAAGGAACCCACAAATCAGTTATGGCACCAATTTTTAATGTTTTTATTCATAATATTGCTGATTTTCTTCTACACAGCTATTTTTCTTCTTGCTATTGAAAAAATAATATAGGATGTAGTTAACCAGTTATTCACCCAATTATGAATCTGGGGAAGCTGGCGGAAACAATATATATGTTACTATATAGTAACTGACCACTATACAATGTCAAAGTTACAAATAGGATAAGACCACTGAGAGGAAGCCTATAAAACTGGTGAGATTAGCACTGCTTAAGGTCTAATTACCAACACTGCAAATCCAGACACTTGTTTCTTTAGTGCACCCAGAGTCAATCCCCACTGATGAATCCACAAGACTTTGATGTACAAAACATAATGTCAGTGTATTAACTTATGATGGGGACTATTCATTTGCAAGCACCAAGAAACTCATGTAAAGTTTCTTGAGTAGCAATAGCTAATACGTGTCCATCCACTTCTCCCTATGTTTTCCATGAGCTCACAGGGGTCCAATAGAATCTTTATTAACGCCATTTTCCAGGCAACCCCTGCCAATAACACGAAGATAAATTTTACAAGTCTGTTCCACAGCAGTGCCTTGTCATTCTCTAGATAACTAAGAGGCCAGGTAGTAATCAAATTATTTTGGAGATCAGGAAATAAGAGCTAATATAAGCAGGTACTTGAAGACCACTTCACCATGGCCCAGGGGAAAACCTGAGAAGTTCACCTTCTCTCAATTACAAAATTTCTCTCATTGCCTGAATATTCTAGCATTGCTCTTTCCTGAAACAGGTTTTAAAAAAATCATTATCGGGGTGCCTGGGTGGCTCAGTTGGCTAAGCGTCTGACTTCGGCTCAGGTCATGATCTCATGGTTTGTGGGTTTGAGCCCCCCATTAGGCTCTGTGCTGACAGCTCAGAACCTGGAGACTGTTTCAGAAAATGTGTCTCCCCCTCTCTCTGCCCTTCCCCTGCTCGCATTCTGTGTATCTTTCTCTCTCTCAAAAATAAACGTTAAAAACTTTAAAAAAAAATCATTATCTCTTCAAATCCATGTTTTTATTTCCTCTGGATAACAAGAGGATAATAAAAGTAGAACTGCTTTATCATGTGGTAGCTCTATTTATAATTTTTGGAGGAACCTCCATACTGTTTTCCGTAATGGCTGAACCAACTTATATTCCTGCTAACAGTGTAGAAGAGTTCCCTTATTTCCACATCCTCACCAACACTTATCTCTTGTCTTCTTGATGACAGCCAAGAGATATATGCACTCCTATGTTTATTGCAGTGTTATTTACAATAACCAAAGATATGGACAAAATCTAAGTGTCCACCAACAGATGAATGCAAAAAGAGGTTGTGGTGTGTGTAATGAAATATTCTTCCATGAGAAAAGGGCAAATCTTGCCATCTGTGACAACAGGGAAGGAATTTGAGGGCCACATGTTAAGTGAAATCAATCAGACAGAGAAAGATAATGACTATTATGATCTCACTTATATAAAGAGTCAAAAAAAAACCCAAATTCATAAATACACAATAGAATGGTAGTCACCAGGGGCGCCTGGGTGGCTCAGTTGGTTGAGCGTCCAACTTCGGCTCAGGTCATGATCTCGTGGTTCGTGGGTTCGAGCCCCACATTGGGCTCTGTGCTGACAGCTCAGAGCCTGGAGCCTGTTTCGGATTCTGTGTCTCCCTCTCTCTCTGACCCTCCCCTTCTCAGGCTGTCTCTTTCTCTCTCTCAGAAATAAAAAACATTAAAAAAAAAAAAAAAAAGAATGGTAGTCACCATTGGCTGGAGGGTGAGGGAACTGGGTATAAGTTGTTTAAAGGTGCATACTGGGAACTAATAATAAATTCTGGAGAGCTAATAATGCACATCATAATGATTGTACTTAACAATACTGTATTATAAACTTCAAAGTTGCTAAGAAACTAGATCTTAATTGTTCCCACCACAAAAAAAGAAATAATAATTATGTAACATAATAGCTGACACTATGGTGGTAATCTTACTGCAATATTTAAATATATCAAATTAATGTTGTACACTTTAAACTTACAAAATGTTATGTCAAACATATTTCATTTAAAAATCATTATCAGATCCTTCCTCTTTTTTTCACCTTTTTCAAGATTCCATTGAGTCTACTCTTCATATTGAAAAGGTAAATTTTCTCCAGGTAAATTTTGTCTCAATTATTTTACAGGTCTCCTTTATAGTTATGAAAATAAAACTGGGCTTCTGTTTGCTGCTATATTGCACAAAAACTACTGGACAGATTGTCATAAAAAATGGAGAGCGTAAGTTTGAAATCATCTTAAATATTTTTTTAAAAGGCTTATATAAGTAGTCTTAAAATTCACCTGGCCTGAAGTAGTAGGGAACTTAAGTAATTATACCCCAGAGCAGTTGAGACTGAATTAAAAAGAAGCACAAAATAATATCCAACTGTAGGAGCAGAGCATAAGCATAGACTGCTACTGAAGGTAATGGCAAAGAACAGCTTTCAATCAAAAAGCACAAGGGCAGATTCTGTGATGTGTGATGGACCTGCTTCTCAAATGGGCAACTCCAAGAAACCTGTTCCCATGAAGCAGATGTACCAGGTTCTATGTTTCTAAGAGAGTGTGTCTGCTACATAGTGTAGATCTCTAATCATATCAATAGATGCATCACCCAGATAAGCCTGGCGAAGTAGCTTAACAACCACCACCTATGTGTGTGTGCATGTATGCATGTGTGATTCTGAGCATTGCCAAGCTCTACACCAGTCATGCAGTCATAGTACATGTTCTCTAAAACCCCTAAACTGATCATACCATCATAGCAGTTTAGAAATGTGCAGGAAAATAAAACCATTGAGCCTGGGACTTGCAGATGAAAGTACTGGATAAGGAACACCAATCTCTTCTCTTTATAATGGAGAATACTGAGGTCCAGATTATGGACTTTTGGCCAGAGTAACAGATGTCCTTAAAAGTAGAAGGTAACTATATCAATATGAGAATAATATCTAATATCTTAAGGTGTTCAAAGCATACAGAGAAATCATGTCATTTTATTTCACAGCTGACTTTGGGTTAGGCAGAATAGTAATTAGTCCCATTTAACAGGTGAGGAAGATGACATTCACAGTTCTAATGACAGCTGACCCAAAGTCACCCCACAAGAACACAGGACCTAGTCTGTCTTTACTCTCCAAGGCCCACACAGACTTTTTATTCTCTCATGATTTTATATGGAGAACAGAAGGCAAAGGTAAGTGTGCCACGAAACAGAAGTAGGGAGAAGAAAATAGGAGATTAGCTGGCATGTCTCTGTTTAAGGTAAACTCTGGCTGTCTGGGTTTGTATGTGGTCTGAGTATGAAGGCTGATGGAGCACAAATGTATTGGAAATGGTTTTCTTCGTAACTTTTCAAATTCCACAAGTCTACACTCTAGCATGCACTAACAATTCCTGTGCACAGCCTTCAAATCTTGTTTTTTCTTTTTTATTCTGACCTTGACTAACTGTCATCCAGTTCAGCCAGGAGCAGCACTACCTAGGGAATCTGTATTTGACCACATATGTATCCAAAACTGTGAGCTCTCTGTGAGCTACGGGATGAACTGCTTCATAGGGGCTAAGTTGCTAAAGGTTTACTTTGAGAAGCAAACAGATATGGAGTGGAATTCTATATTCAGGTACTTGGGTTTCTATTCTGAGCTTGCAATGGATTTTTAATTGGTTAGTTTTGCTAAAAGGTCAATGTATTAACCTTTGAGATCTTTCCTTAATTCTTAGGATTTTTTAAATGCACATTTAGAAAAACACAGGTGCTTAACACATTTTGTCCAGTTAAATGGGCCTCTGTGATCTGAAATTGACATAGGCAGGTGGCTGCCAGGTCTGCACTACTTCGGGAAATGGATGTATTTCTCCTTTACTGGCTCTCCATGGGAAGGAGGGGTGGGGGGAGGGAGGATGCTGACAGACAATAGCAGGGTGATTCTGTGCTCAGCATCCTGTCTTGGTGGTATACCCAAACTGCAAGATTTATAACCTTCTTGTTACAATGCATCAGCTTCAACACTTTCAGTGAAGTCTTCAATAACTTCGATGACATCTTGCTGAGGGGTTTTGTCATTAAAAGCCTAAAGCTGGTCATTAACAAACCTTCTCTGCAATCATCTACTGCTGTGCTAACTCAGGCATGGATCTGACTGGAAAGTTGAGCTGGCTCAGAAACTTTCCAGAAGTCTGCCTTTTCCCCCCCTCTATGGGGTATATTTCTTTAGGGAAAGAAAATACAGTTCTCAATTATTTAATCATTTATTTCTCATTACCCATTGGCTAACTCTTCTCTGACAGACACGAGCAAATTCAACAAATGTGTAGAACACCTCGTACATGACAGAAATGGCAGTCAGGGCTGAAGATATAATTGTGAAGAAGACATGGCCCCGTTCAAAAATTAGCAATCATTTACAGAATCCTTTGTAATGTGCCAGACTCTATTTAGGCTTTACAGGCATTACCTTGTTCATTTGTCAGATGCGCTTATTAGCCCCACTTTAAAGATTAGATAGCTTAAGTGTTGTCTGTTTATGAATTTTCCCCAAATTATTGAGCATGTGAGTGGCAGAACCAGCCTTCAAACCCATGTCTTGTCTGACTCCCAGCAAGTTCATGGACTCCAAACAACAGAATCTGGGCCAGGAAGAAGACAAAGACCATGGCATTCCAGGCTGAGGGAAAGATCATGTGCCAAGCAAGAGGCAGGCACATGCTGGGCACATCCTCAGGCATGTGATGACCAGGTGGGGCACAGACTCCAATCCCCTTTCAGGAGAATTTAGGTCACGTCTAGAGCACTACTCACTGGGGTCAACCTCCCCTGCAGCTTTCAGATCTTTGAGGCATCCATGTGTATGTGTTTATGTAGGAACTTAAACTTTCCTGCTGTCTGCTCTGGAGCAGCAAGGACTGGGGTAAATTTTACGAACATATCTGAGATTCATACAATGAGAAAAAAGCTTAACTCCTTGACAATCACTGCTTTCTGAACTTAAACAAAAATTCACGTTGCAGAGCAAATCCAGCCACCCAGTTGCTTGATAGTCGTTTCTGCTGCCAATGATTTAATTTTTCACCTAATCTGGCAACCTCTTTGATGGAAAGAGGTTGAAAATAATGAATGGAGGGAGGCTGCTTTCTACTCCATAGGAGTCAACTGTAAATAGCCACAGGGCCAACATTATAAGACTGACTCAGAGGTTCCCTAAAAAGAATGAGGGAGAAGCCTGTAGACATGGGGCAATATGCTGCTATAACAATTACTTGGAGAGAAATTTGAAAAAAAAAAAAAAAAAAAAAAAAACTTAGGATGACATTTTTAAAATGACAATTTAAAAAACTTAGGGTAATAAGTATATTCTTAACAGCACACATTTTGGAGGTCTTGGGTGGCTCAGTGGGTTGAGTGTCTGACTTTGGCTCAGGTCATAATATCTTGGATCATGAGTTTGAGCCCGGTGTCAGGCTCTGTGCTGACAGCTCTGAGCTTAGCCTAGAGCCTGCTTCAGACGCTGTGTCTCCCTCTCTCTTTGCCCCCTCCCACTGGTGTTCTGTCTCTCTCAACAATAAACATTAAAAAAATTAAAAAGAGTACACATTTTGTAATAATAATTATTATTACCGTTGACTGAGAGCCTACTGTGTGCCAAGCAATTGCTGGTTGAGGGCGGTTACATGAAAGCTCATTACATGGAATTACAACAACCCTGTCAAGGAACGTGTTAATCCATTTTTATAGATGAACAAACTGAGGATTTGGGAGGCTGAACAATTTGCCAAAGGCCCCTCATTGAATAATTTGCAGAGCTGAAATGTAAGCCTAGTTATAGGTTATTGCAAGTTTGTTGTGTCTCTACTGTGTTGCTTTTCTCTTATCTATACCTACTTTAATGAAAAGCAATCTATTTAAACACATTTAAATAATGCAATGATTAAAAAACCATTAGCTGATTTCTCTTTTTTTTCTTGAAATGACATTTTTTCCTTGCTCCCACCTTTCCCAAAAGGAAACAAAAACATTAGCTTACTTTTTACTGCTCAATTAATTGCTGTGGGATTTTACCTGAAGAGATCAGTAAGACCTCCAGGCGGATGTCATTGATCCAACTATAGTGTCATTATGTGCCTGTCCGTATGTATGATGTTAGAGAGAAGGCTTTGTTTGTGGGGATCACAAAGCCATCATCCATCTGACTCTGTGGGTTCTGGCGGGCTCTCACTTGCAGCGCTTCCCACGAATGTATTCCTTGGCCTGTTATTATTTTAAATTGCTCACAGGGTACTTCTTACTAGTAAAGTTGTTGCCAGTCAAGATCATCACCACCACCTCAAAAGAGTCTCAGGAAATCGATTAGTAAATTAAACTTCAATCCCCTGATGAGAGGCAGGGTAGGGAGTGTCTGAGCTTTGTCCAAGGTCACAGGACTGACTGGCCCCTGCAGAGGCAGCATGTAGCAACTTTATTCAAGTCCAGAGCATCAAAGTAAGGAACAGGTTCTGCGTGGTAGGACAAGTAATCACTCTGAGTCAGAAAGCCCTGGACTCACAGATCTTATCAAACACCAAAATAGTAGTAATGGTAATGATAATGCACACACTCTGCTTGGTTCTAGGAGATGTGACTTAGTAGCTTTGTGATCTTGGGCAAATGACTTACCTAGCCTCTTTGAAACTCAGCTTTTTCATCGGTAAAATAGGAGCAATGACCTCATCTCGCTGTTTTGAAAATGAAGTGATATGATGGTATCAGTTAAGATTCTTTTTGTTCCAAGTGATAGAAACCCAGTCAGATTCAGAGGAACCAGACAGAGCACTTAATTATAATAAACAAAAGTAGTGTTTCTCAAGAATGTGCACACAGTTGGGTCTGCAGGAAAACTGGAATTAGAGGCTCAAGTGCCACCCTGAAGCTCTCCCTATTTCTTGTCTCCATGTCCCTTGATGCACCTGCAGCCACCCTTATACTACTGCTTAGCATCCATGGCAGGACATAGCCACCAATGGCCCACAAAATTACATCCCTCTGCCAATTCAGGCTAAGAGATAAAGTGACTGGCCCAAATTCTAAACCTCAGGGAGGAATTGGAATTGGCCCAGCTCATGTCATGTGCCTACATTCAGACCAATCAATTATATGTTAACAAGGAGCAGGATTGTATTTCACTTACATGGCTGTCCCTAGGATAAGACTGAAGACGAGACAGATGGATATTTCAGAGAAGAAAAGGGATTAATTACTAGAAAAGAGAGTTTTGCCACAGATTAAATAATTGGTGTCCACTACAACAATATATAAGAAATAGTTATCACTATACTCACTCCAGAATAGATACACCTTACATATCTTTTTTTTGGTCAATAAGTAGATTTCTGCACATTTGAAAGGCTACATTTTTCCAAAAAGCAAAACATTATAATATGTGTTAATGACAATGAATATAGGTCATCTAATGTTAAAAATCAGAAGAGAACATAGTACTGAGAACAGTTAATATTTTAAGTGCATAATATTTTTTCCATATGTTTAAAGACACAATTAAAATTCAACAAGTAGAAGAACAGAATTTTGTGTCTAGTCTTAGTCTCCTCTCTTGCCCCTCAGAAATCCAAATCTGTTCACATTTTCCACTCTCACCTTCAGTTATTTTTCTATCTTTAAGTTGTCTTTGTTAGTGGGTCTACCAGTGAGTTTTTAGTGTTAAGGATCTAACTGTATTAAAGCACATGAAACTATTTCAAAGAGCAATGAAATGCCCTTATATGTTAGCACTAAACAGAGCACCAGGCTGGAAATGAAGTAAGCCAATTTCTATTTTTCTCTCTTTTCCCAGAAATACACAGAACAATTTTGGACAATCCATTTGTGGTCCTTATATCATCCATAAATCTGCCTGTTGGTAACCAGCTTACTTTCCTCTTAGGATGAAGCTGGGAACATCAATGGATTAACTATGAATAGGGTCATTTATAGGAAGAAAGAGAGTGGAATCTTGGAAAACTGGACATTTCCTTTTTACTTTATCAGAAAGTGAATTCCTACCTAGAGAAGAATCTGTTTTGCATGTGATACGAAAGAATTATTTCACTTGGATCAAATTGTAGGAATCCAATTGCCCTCTGCCAATAAACTCCAAGCCAGAGTGAGGGATTGAGTACCATATATTTTAGGTTTTGGAAAGAGACCATTATGTGTCACTTTCCAGAACTCCTTCTGGCTTATTTCAGTATATTACTGATTAATTTTGGGAAGACTAATTCTAGGACCATTCAATAGAATGGTATGAGAGAGAAGTGTGCCTATCATGGTAAAAAAGGAAACTGAAAGTCTCATTTTACATTGGATTTTGTTTCTGTGATATGATTCCTTTATCGGGAGGAGAAATTAAATTTACAAAGCAACAGCATTCCAAGTAGAAGCTGAAATGGGGAAATTAACTGGTGTAGAAATGTGTGTTACCAGTTAAAGATTATTCCTTCATATTTGTTTTCAAATATGAAAAGAATTCCATGGGGGGAAGAGCCGCCGCCAGAATAATAATATTGTCTTGAAATTCACAGATTCTATATGACAAAAAACTGCTCCTAAATGGGGCTGTTAGGGTACAGCTTCACTGAAACATACAGTGTTGGAAGACCTGTTTCAGGCCAAGACTCATCGAAGGCATTTTAAAGTTTATTGCATAAATGCTTAATTTTGGTCCTTTAAAAATTCTGTCAATTCATTTCTTGGTAGTTAGGATATTGAAATATACACACAGACATGCCGTAGTTGGTCAGTGCTAATCTTTTTGTAATAACTAATGTTCTCTTCCAAGAGACGCCACCCCTCTGTTCATGTCACCTTCACCCAAGAGTCACAAAATGCTGAAGACAGTCGCTTTTACTTGATTAAATTTTAGAAGGTTGAAGCTAGGCCAAAATCCTCACCTTCCTCTTTCCTAAATACTTTTTCTCCTCTCTCTTAATTACATGGCTTTACACTGATTTACATGAATTTCAGCTTTCAAAATCATTGGTCTTTGCTGAATGCAAATAGGCACATGGGAAAATTATATTAAGTTTGCACAATTGATCTTTCCTCATTTCAAATAGTACCTTTGAGCAGTTCCTGAAATGTCTGTCTGAAATACTCCCAGCGCTGAGTGTCATCAAGAGATGCAGGGTCACCCTGGGGAAACCCATTCTCAGTGATGTAAATTACAGGGTTATTATACGTATCCTGGAACAAGAGAGCAGAAGTTTTATTCCAAACAGATGTAAAAAAAAGACTCATAAAATCAGGTGCATTACCCTCTATCTTCTCTAAGCTACAACCCAAAACTAGTTTTCATCAAATTGCACTGACCCTATTAACTTAATTTTCCACGCACTGACCTTTTATGACTAACAATGGGAAAGCAAAACTGTGCAAATGTCCATGAAGACAGTCAAATGACTCTTATCATAATGAGAAGGCAGAAATATCTTTCTTCCATCGGCATCTGCTGATTGTCACTGCTCCTTAACCCCTTGGTCCCACCAACAGCTACATTCTCTATCTCCCCACAGCAAAGGTCCTAGAAATCATTAACTTAAAATTTTAATTTCAGCTACCTGGACACCATCCAGCATAACAGAGGCCCAAAAAGGGATCCAGTATTTCAGCCTTTAATGTGCCTTTTAACAATCACAGTTGTGACATCAGCCTGAAAAATATTTCTAAGCCACTCCTTTGACCACAACTGCCTCTAACAAAGTATCCCAACTTTGACCTTGGCTTGAAACCCTTTATCAGCTAGTTACCCCTCACCAACTTAAATCCTAATATCTCTTCCCAAGCCAACAAATATATAAGCTACTGCTTAAAATCATTCTTTTTCTAAGTTCTTACACATACACATGTCTGTCTTTCCATTTCTACATATTTGGGTGTACATAAACACAAACGTTGTGCTTTACCTTAATATATTTCAGTAGTTTACGTATTCCCCACGGCACCACATAGACCCAATCAAAATTTATCCAAGATGAGTCTGGAAAAATTTGAATCTCCACATCCTGAAGAAAACTCAGCTCTTTTTTCTTGTTCCCCTGGTACTTGACTAAACGAGTTGTATAATATTGCACAGCAAAGAAATCAGCAGTGCCCTTAATCATTCTCTTCTCTTCATCTGTAAACTCTGGAAGCCTTGATGATGGATAGCCTTGCTTTTTACTCATGAAGGCAATCTGAGACTTGACAACTTCTGGATAATCACCGTCAATAAATATAGGTTTAGCAAACAAATCCAAGGAGAAAGCAATGGCTCTTTTAGCAGCTTCCTGGTCAGACACTGAGTTGGGATCTGCTGGTTCCACCCAGCCAGCAAAAATTGCTAGGGACACCATGCCCTTCTGCTCTTTTCGGAATAAAGAGTCATAGCTGTGCCAGGATCTGGCATGAGCTCTAATCAAATTATAAGCTGCCTGATAACCTCCAGTTCCAAAGCGAGATACCCCAGGAGGAAACAGACCAAGATCATATGCCAGCAGGGCAAGTATGTTAGGCTCATTTATGGTGATCCACTGCTTGACTCGATCTCCAAAAGTACTGAAGCAAAACCGGGCATATTTGTCAAAGGATTCAATGATTGCCTCTGACAACCAACCTCCTTTATCTTCTAAGGCCTGAGGCAAGTCAAAGTGGTAGAGTGTCACTATGGGTATTATCCCATTAGTTAACAAATCATCAATGATCTTGTTGTAATAGTCTACTCCTAGAAAAGAAAAAAAAAAAAGGAAGTATGAGAAGTAAAGTTATTTTTAAAACGCTGACCATAAGTAATGATCCAGAGAGGATTGGGAATAATTTCCTAAGTAACTTTTATTCAAATAAGGTTTGTTACTTCCTGCGTATAATCAAGTAAAGGCTGGGAGGAAACCCGAAGAATACCAATGAAGAATGGCTGAGCAGAGTCAGAGATGTGATGGAAGATGTGGAAGATGTGTGTTCTGACAGGAATACATTTGGCAAAGTTGCTACCACAGAACTTTGTGTTATTACCACATGTATTGAAATTATTTTATTTGTATGCTTGATTTGTCTGTCAACCCCACTAGAATACAAACCTCATAATAGCT
Organism: Hyaena hyaena; assembly: GCF_003009895.1. Classification (NCBI taxonomy): domain Eukaryota; kingdom Metazoa; phylum Chordata; class Mammalia; order Carnivora; family Hyaenidae; genus Hyaena; species Hyaena hyaena. The sequence continues at coordinate 1,080,375 of NW_024080911.1, forward strand.
GGGGTCTTATCTAAGTCACCTGTGGATCCCCCAAATCCTGGAACAATACCAGAAATTCAGTTGATAGATGCTCAATAAATAGTTGTTGAATGAATGAATGGTTCTCAATAGTATTAAATACAAAGTAAAAGAATTGATCCAGATGACTGACTCAGTGCTTCTCCAGATATACCAGTCTTATCGATCTAAAAAGGACACCCACTGAGCATGAATAAGAGCTCCCAGAATGAGGGTTACAAGGGCAGTTAGCCAGAGGTTTGGCATATTAAGGAACATGGGTGGGGACTTTGCTCTAGGATTCTGACACAGTCCATGAGATACATGAGATACCTAGCCACCTTCGGCTCTCAGCTAATTCTCCAGCACTGCGTGTTGGGGGAAGAGCTTTTAGGATTGTGGCAGAGTTCAGAAGAATGTTATTAAGTTGGAGATACTCTGCCTCAGAAACCAGTGCCAAGAAGATTTTGGGTCCAACCTAATAATGACTCCTAACTGGAAGAGCCTTTCTGAGGAGAGACTGATATTACTGCTTCATATGATTTTATGTCTAAGATTATAGAAGAAACCTAAGCTCAGAAGAGAGAAGCCGTCCTGTATTCCTGGATAATAACTGTAAATTCCCAGGTAGAATTGTGTTGCATTCAAAGTTTGTTCAGAAGTAGGGTCCTTTTTCTCTGTTTGTTTGTTTTTTTTTAACATTGTATCCTCTGATTAAAACTAATTTAGGCTTTTGAATTTTTTTTCAATCATTAATTTATTCATCCCTCAAATGCACACATATAGAGAAGTTACTGTATGCTGGACTTATAAACATATGTAAGATAAATACTGTCCTTGATCTAAGGGAGCTTCAATTTTAGTAGGACTACAGTTAAATTCACAATCATAATACAGTATTATTGGTAAAGATAAAGTACAGAATACTAATTAAGCATATGATAAGAGGTACCTATTCCAAACTAAGGCCATTTGAAAATCTATTTTGAAAGCAATATAACATCATGATTTCAAAAGTGAACTATGGCAACCAGCTGCCTAAATTCTACCCTAATTCCTTCACCTACTTAAGTGACCTTAGGCAAGTTACTTTAGCTCTCTGAATTATCTTTCCCTGTCTGTAAAATGTGAACGATAATAGAAACCTACATCAATAATTTATTGCCAAGAGTTTAATGGGTTGATAAATTGGACATGGTTAGAAAGTTCTTGGCATCAGGTAAAGGGCTCAATACAAGTTCTCTATCACTTTAATAATTATTGTTATTGTTGTCATTAGTGACATCTCAGCTGACACTCAAATGAGGAGTATCAATTACTCACATAAGGCAAGGAAGAATGAGTGATCCAAGAAGAGAAAAGAAAAAGGTAAATAAATATATGAAAGAGTAAGGGAGGTGTGGAAATAAATACGAACAAAGAGTCTATTTATTCAGAGCTTGCTGTAGCAAGGGAATCAGCCATCATCACTTGCATTTGACAGATACTCAAACGCTGTCAGGGAAGAGTGAAAGCTTTATAGTGAAAAAGAGTAAGGGAATATGAAAGCTTCAGTTACATTCTGATTGGAGGTTGTTGGCACAGGGAGGCTGGGGGGTAGGCTATCTAGAAGCACAGCATCCTAAGCAATTGGTTTGGGACACATATTTGGCTTTCTCTGGCTGGTCCTATGTTGGAAGCAGGGGGAAGGGGAACAAACATACATAAAAAAACCAGAGACATTGGCAGATGTTGATCAAGTTCTGACTATCCTGGGCCAATTGCTGAAGAGGTTGTGTTTGGCTTCCTGGATTTCTTTCGTAGATGAGAGTTTTATTATCTTATATGGACTAACCAGTCTTCGTTTGTATACTGTATTTTAGGCAAGGATGGCTTTCTGGTAACCGTAAGTTCAGTATAATGATAATGTATAACTGAGCAGAGAAAGCATAAGAATGGTGAGAGGTAATCAGGGTAAGCAGAAGCCAAATTACACAAGGTCATGTGTTGTCTGTCTGTCTGTCTGTCTGTCTGTAAGAGTGGATATTTTTAACAACAGCTCACTTGTTTTGCAAACCAGAACATAATGTGAATCAATCATAACAACTCCATACTTGGAAGACCCTTATGTATGCTATTAGTCACTTGGTAGACAGAATACTTCAACCATGAAAAAGATGTCCATGCTCTAAACATGTGAGTAAGTTACTCTACATAGCAAAAAGGATTTGCTGATGTGATTAAGGTTAAAAATCTTGACATGGGGAGATTTCTCTAGATGGTTCGGTTGGGCCCAATCTAACCACAAGAGTCCTTAGAAGTGAAAGAGTAGAGCAGAGGAGTGGGTCAGAAAGATGCAACAACAGAAGAGGCCGGAGAGATAGCAGCATAAGAAGGACTGAACCCACTATTGCCAGCTTTGAAGGTGGAGGAAGGGAGCCCCCTGCCAAGGAATGCTGGTTGCTTCTAGAAACTGAAAATGGTCCTCAGTTGATAATCATCAAGGAAATGAGACCTTCAGTCCTACTACCATAAGAAACTGAAATGAGCCAAGAAACAGACTCTCCCCTAGATCCTTCGGTAAGAAATGTGACCCTGTAGGCACCTTGGTTTTAGCCTACAGAGACCCGTGTCAGACTTCTGACCTCCATAACTCTTAAGTAATAAATTTGTGCTTTTCAACTGAAATATAATTGATATACAATTTTCTATTATTTTCAGGTGTATAATTTATGCTATTTTTTAAGCGGCTAAGCTTGGGATAATTTGTTGCTGCAGAAATAGAAAACCAACACACTTCACCAAACTTTATAAAGCTTTTCTTTTCTCTCACAATGAAAGATCACTCCACCATCCCATCTCTGGGCCTCTGCAGGCACGCATTTGTAAAGTGCAATGTCAAAGATGGTATGATGGAATCTGTTTGGAATTGGTATGTGTGAAGGTTTTCATAACTAATTCCTTCCAATGGCTATGAATGTAAAAATGACATCAGTTTTCTCTTATTGCATTCATTCTATATGTGCCATTTCATTTAATCCTAGCCTGAAGTCCAAGGTGGGCTTTTTTACAAGTTTATTTATTCTGAGAGAGAAAGAAAGCATGAGCAGGGGTGGGGCAGAGGGAGAGGGGGAGGGGGAGAAGGAGAGCAAGAGAATCCCAAGCAGGTTACACACTGTTAGTGTGGATCCCAGTGTGGACCTCCAACCCATAAACTCTGAGATCATGACCTGAGCCAAAGTCAGATGGTTAACTGACTGAGCCACCCAGGTACACCAAGAGGTAGGTATTTTTATCTTCATTAAGCATCTAAGGAAACTGCTTCTCTTCAGAGAAAGTGAGTATCAGATATAAGTGACAATGTTGTCATATGGCACAGCTGACAATTAAACCCTGTCTGCCTCACTACAAAGACTAAATCAGTTCTACCATGACAGTCCACTTCTCACGTTTATTGTTTTAGAACCAGAAACATGGTGACAATGTTTTACGAGTCTTTGCAATCACCTATCTTAGAGCTGATTCAAAATATTAGATCTTTTTTTTTCATTTTTGGAAGAATCAATGATTTATCCTTTGTAAGCATCATTAGATGTAGCACAATCATTAATGATGGCAATCAATGTAATTCAAACAACATGATAATCTTCAGTTGAACTGCAGATTAAAAAAAATTTTAAATAAGATTTTTTTTCTCACTCATCAGCCTGGCAGAGCAACAAAGCATTGCATAATTAATATTTAACATCCCAGAACTGAGTACTTCTGGATTATACACAGCACTTTTGGTTTGGTGCTGTAATTAAATTTTCCCATGGGGCAGTGAAGGGAGGTTTGTAAGAGCAGAGCTCCAGAGTCAAACAGTTGAGCTGAAGAATCATGGACAAATCACTTGGCCTGTCTACATTCAAGTTTCCTCATCTGTAAAAGAGACATATCAGTAGTGCCACCTCATGAGTGTTTTGAGTATCAAATGAGACCAAATCATGAAAGGGTTCTTTAGCTTTATAAGAAATTCAGTTGCCGGAAAATGTGCATTTTTAAATGATCATCTGTTACCAATCAAGGGATCTTGAAACTTTGAGAGGATATTTGGATCTTATTCTACTCCTTGATATTTAGACATTATTTATATAATTTTTTAACGTTTATTTTTGAGAGAGAGAGACAGAGTGCAAGTGGGGGAGGGGCAGAGAGAGAGGGAAACAGAGAATCCAAAGCAAGCTCCAGGCTCTGAACTGTTAGCACAGAGCCCAATGAGGGGCCTGAACCCATGAACCAAACCGTGAGATCATGAACTGAGTTGAAGTCGATCACTTAACTGACATAATTGATTAAGTATTAAAACTCCCACAGCTTTCTTTCATAGTTAACTACCATTTTCTCTGATTTTACTAAGCCCATTTATTCTTATTTGATCTTTGGAAATATAAAGCAAATTTGAGTTAAATGTCTTTTGGATATAGGGAAAAGCAACCCACTTCAGATCAACTCAAATATAAAGGTAGCATGAGGGGCAGGTAGCTGTTTGGTGTGGGAAACATGGGCATTATTTGATATGATAGAGAGCTATCAGATTCCCAGTCACACAAAATTACAACTGAAACTCAAGGGGATAGAAGCTGGGAGCTGAAAAAGTCTTTGCCTCTCAAAAAAGACTGGCTCACTCATCCAATTTCACTCAACACATGTTTTCTTTATGCCACAAATTTGTTGGTCTCAAAATGTTCATCCCATCTGCCCAAACTATCTTATAGTCCTGGTGCCAGCACCAACCAACTCATTGTTCTCGACTCCTCAATTTCAAACATGCCTGAGAGGAGAAGACGACTGGGCAAGATTTTCTTTTTCCATGAGATTATACAATATTATGTCACAGGGAAAGAGGCCTTCCCCTTGTCCAGTTACCTATGGCCAGGAGTGGAGCAGGTTTATGTAGAAGAAAGAAATGGGGAGATTCCCTCAGAAGAGGATGTGACTAGGACTTGCAGAGATGATGTGTCAATGCAGAAAATAACTGACCTGGAACCCCCCTTTATAAAACTATAAATGTTTTCATGTAGAATTTATTTTGTTCAAGTGCCTACCATGCATCACACATGAAAACTAGGTTCATTCCCTCATAGACTCACACCACCAACTAATTTCTTTGCTTGCCCTCTGTTCTCTTAGCACACTGCCTGTATTAGCTTCTTACTGCTGCTATAACAAACTACCATAAACTTAGTGGCCTAAACCAACACAAATTTATTATCTTATTGTTCTGGGCATCAGATATTCAAAAAGATTCTCACTGAACTAAAATCAAAATGTAAACAGGGCTAAGTTCTTTCTGGAGGCTCTCAAGGAGAACCCATTTCTTTGCCTCTTCCAGCTTCCAGAGGATGCCTGCATTCCTTGGCTCATAGCCCTTCTTTTATCTTCAAAGTCAACAGTGTAACATCTGTTACTCTCCTCTCTGACCTCTGTTTCAGTTCCTGTATTTTCTCTCTCTGACTCCAACACTCTTGTTCCCTCTTATAAGGATTCATGTGATTATACTGGGACCATCCAGATAATCCAAGATAATCTCTCCATCTCAAGATTTTTATTGTAATGACAGCTGTAAGGTCCTTTTTACCATGTAAGATAATATAGTTACAGTTTCTACAAATTAAGACATGAACATCCTCGGAGGCCATTATTCAGCCTAACATACTGTCCAATATGGAGTAGGAGATTAATACATGTTTCTTCAGTTATTTACTTTACCATTCCTGCTAAGTGTGCTCATATTTTAAATTAAAGTGAATAAGAAATTCTGCATAAACATTCCTTTTTTTTATTTCCAATACCTGGGCCCCCTACTAATCATCTGAAACTTACATTTGTGGCAGAAATGAAAATGAATTTGAACAGCTGAGAACTACAGAAATATGTGATTTCTGTTGCCAGGCCAATCTCTTCTTGTTAAACCTTTAAGACTTGACATTTGAAAGAGAAAGGCTGTGTAACAATTCCACTTTGTAAAATATTCTTACAGTTTGGGAACATAGGATTTTACACGTTTCCAAATGTCCTCTAATCAAGCTTTAAAATAAGAGGTAGAACACAAAAAACGGGGGTGCCTTGTAAAGGAGAGTGACAAGGATTCTCATAGTCTTCACATGCTCTTTGAGAAAATGTTTAAACAGAAAAAACAAACGATGGCCTTTCTGAGTTAAAATAGTTCCAGTTGCTGCAACAGATCACTGCACAACGGTGAGCAACCGCTTATTGAAATTCTGCTGCCTGGAAGCACAAAAGTCTGTAATATTAATCAGCTATGACTTTACAAAAGCTGGGGCCAAACGTAACAGCTCAGTGCTGGGGCACGTGATCCCCACATGAGATGTGCATGAGTTATCTTCCCACATTGTGCAAGTGGCCCCAGTATCTCCTGTCTCACCACCACCACCACCACCACCACCACCACCCGCCAGCTTTTCCACTGCCCTGTTCCTGGAATGTTCGTCTTTAGTGTGCTCCCTGGACTTCTGTACACCTCAAGTTTGTTTTAAATAACTCGATATGTTGACATAGTGGTACAGTAATCCTCTATCTGAAAATCTTGGGGGCAAATGTGTTCAGAATTTTTGGATTTTTAGAAAGGAAATACAGAGCAAATACCATATATATATATTTTTAATTTTTCTTAATGTTTTATTTATTTCTGAGAGAGAGAGAGAGAGCATGAGCAGGGGAGGATCAGAGAGAGAGGGAGACACAGAATCTGAAGCAGGCTCCAGGCTCTGAGCTGGTTGTCAGCACAGAGCCCGACACAGGCCTCGAACCCATGAACCGTGAGATCATGACCTGAGCCAAAGTCGGATGCTTAACCGACTGAGCCACCCAGGTGCCCCGCAAATACCATATATTAAGTTAATATCCCCAGTGGGTCTGGGTCAGTCTCCCTTAATATTTCTGCAGTAAACTATACAAACATCCTTACCAAGTGAAATAACCTGAGATTATAAAAAAATTTTCACAAGGGATGGACATCCAAAATATATAAGAAGCCATATAATTCCAAAAACAACCAGATTGGGGCACCTGGGTGGTTCAGTCAGTTGAACATCCAACCTTGATTTCGGCTCAGGTCATGATATCACAGTTCATGAGTTTGAGCCCCACATCAGGTTCCGCACTGACAGAACTTGCTTGGGATTCTCTGTCTCCCTCTCTTTCTTTTTTCTCTCTCTCAAAAATAAAGAAACACTTAAAAAATAATCTGATTAAAAACTAGGCAGGGAATTCTGAATAGATACTTTTCAAAAAAAGCCATACAGATGGCCAAAAGGCACATGAAGATAATGCTCAATGTCACCAACCATCAGGGAGATGCAAATCAAAACCATGATGCGATATCACCTCACACATGTCAGAGTGGCTAGTATCAAGAAATACCAAGTGTTAGTGAGGATGTGGAGAAATGGGACCCTCATGCAGGGTTAACAGGAATGTAAATTGGTGTGGCCACTATGGAAAACAGTAGGGAGGTTCCTCAAATAATTAAAAGTAGAACTACCATATGATCCAGCAATGCTACTACTTCTAGATATTTACCTGAAGAAAACAAAAACACTAACTTGTCTTCATTGCAGCATTACTTACTATAGCCAATAAAGGCAACCTAAATTTCCATCAGTGGATGACTGGATAAAGATGTGGTATGTGTATGTGTGCGTGTGTGTGTGTGTGTGTGTGTGTGAGAGAGAGAGAGAGAGAGAGAGAGAGAGAGTCACTCAGCCATAAAAATGAATGAGATCTTTCCATTTGCAGTGACATGGATGGACCTAGAGGGTATTATGACAAGTGAAATTAGTCAAAGACAAATTCCATAGGACTTCACTTATATATGGACTCTAAAAAACAAATGAACAAATGAAACAAACAAGAATCAAACTGAGAACAAACTGATGGTTGCTAGGGAGAGAGGAGGGAGGATGAGCAAAATAAGTGAAGGGGATTAGGATGTATAGTCTTCCAAGTATAAAATAAATAAATCATGGGGCCATCGTGTGCAGCATAGGGAATATGGTCAATAATATCATAACAACTTTGTATGAATACACATGGTAACCAGACTTATTGTGGTGATCATCTAATAATATACATATATATGTGTATATATATATATATATATATATATGCTAAATCACTATGTTCTATACCTGAAACTAATACAATATTGTATGTCAATTATTCTTCAATTAAAAAAAAACATCAATTCAGGTTAGCTTTTGCTAACAAATTATTTTTAGAATTAACTTGATAAAAAAGATTCAGCATTCAGAGCTTTTTGGATTTTAGAATTTCAGATAAGGGGTTATGAACTTACATTACAAGTTGGCCAGGGGAAGTGTTGTTTTGGTGTGTGTGTGTTTTCAAAATTTCCCAGTGTTTACCATCCAAATAGAAATTCAGTGAAAACTCCAAATGCCCAGAATCATGGACTAGAGCAGCAAAAAGAGCTCTGGTGATGTGGTGCCTTTGCTTCCTTTCACCAACAGGGAAGCTGTAGCACAGGGAGAAGTGGTCTAGTGAGGCTACAGAAGGTTCTAGAGTAAGATACTACAGGTTTGACATTAGACAGACCTAGGTTGAATTCAGCACTAACTAAATTGTCACCTTGGCAAACTTACACCCAGCCTTCTATTTCAGGTCACCATTATTCCCTGTTTAGAGAAGCACCTCACTCATAAGGCTATTAAGAGCATTAAATTAGCAGAAGTGGGGTGCAGTGTTGGCATACTGAGTTATACATACTACGTGCTCAATGAAACACAACCATTACTAGCTTTAGGGTTATTTGCATTTTTATTATTGACCTCATCCGATTAAATTCAGCAAATGTTTACTGAATTTCTCTTTGTAAGAAATTTGTTATGGGGATGAACAAGGCAGAATTCCCTGGCCATTACACTGTAGGCAATTCAAGAGATTCTCATATCTATGCTACAAGTACCTAGCACAGTACCTGACACACAGTAGATACTTAAGACACATTTGCTGAATTGAATGAAACTCAAGGTGCTTATAATCTAACAGGGAATATAGTGATTCTAAGAGTAAAACATGTGAGAAATATTCAAAAAGGTTTATGAAATGCAATGCAAATAGAAAAACAAAGATGCATTCTGCCTTCCAACAGGGTAGAGCCTAAAGAAGAGAAAACGTCCATGCTGGCCTTACCAAGAGGGTAGATATTCAGTGGGTGTAGTTAAGGAAAGGCCATTCCAGACAGGAAAAAGAGCTTAAGAAAATTCCTCCAGAGGTGGAAAATTGCACAGAACATTTAATAAATAGTGGGTTATGTGCTTAGGTAAGTAAATAGAACAATTGCATGGGTCATATTTATAGGGGATTTCAGCCTGTAATGTCTCAGAGGTGAGTTAAGACTAAGTCAAATGAAACCTGGAATGACATATAAAGGAGGGTACACTATACACTGAAGCTTGGTATTCTGTACAAAGAATTAAAGGGCAGGGAAAGTGTGAAAGTAGTTAGACCCAACATGGGTATATCAAAAAGTCCTTGATGATAATGATAAACAGATAAACCAGGGCAGAGGCAGAGAAGATGACCAGGAAGGAGAAGTTAGAGAGACATAGTGGAATGGATCATACTTAGCAACCAATTAGATGTAGGAAGCCAAATAAGAGGGATTCAGAGATTACTCTTAGTTTAGACTTTTGGGGATATAATGGTGCCAGAGAAAACATGTTATAGATTATGGATGAAGAAGGCAGAAAATTATTAGTTCACTTTTAAACTGAACAACAAATTAGTATGTGTACGAGGCAGAAAAAAAAACTGGTCAGTGATGTCAAGAAAGTAGGCATTCAACCAACAGGAGTTAGTGAAGGGAGCTAGTATCTTTAGATCAGGCAATGGATCTTGTGTTGTCGCTCTCTGGAGGAGACACGAGTTGCAGCTGCACTTCACAATGTACAGGTTAACCAACCTTACGTAAGATCAACATTTGTGAGTACGTATGCCCACCTAGCAAATGTTATCACAGGTTGTTCTTACTATGTGGGAAATCAGATAAAAGAACTTCTCCCCAGAGAGGCAATGAAGGCACTGCAGGCTGGAAGCAGGATGAGGCTAGCAGGTGCCTTCATTCGGGTTTCTGCAAGTGCCCATTTTGCACTTGTAAGACCCTGAGAGTCAATGTTTCCTTGAATTTTGTGCCTCAGGCACATCATTTGCCTCACCTAGTCCCAACCCTAGGAGTAGTGTGAAATATTTCCCAGGACAAAGTAGCAATAAAGATTCTTTATTAAGAAGGCTTTATGTTATAGTACAGGGGTCACAAAACTTTTCTTGTAAAGTACCCGGTAGTAAATATTTCAGGCTTTGCAGGCCACATGGTCTCTGCCCCACCTACTCAATTCAGCCATTGTAATAGGAAAGCAACCACAGACTATATGTATTGAATGGGCATGGCTGTGCTGCAATTAAAACTTTATTTACAAAAACAGGAGTCAGGCCAAATTTGGACCTCAGGTTATAGTCTACCAACACTGTTGTGTGGAAGGAGCTAACAAGACCTTAAATTTAAATTCCTGACCCACCATTTACAAAATATCTGGATTTGGACATGCACCACTCTAAAAATGTGATTCATTATACCTTCTCTTCATTGACTGTGGGGATTTGTGAAAACATATGTAAAATGCCTCATAAATAACAGGCATTCAAATAGGGCAGTGGTCCTTTTTTTGTAAAGTTTTTATTTATTTATTTTGAGAGAGAGAGAGAGAGAGAGAGAGAGAGAGAGAAAGCATGAGTCAGGGACGGGCAGAGAGAGAGAGCGAGAGGGGGAGAGAGAGAATCCCAAGCAGGCTCTGTGCTGTCAGCGCAGAATCCATCACAGGACTCAAATTCACAGTGATATCATGACCCGAGCCAAAATCAAGAGTCAGACCCTTAACATACTAAGCCACCCAGGCATCCCAGGACAGCAGTCTTTTTAATTACAAATCTGAATAAGAATAATCACTAACACTATTTGAATGCTTTTATAATATACAAACTACTATGCAAATAATGCACTTTACAGAGATTATTTCATTTAAACTTCCCACAACTCTCAGAAGTAGGAACTATTAGAGTATTCCTTTCGACTTGTGGGGAAACTGAGGCATAAAATGCCCAAGAGATGCTTACACAGACAGTAAGCGATATAGCTGGCACTTAATCCCAAATTAAGTGAACTTCACATGTCTTGGTGCCAATCTCTGTACTAGTTTATTAGCTCTGCTAATTCGGCTTCAACTGAAATGCTCCAAATCTTCTCAAGTTCTGCAGGGCTTTTCATAAGTCACCACAGCCTACACAACTGAAGACAGTTTAATACATAACTTTTGGAAATTCACCTTCAGATAAACACTCCATATCTCACATCAATGCAACACTCATTCCTACCCCATCCTGCCCATCTATTTTGCCTCTCCCGAAAAATATCTCCAGTTAAGGGAAAGCAGAATATTATTAAGAAAGCTAATGCAAACCCATTTCAAGAAATTTACCCCATAATCATGCTAAAAACTTGCAAATTCAAAGCTATGCTGCAGAACAGCACACTGGATTAATTATGCCAGACTGCAGCAATAACCTTGAATTAAAGCTGCAACCTTCTATTTTTAAGAAACACTTGCCTTTCTGGTTGATGAAACCTGTCGTCCCATCAGGTAACAGACGTGACCAGGAAAGAGAGAAGCGGTAATGAGTCAATCCAAGCTGTTTGATACATTTCAAATCTTCCTCCCACAGAGTGTAGCTGCCACAAGCTACATCGCCAGTCTGGTTCTGGAAAACTCTCTCTCCTCCCTGATGGGTGAATGTGTCCCAGACACTAGGGCCTTTTCCATCTGCATCCCAGCCTCCTGAGAAAAAGGAGAAAATGAAACGGTTACACTCTTGACATCAAGAGGCATATGTGGAATGTAAATATTTGTCGCCAAAAGAACATACCTCATTAACTCAATGTACCATATTTATAACTTTAAAATATGCCTTTAAAATAACATGCATGAGCGAGTTATGTGTTTAGCTGTCCTTGATCCCTGAAGCTGACTGGTAGCAAATGAAAAATGATTGCATAGTGCTGCTACATCACAGGCTTTCATGGTTCATTTTCTGAAGATTTCCCAGCTGGTAAACAGAGGCAGGCCCCAGCTTATGAATGTCTGAGTTGAAAATATCTCCTCCTGGCCATGACTGACATGTCTTGTCCTTGCTGAGCCTGATGGAGTCTTAGGACCTTGTCTTTGGCCCTCTACACTTGAACTCTATTTTCTGTTAGCTAACAGTGGAGCCTGCAATGGTCCAGTCAACTATTGTGGGGAGGGCACTAGTTTCTGCAACTGTTGACATGATATTAGTGCCCCACATTCATTCATTCACACCTCCATTAATTCCACAAATGTTATGTGTCAGGCTGTATGCTGAGCACAGAGATACCAGGGTAAACTCAGCTGTGCTTCCTGTCCTTGGAGAAGTTAGCTATGGGCAACTGCACAACAGCTGAGGTAAAAGCCTTGCCAGAAAACCAAGGAGGGGCATTTATCCAGATGTGGAGTAGAGTTGGGGGTCTCTTAGAAAAATGACTTTTAGACAGACAGCTATAGAAAAAATTGGGTCATCAAGGTGAATTGCTGGGAAGTGGGGGTGGTGACAAAATAGAAAAAAGGGAAGCTAGGATCCAAAGAGCCCACAGGAAAGAGAGAGTGGTGCACATTAGAACAGAAAGTAAAAATTACATTATATTTAGAATATCTGTACACATAGAAATCTTGCTTAAAATGGTAGTTAGAATCCATTTTATAGCATAAAGGAGTAATTTTAAAAATCTCATGACTCCATAATTCCGCTTCTAGGTGCATGCCCTAGAGAAATGCTCATGTATTTTCACAAAGGGGTGATATGAGATCATTGAGGCATAGATGTCTATAATAACAAAATCCAGGAAACAACCTACATTCTATCAACAGTAGAACTGATAATTAATTTGAGGTATAATCATACAGAGGAAACACTAATCAGCAGTTAAAGGAAATGAATCAGAGCATCAGTAACCCTCTGCTAGTCTGAATGTTTGTATCCCTTAAAATTTATGTTGACATCCTAATGGCCTAATCCTGATGGTATTAGGATGTGGTATTGGGAGGTGCTTAAGTCAGAAGGCTGGAGCCCTCCTGAATGAGTTAGTGCCCTTATAAGTGACACCCAGAGAGTCCCCTAGTCCTCTGTGCCCTGTGAAAATACAGATATCTGTGATGCAGAAGACGGTCCTCACCCAGCCACTCTCACCTCAGACTTGCAGTCTCTAGAATTGTAAGAAATAAGCCTTCCAGTTTATAGTGTTTTGTTATTAGACTCCAAATGGACTCTGCCTCAAAACTATACAAACAAAAAACTTGAGATTCAAAAGAATATATACAGGGATAAACAGATGGAATTTGGATTTTTAGGGCAGTAAGACTATTCTACATGATACTATAATGGATGTATTTATCAAAGCCCATAAACTATGAACTTTACTTAATGATAATGTATCGCTCTTCACTCATCAGTTGTAATAATTGTTCCATAGTAATGCAAGATGTTACTAGTAAGGCAACTAAGGGAATGGGGTATTTGGAAACTCTCTGGACTTTCTGCTCGATTTTTCTGTAAACCTAAGATTACTCTAAAATATAAAGCCTACTGATTTTTTTAAAGAATATGTACAATACAAAAAAAAAGAACATACATTTATCATGTTTTGCATACTTTTAAATATGTAAAACAATCTGTGTATTTTCTGAACATATACATATGAGGTAAACATATAACATATATAACATGCCTGGAAATGATCAATTCAGGCTAGTGGTTACCTTTGGGGAGAAAAAGGGGTAATGGAATCAGGGACTCTTTTTTTTTTTTTTTTTAATATTTTTATTTATTTCCTGCAGAGAGAGAGCTAGCGACAGCGTGAGCAGGGGTGGGTCAGAGAGAGAGGGAGATAGACTCTGAAATAGGCTCCAGGCTCTGAGCTGGCAGTCAGCACAGAGCCCGACGCGGGGCTCGAACCCACGAACCGCGAGATCATGACCTAAGCGAAAGTCGGATGCTTAACGACTAAGCCACCCAGGCGCCCCTGGAATCAGGGACTCTTATGTTTCCTTCCTTAACCTGGGCTGGGGCATACGGGGAGCTATTTATTACATTGTTCACAACCCTTTTTTATATTTTATTTTTTTTACTTTTTTACAAATAGTTTATTGTCAAATTAGTTTCCACATAACACCCAGTGCTCATCCCCACAAGTGCCCTCCTCCATGCCCATCCCCCCACCCCCCCACATCCATCAGTCCTCAGTTTTTGTCAGCTTTCAAGAGTCTCTCATGGTTTGCCTCTCTCCCTTTCCCCCACCATTTCCCCCCTTCTTTTCCCCTTCATTCCTCAGTTAAGTTCCTCCTAATCCTCCTATACGTGCAAACATATGATATTTGTCCTTCTCTGTCTGACTTATTTCGCTCAGCATAACACCCTCAAGGTCCATCCATGTTGCTACACATGGCCAGATTTCATTCTTTCTCATTGCCATGTAGTATTCCATGGTATAGATAAACCACATCTTCTTGATCCATTCATCTGTTGATGGGACACTTAGGCTCTTTCCATGTTTTAGCTATTGTTGACAGTGCTGCTATGAACATTGGGGTACATGTGCCCCTATGCATCAGCACTCCTGTATCCCTTGGGTAATTTCCTAGCAGTGCTATTGCTGTCACAACCCTTTTTTTTATGCCTAATATATTTCATAATTATTTTATTTTAAAGTTTATTCATCTAGTATTTTGCAAGAGACCGTGTACACACATACGTGTGCCCGTTTGTGAGTGGGTAAGGAGCAGGCAGAGAGGGAGAGAATCTCACGCAGGCTCCATGCTGTAAGCGTGGAGCCCGATGCAGGGCTCAGTCTCACGAATTGTGAGATCATGACCTAAGCCAAAATCAAGAGTATGACTGAGCCACCCAGGAGCCCCTCATAATAATTTTTATATAAGAAAGGAGGTCACAGAGTAGACAAAAGCAATTACAGGAAGGTCTTTCAGGTCTCACTTAGCATCTACTTACTCATATTTTGCATACAATTCAAACAGAATTAGGTATTAGTTTTTGGACCCACACAGGACAGCATATGCTATAAGGTATGGGAGGGGACCATGGGGAGACAGGAGGGGCTAGTAAAAGGAGGAGCTCTAACAAAATCGAAAATGACAGTTGAAATCAAGGTAGGATACTAAGTATCTATACAAAGAAATCATGAATATTAAAAATTACTATAGTCTGAAGTCATAATAGAGAGGCAAAAAATTATATGCATTCCAACGGCTCTCAGTATGCCTATATATGAAGTTTAGAGGGATGGGGGGAAAATACTGATATTCAATCTTAGAATGAAACAGGTATGAATACCAAAATACAATTTAGTCAAGTATTGTGCTCATCATTTTGGATAAGCAAATTAACAGATGAAAAAGCTTAATCTCAGAGAGTTTAAGTAACAGTGTTCTAGTAAATATTAACAACCAGCTCAGTTGGTAGAGCATGCAACTCTCAATCTTGGGGTTGTGAGTTCAAGCCTCACATTGGGGAGAGAGTTTACTTTAAAATAAATAAATAAAAATAAAGTATGTATACATATGTTAATTATAAATTTTATTACATAAAAGCCACGTAATACACAATTTCCAAATAATATTCAGTGTTCTTTACTATAAATTCCGTATGTCTAACCATTTCTCACAGAACACTCTTAGATTTTTGCCAAATTCTTATATTGGTAGCCAACCTCCGGTTGCAACCAAACAAATGTGTGTAGTTCTTATGTGAATGTTACCTGGTATTTTTGCTTAAATTAACAGGCAAAATAAAAGGAAAACAACAATGATGTACCAGAATTTCACTTGTTCATCAGTGACATGAGCTACGTCTTCACTGCATTGGGTAATAGTTTTCAAACACTGAAAGGATATTTTCTCAAATGTCTGTCCTACTTACAATGTAACGCTATAGATGTGACACACTTTTAATTTTACTCTGAATTATTAAGATTGTCTCTATCACTTTCTCAGGTCTTGACAATCAACAAAACAATACATCAATACTGACTGGCAGCACTTGGCCAATTCCTATAGTATAAATTCTTCCACCATGGCTAAGTTCGAGCAACCAATGGGATAGCGATGAAGACGGGGTGGGGAAAAGATGAACGGTAGCACTGTGTTATATTGTATTTCTTCTATACAGACACAATAAGTGACATAACCTTGGGTTATTTATAGGGACATAGGGAATAATAAAGTTTAGTACATTTCTATAATTTAATTTTTAATCATGAATATTTTAAGGATCAGCTCACAAAACTGCTGAAAGCTTTAACAGTAGGTACTGGTGAACCAGTACAAGCTGGCTTCCCCAGTCACTGATAAGTGACTTGTCTAAGACCACACTGTTAGGAAGTAGCAAAGCCAAGTTGTATTTCCAGATCTGCCCGATGTTGAAGGACTATCCAGTCCTTCTAATGAACTATGCTACTTTTAGTAATAATGACTCTGAGTGATGAAGGAAGAGTCAACTGAGGCCCATGCTAGTTAACTTATAGAGCCTAATAAGTGCATAACATGATATATTATACTTTTTGGAAAATAATCCATTGAAAGTGCCTAAAACAGATTTTGTGAATTTTGAAAGGTAAATGTCAGATAGCAGGAAAATGTGGAGCAGCTCATTCTACATGCATACTAACTAGACAGAGCATATCTAGGTAATACTGTTTCCATGAGAAATTAAAATTTGAATTTAAATTAACCATTATAATTGATATTTTGATAAAAAACAAATAGTGGCTGGGACTCATTAGTACTTTAATGTAAATTGTGCTGAATTAGTGGCCTAAATAACTCACTTGTTCATTAGGGATTTTCTCTAGATGCAATTATGTTCATATTCTAAAGTGTGACTGTCCTTTCTGAGGAATAAGACTACCATTTCTAGGTGGACTCCATACCCTGAGCCATCTTTCAAACAACTACAATTACTAGATGAAATACAGGAACTACATTTTTAAATGTAGTTTAAAAATCTAGTGGGATGGTAGGTAACTCAAAAATAAAGTGAGCAAGGCAATTCAGAAGCACAAATGCATGATGCAGGCTTTTGTCTTGAGAGCATCTGCCAATCCCAGATGATGTGAGCTGCCATTTTAACGGCCTTGTGGGACCAGGCAGAAAGGAGACAAAGTCCAAAGCTTACCAAATATGGGAAGCCACATGAAGATCCTTACATAAGCCTGGCAATGGAAGAACCACACACCCTGTGCAAGAATAAACAAGAAACAAACCCTACCTGAGAAAGAGACAACAAAGCAACTAGCTTGAGGCAAAGTTGGGTATGACTCCTCAATATATGCAACAACAATCCAGCTCTTCAACTATTAGTTGTGAGAATGCAAAAAGATATTATCAGACATATGAGTTCTCACTGGATATTGAAAACAAATTTCCTCTCATTGTATATTACCAGAGGACAGATTTCACCAGAACAATAGTGTAGACCAAAAGAGAAAAATCTAGGATCTAGGAAACAAGGAATTCAGCAGAAAAAAAATCAAGACAGGGTGTGTCCAGGCTAATGGTAAAAAGACCTCCAAGGATATAACCATGCAACAAACTCAGGGACTAATGCTGGTTAGTAAGCATGTCATAGACTGTAAGAAATAGTTCTCCAAGAAGATTAAACTAACAGAATATCTAGGATGATTTTTTAAGTATAAATTCTTATTATGAAATTGTCAACATGTACAAAAGTAGACAGAATAATACAGCAAAGCCCCTGTACCCGTGGTTCAGCTTTAGCATTTTCAACATGGCACCAATCTTGTTTCATCTGTATCCACTCAAACTCTTCCATTCAATCTGTAAACATTACAGTATATGCTCTGATAAGAGTATTTTTTAATCATGGTAAAATACACATAAAACCTACCACCTTAACCATTGTTTAGTGTACATTTCTGTTGTATAGTTCTGTGGCATTAAGTACATTCACACTGTTGTGGGACCATCACCACATCCATCTCCAGAACTCTTTCCATCTTGTAAAACAGAAACTCTGTAACAAGTTGGCAGTAACTCCCTGCTTTTTATGGTATTGTAATTGTGCCTGGGGTCAGTGAACAGCAGGGAGGTAGAGGGAGAGAAAGTGGACAAATGTGGAAATCCTCACCTTTCATACTAATAAGTCAATAGATTATACCTACAACAGCACTAAAGTCAAGAACCAGTAATATAAGAATGTATAAACACAGTGGTCAGGGTGACTGGGTGGGTCAGTTGGTTGAGCGTCTGACTTCAGCTCAGGTGATGATCTCATGGTTTGTGAGTTCCAGTCCTATACTCAGCTTGCTGCTATCAGCACAGAGCCCACTTTGGATCCTCTGTCCCCCCTTTCTTTCTGCCCCTCCCCAACTTGTGCTCTCTCTCTCAAAAATAAACATTAATTAATTAATTGATAGTAATCAATGCCAAAAGGATTACCTGAAAGAGTTAAAGGGGCTTCCTCTAAAGAGCGGAACATGGAAAGGGGCCAGGGATTGATGGTCTAAGTCTTACTTTGACTCTTTAAATTATTTTATTAACTTTAATTCACATGAAAATGAATTTAAGAAATACTATTAAATGAAACATCAGAAAAGAGAGGATGATAAATGAAGACATTAATACATGGATAATCTAAACACAGTCTTAATATGTAAAACATAACACAATGTCTATTTTGTGAGAATTAAAAAGAATGACTAGATAGAACTAAAATACTGGACCCAAAACAACATATAAGCATAAAAATGAGAAATTTGAGTGAAAGTGTTCTCAGGTCCTTAGATTGTTTAGAGGGGGACTATAGATATTGATTAACATTTTACTTTGTTATATTTTGCATTCAGGCTTAAATTTCTACAGCTTAAAGAAAAAAACTGGAATTTCCACTTTTAAAGAAGACTCCAACATATCTATAGCAAAAGTGTTGAACCAGGCTCAATTCTATGCATTTTATATATATTAACTCTTCATAAAATATTATGAAGTAATGGCCATATCATCCCCATTTTCAGATAAGGAAACTGAGAAATGAAGAGGGTGAGTAACTTGCTCAAATTAGCATATCTAAAGCTGCGATTCTCACTCAGACAGTTGAATTCCAGAGCCCACACTCTTAAAAGTTAGGCTAGATGGGAAAACTAAATAAATAAACTAAAATAAGGAAAAGCAAATCAGAAAAAAAATAAACATAGACGTGGTAAGAAAAATAAAAGCATAAAGCATAAAATAAAATGGAATGACATAATATATATTATTACTTATAACAATATGTCAGTGCTCTAAATTACTCAGATTTAAGACAAAGATTATCAGATCAGAATTTTTTTATAAGTCTATTTATTTATTTTGAGACAGAGAGAGAGAGAGAGAGAGACAGGGGAGAGGCAGAGCAGGAGGAAGAGAATCCCAAGCAGGCTCTGCACTGTCAGCACAAAGCCCACGTAGGGCTCCATTCCACGAACCACAAGATCACGACCTGAGCCAAAATCAAGAGTTCGACGCTCAACCAACTGAACCACCCAGGCCCTCTACCAGATCAGATTTTTTAAAAATATCCAGTGATATACTGTTTGCCAATATACCTAAGACATAAAAATACAGAAAATTTGGAAGTCAAAATATGGAAAAAGATATTCTTGCCCCCTTGTCCCACCATCAAAAACAAAGGACTTCAAAAGGGAAAAAAGCATTACTGGAGACAACATGGGTCACTGCATAATGACAGAACTGTTTTTAAATATGCATGCACCCAGGAATCTGGTTCTCAGCTATGTGAAGCAAAAATTAGGGAAGTGAAAAGCAAAACTGACAAGTCCACCTCCATGACGGGAGATTTTGATTAATCGGAGTTCTATCAAACATTTAAAAAGCAAAACAAATGGGGGGGGGGGTGGGCTGCGTGGTTCAGCCCATTAAGCACTGACTTTGGCTCAGGTCATGATCTTGCAGTTCGTGAGTTCAAGCCCCACACTGGACTCTGCTGATAGCTCAGAGCCTGGAGTCTGCTTTGGATTATGTGTGTGTGTGTGTCTCTCTCTCTCTGTCCCTTCCCTGCTTATGCTCTGTCTCTGTCTCCCAAAAAAATGAATAAACATTAAAAAAATGTTTTTAAAGCAAAAGAAACCAAAAAAAACCTCTACTCTTAGAGAAATTATTCCAAAAAATTAAGGAAGGATTCCTCAATTCTTTTTATGTGGCTAGAATAAGCTTGATACCAAAAACTTTCTCAGCAACTGAAAAAAGCGAGAATGAGGATTGCAGACATTAACAATCGTGGTCTAACAGATATTTATGACATTGCACAGAAATTAATGCTATAACTAAAGAATATATCCTCTTTTAAAGAAGAGACAATGTTATAAAAGTTGAGCAGAGATTAGTCCACAAAGTCTCTATAAATTTCAAAAGTTTGGAGAAACACAGATAATAATGTCTCACCAATTATGTTAGAATTCAAACACTGAAGAACATTAGAAACCCCCAGAAGTTCAGAAATCTAAAAAGTTACATCTAAATAACTTAAGGGTTAAAGAAGGCATACTGGTGGTCACCAGAAAATGTTAGAAACTACATAACAGAAAAATACACATGAAAAAATTGTGCTATCTACTTTCAGTGGTATTTAGAGAGAAAGCCTTAATTTCATGTATTAGAAAAGAAGCAAGCCTCAGAGTTAATGTGCTTAAGTACCTCACTTAAAAGTGTAAGGAAGAGGGAAAAAGGAGGAAGAGTGAGGAGGAGAGCAGAGACAAATAAATGGGAGAAAAAATAAGGTAATATCAGAAATAATAAAATAGAAAATAAACCAGGATAAAGAGGATTAACAGAGGCAAAAAGTGGTTTTTAGAAAAGTCTAACAAAATAGAAAAACCCCTGCAAAATAATTTTTAATGAGAGAAGACAGAAAGAAGTATTACTAATACAAAGGGAAACATAGATAGCTACAAACACTGTAGAAATTAAAGTGATGAAAATAGTATATTATTGGGGCGCCTGGGTGGCTTAGTCGGTTAAGCGTCCGACTTTCGCTTGGGTCATGATCTCGCGGTTCGTGGGTTCAAGCCTCGCGTCGGGCTCTGTGCTGGCTGCCAGCTCAGAGCCTGGAGCCTGTTTCAGTCTGTGACTCCCTCTCTCTCTGACCCTCGCCTGCTCACACTGTCTATCTCTCTCTCTCTCTCCTAGAAATAAAATAAAAATATTAAAAAAAAAAAAAGAAAATAGTATATTATTTTTTAAACTTTATAAAAACATGTTTGAAAAGTTATATGAAAATGACAAGTTTTAGGAAATTATACTTTAACAAAATTAGTTCAAGGAAAAGTGTAAAGCTTGAAAGAGCTTTTAACTATTTCAGAATTAAATCAATAGCTAAAATGTTCCCCAAAGAAAATGCCATGTCAATTGGTTCTATAACTGAGTTCTATTAAACATTTACAAACAAACAAAAGGGTGCCTGGGTAGTTCAGTCGGTTAAGGGTCTCTTGGTTTCAGTTTAAGTCATGATCTCAAGGTTGGTGGGTTTTGAGCCCCACATTGGGCTCCACGCTGACAGCATGGAACTGGCTTGGGATTCTCTCTCTCCCTTTCTCTGCCCCTTCCCCACCCACTTCTATCTCTCAAAATAAATATGTAAACTTAAAAAATATCCAGTGTTGCATATATTATTCCAAGAAATTTTTTAAAAATTATTTCTCAACTTATGTGTCTAGAACATCTTGATTCCAATCAGAAAATAAAATTACATAAAAGGAAAAATTAGAAGCCAATCTCACTCATAAACATAGTTGCAAATATAGGTAGAGACACAGAAGAATTAAAAAAAAAAAGATACAGGACACCTGGGTGGCTCAGTTGATTAAGCATCTGACTCTTGATTTCAACTCAGGTCATGATCTCACAGTTTGTGTGTTCAAGCCCTGTGTGAGGCTCGCACTAACAGTGCAGAGCCTGCTTGAGATTCTCTCTCCCTCTCTCTCTGTCCCATCCCCACTCTCTCTCTCTCTCAAAAGAAATAAACTTTAAAATATATATATATATATATAAACTGAATTTCATGATATAAAAACTACAATGACTGAGATGAAAGATACACCAGATGGGAGTAATAGCAGATAAAACACTGCAGAAGAAAAGGTTAGTGTACTTGAAGACAGAGCAATGGACACTCTCTAAAATGAAATATGAGCAGGGAAAAAAAAGACTCAAAAATGTAAACAAAGGATCACTGACCCCTAGGACAACTTCATTTAGCTTAATATACATGTAATCAGGATCTCCAAAGGAGAAAAAAAAGAAAAGAGCAAAAAAATTTTTTGAAGAAATAATGACTGATTTTTTTGTATAATTTGACAAAAACTATAAACCTACAAATCCCAGATCAGTGAACCCCAAGCACAAGACAAATGAAGAAAACTATGCCCAAGCATAATCAAGTTGCTCAAATTTAGTCTGAAGAGAAAAATCTTAAAAGCTACCAGAGGAAAAAGATGTATAATGTCTAGAGGAACAAATATAAGAATACAGTAGTTTGTTGTTACAAGTCATACAAGCAAAACAATGGAGTGTCATCTTTAAAATAATGAAAGGGGGGAACATTTTAACTAGAATTTAATCCGGTAAAAGTATGTTCTAAAAATGAAGGGTAAATACTTTTCCAGACATACAAAAGCTCAAAGGATTCATCACCAGCAAACCCCTCAATACATTAAAGCAAGTCCTTCAGGCAGATGGCAATGGATACCAGATGGAAGTACGGATCTACATGACGGAATGAAGAACACCAGAAATGGAATTACATGGGTGAATACATAAGATTCTTTTATTGTTTCAGTCTCTTTAATACATAATTTACTGTGTAGAGAAAAATAATCACACACTGTAGTATGGAGTTTATAACACATGTGGCATAAAACGTATGGCAACAGTAAACAAAGTTCAGGAAGGGAGAAATAGAAGGATGTTGTTGTAAAGTCTTTAGTTATGCATGAAGTGGTATAATACCACTTGAAGGTAGACTGTAGCAAGTTAAAGATGTATACTATAAATCCTACAGGAAACACTAAAATAATAAACATGGATTTAGAGCTAGTAAGCCAAGAAATAATATATAATAGAGTCATTAAAAATAAGTTATCTGATAAAGACAGGAAAAGAGGGAAATGAGAATAAAAGACAGATGGAAGAAATAGAAAACAAATAGCAAGATGGTAGATTTAAACTCAACCACATCAATAATATCATTAAATGTAAATGAGTCTAAACAATTGAAAGAGATTATCAGATTGCATAAAAACATCAGACTCAGCTATACACTGCCTACAAAAAACCCACTTTAAATATAAAGACAAACAAGGTTAGAGGTGCCAGGATGAAAAAAGACATGCCATAGTAATTCTAATCAAACAACACTAGAGTAGATATATTGATACCAGGGTAGATTTCAGAGCAAGAATATTACTAGGGATAAGAAAATAATTTCATAAAATTAAAGGGGTCAGTTTATCAAGAGGACTTACAATCCTAAATGTTTACACATCTAATGACAGTGATCCAAAACACATGAAGCAGAACCTAACAGAGCTGAAAAATACAGAAAAATCCACAACTGCATTTGGAGATTTCAATTAAAAAGACCAACAAGACTATAGAAAAATGGACAAAAGATGTAAATAGTTCCTTCACAGAAGGAGAAACACATGGCTAGTAAACATTTAAAAAAATGTAAGAGATCATTAAAAATCTGGAAAATGCAAATGTAAACCACAATGAGATACCATTCTACACCCACACAGTTGGCACAAATTTAAAAATTGGGCAATATCCAGCATTAGAGAGATTGTTACATGGCAACAATGTTTATACACTGCTGGTAAGAGAGCAATGCGGAAATATTTAGTAAAGTTAAAGAAGCACATAAACCAAAACCCAATGATTCACATAGCACCATACATCCTGTTTCTACAAATGCAAACCAGGAGACATATATATCCACGACTGCAACAAAACAACAACAACAACCCACACTGGATATGGCCCAAATTTCTTGTCAGGGCAATTAATCAATTAATGAATAAATAAACTATAGAATAGTCATACAGTGAAGATTATACTGGAGTAAGAATGAATGAACTACATGTATACAGATCAATATACACAAATCTCCCAGATATAATATTGAGAAGGAAAAAGCAAATTGCAAAAAATATACAATGATACATTTCCATTTATAGAATATCCAAAACATGTCAAGCTCACAATCTAACTGATATCACACAAATAAATTCTTAGACTACATTAAGATAAGAGCTGTATTAAGATCTTGTAAAAACACTATGAGTGAATCAAGAAGAAAGCACTTAAGAGTTACTTTTGTCATTGGGTGTCAGACAGACTTGCCCAGGAGAAACATTTAAGGCAAGTGTTGAAAAATGAGTTAAGAGTTCTCACGGTGGACCTGATAAGGGAAAAAGCAAATGCACAATTCAGTAGCAATGCTGAGGATGAACTGCAGAAAGAAGGCACTAGAAACCCAAAGATCCCCCCAGTTAGCAGGTCATTGTGATATTTTTTGGTAAGAAATTGTAAGCTTCTATCTTTTTTATAATAATTTGGAAGAAAATAAAATTGTCTCTCAAGTCCTTACCATGTTAGGACATAGAAGGGATTCCCACAAAAATGTAAAATATTGATACTACCTATAAACCTAAAATCAAAGATTTCCAAGGCTGCCATGTATTACAGAAACAGCACTCTACAGTCAAGCATAAGTGAGTTTAAATCCTGTCTCTACCCTTTACTTCACTGCTCTGTATGTACAAAGTGGAAAGACAGTATCTACTTCATGGAGTTCTAGTAAAATCAACTTAACCAAAGCAAAAGCGCTAGCAAGGTACATGGCAGAAGGTATGGGCTCAACAAATGTTCTTTTTCTTCTCTTCTAGATGCAATGCTACCAACATTAACTACATTTACACAAAAAGTGACCAGTTGCTCTTTTTTCTTCTTCCCATGCCCTACTCTTGATACCATACAGAGGAATTACTCTAACCAAAAATATTTACAACTTGCCTGCAATTAAGAATCAGTGTCCACATACTTACATGACTTGGTCTATGAGACCTTCAGCTTTCTGATTTGGAAGTCATCATTACAAATGGGGCCATGTCACTTCACTTTTGCTGTGACAATACCCTCTGAGAGGACATAGATCTATGTGGACTTTAGTCCTCTGCATAAAGGAAACCATGTCAAATAAAAATAAGTGTATGAGCATGTGTGTATGCTCATGCTTCAACACACAAAATTGACAATGCCACATCACCTCTTTTTAGAAGTATGCTCTGACTCCACATTAGAACAACGCCCTTCTCGGTGCACACTCTGTGCAATTAATACATTGTATTGAGTCATCTTTAAAAATATCTTTGCCTCCTTCACACTCCAAGCTCTGTCAAGGCAGGACCCAGGTTTCACTCATTTATCTATGTCTCTCTTGTACCAAAATGACGTATGGAAATACAGGTTTCCCAGCTCTCTGAAAGTAGAGTGTTCCTAGGAAACTTTTGGAAACTGAAATGGCATAAAGCAAAGAGTACCCTCAGCTTTCCTAAGGTTGGCATTATGCCACATTCCACTTCTACAAAAAAAGCCATGACCCCATTACCGTACTAATGCAGAGCAGTGGCATAATGTGAATTTTCAGAATGCAGGGGCTACCTGTAGTATGTGCTGAGTAAAATGGTTTCTGTGAGATGTGTTACCATAAAATGTAAATATTGATATTTGCTATCTCATCACTTCACAGAAATATGCAGAAGTTATTTTAATGCTCATAAGTTATTGCACATTATTTGAGAAATGAAATGTGGCTAAAGATTCAAGTAAGTGCCATTTGTAAGTTATGATCTGGTGTACTTTCAGACAAAAATATTTATTTTTGCAATTAACACTCAAATGTATTAGACATAATGATTGTACGTAAAATTTTGAGATTGTGGGGAGCAAAGGTTCCCCGACCTCCTCACAGCACTCTGTATCCAAAGCTATTTCAGAAGGGACAGGGCTCCCAAAGTGACAACAAAAGGCACTATACTCTGTGAAAATGCATTTCGATATCACGTCACAGGAGGATGGAGCATTCCAGAAAAGCTGTCACCAAGAAAAAAAGGAAAAAAAAAAAGAGAGAGAGAGAGAAAGTGATAAAGCATCTGATGTGTTTGAACACGTCAAGAAACAATTTACTTCTGTGGCCAACAGTATGGGAATGAATTAGTGAAAGAACCCCAGACTAGGAAGCCATCAACAACAGACAATCATTAACTCTCATGCAAAACAAAACTGTCCACAGAAAGAAACAGGTGGAGGACATTAAGTGGCTCACTTGTGTACAATTTTTACATAAACCAGTGATGTAAAAACTAAATGAAGATTTAAACAAAATGTGTTAAATAACCAAATGGGAAAAACTGGAGATGAAAAAGTTTGCTTTGTGAGTATGGTGTTACAGCAAGCTTAAAAGATAAAAATAACTCATCTTACAAAATGGGAAGTCACAGGGCACCTGGGTGGTTCAGTCAGTTAAACATCCCACTTCAGCCCAGGTAGTGATCTCACGGTTCGTGGGTTCGAGCCCCACACTGGACTCTGTGCTGACAGCTCAGAGCCTGGAATCTGCTTCGGATTCTGTCTCCTCTCTCTGCCCCTCCCTTACTCATGTGCTGTCTCTCTCTGTCTCTCAAAAATAAATAAACATTAAAAAAAGTTTTAATAGGAAGTTACTGTGTATAATATCCAATAGTAACTGTATATGCATGCTATTTAGAACCATAGAAGTAAATACTAGAACAAGATGGTAAAAAGACTTGAATATGTTGGCTTCAGGGAAACTAAGTAAGAGGTTGAGAGAAGTGACATAAAAGAGCTTTCTTGGTTGTTGGGTGTTATAATTCTCACAACACTATCTGAGTTTTTAAACTCTGTACGTGTTATGAAGACAAAATTAAACATTAAGTTAGGAAAATAAAGATAACCACCAGAGAAGAGAGGTTATAGAGCTAAGCCTACCTTATTTCCAGGTTAGGAGGGTACGATACCCAGAGGTGTGTGATGATGTGCAAGTGTGCCGTCCATTGTCCCAGAGACTGGGCTGCTACTGATATTTACTGGCAGGGCCGATAATGATGGCCTGCCCAGTGCAGAGAAGCCACACAAAACACCAAGAAATGCCAATGGCACCTCCACTGGGAAACAACACACTCAACAGGAAAAAAGATAAGTGGGTGGGGTTAGAAGGAGAAGGGGGAAGGCAAATGGAAACTTTTGCCTTATATATAAATTCTATATTTACATTAGAAAATATAAAATAATATGGCAGAAAAAAGTTGAAACCATGGTAATCATAAATCCACTAAACAGTCCTGTTTGGAAAAAAATAAAGGTGAAGAGGAAAACTATTTACCATGTAAATATTGATAAAAATAAAGTGGATTTTGCAATATTAAAATCATATTAATTATATTTATTAATTTTATAATTATTAATATTATTATATAATTAATAATATATTAATTCTGACTGGCTCAGTCAGAAAATCATACAGCTCTTAGTCCCAGAGTCATGGGTTCAAGATTCAATTGAGATGTAGAGATTACTTAAATAAATAAAACAAAACAATATATAAAAATGAATATAAAGAAAAAATTATATGGGGCAAAGAGTCATATTCTCATATTTATAAAAGTTACAGCCCACAAAAACAATATGCTAATCATGAACTTTTGGATATCTATCAATAGAGTTTTGAAATATAGAAGAAAAATCCTGTGGTAAATGCAGGGATATCCTGAAAACTCCACTAACACAAGAGAGTTGCTCTCAGAAAATGACAGAGAAAGAGAGAATTTGATTAACATAGTTTATAAGTTTATTCTCTTATGGGCAGATGTCTCTGTATGACTTTATATATGTGTATAGGTATTTATGTATGTGTGTGTATATAACATAAGATACACACAGACATATGGGAGACAAAGATTGTTACTCAACAACAGAAAATTATTTTCAAATACCTTGAAGTATTAACAACTATTAGAATTTATGCAGGCTACATTCTCTGACAATCAAACATAAAAAGAAGAAAGGAAAAATGGAAGAGAAAATGGAAGGAGGGAGGGAGAGGAAGATTAATAAGAAAAAAGTCAATCTACTGGATTTTTTAAAATTCTAACTAAATCTTGCAATAAACAGAAAATAAAGGCAGAATGATCTTTAAGGGAAAAAGTATGTGATTAACATTATCTTAAGAAAAGGCAGAAACCTGAAAACAAATATCTTTAATGCAGCTAAATGCTTTAGAACAGACTTTCTTCCAAAAGATGGAAGCTGAGGTAAATGACTGGAGAAGCAAGTGGGAATCTGAGCAGATAGCTTCACCTGTATCCAGGGTGCGAGGTACCGTAGCAATGGGCAGGACTCAGAGGAAGCCACAGGCATGTCCTTGAGAGAAAGACTTCGTTCTAAATATCTGCCAAAATCAGACGTCATGAAACCACCTTAAGAATTTTCCTTTCTGGGGGCGTCTGGGTGGCTCAGTCAGTTAAGCTTCTGACTTCAGCTCAGGCCATGATCTCATGGTTCGTGAGTTTGAGCCCCGCATCGGGCTCTGTGCTGACAGCTCGGAGCCTGGAGCCTGCTTCAGATTCTGTGTCTCATTCTCTCTCTGCCGCTCCCCCACTTGTGCTCTGCCTCTCTGTCTCTCAAAAATAAATAAATGTAAAAAAGATTTATGAAAAAAAGAATTTTCCTTTTTAGGAATGCCTGGGTAGCTCAGTCAATTGAACACGTGACTCTTGATTTCGGCTCAGGTCACGATCCCAGGGTTGTGGGATAGAGCCCTGCATCAGGCTCTGTGCTGAGCATGGAGCCTGCTTAAGATTCTGATTCTGATTCTCTCTCTCCCTGCCCCCCTTCTGCCACTCTTCCCGTTTGCGTTCTAAAACAAACAAAAATATAATAATAATTAATAAGAATTTTCCTTTTGTGGGGGCACCTGGGTGATCCAGTTGGTTATGCTTTTTATTTTCAATGTTTTATTTATTTCTGAGAGAGAGATAGAGACAGCGTCAGCAGGGGAGGGTCAGAGACAGAGGGGGTTACAGAATCCAAAGACAGGCTCCATCCAGGCTCTGAGCTAGCTGTCAGCACAGAGCCCGACGCGGGGCTCGAACCCACGAACCATGAGATCATGACCTGAGCCGAAGTCAGACGCTTAACCTCCCCTAAGCTTAGGACTCTAGATGTCTGGTCAGGTCATGATCTCATGGTTCATGGGATTGGGACCTGCATCCAGGTTCTATGCTGACAGTGCAGAGTCTGCTTGTGATTCTCTCTCTCTGCCCCTCCCTGCTCATTCTCTCTTTCTTTCTCTCTCAAAATGGATGAATACATTTTTTTTAATTTTTCTTTTATTACTTCACCTTAAACCAGGTCAACCAGGTTCGATGAGGTCAGAAGCCTTAGTAAACAAGCAAAAATAAGAGATGCAAGGGAAGACTGACCACACCTTCTCCTCCAATAGTGATAAGGCAGACACAACCCTAAATCAGATTTGAAGTTTTAACTATTTCATAGACTAATTATTCTAAATACCAAAATAAGCCTGTGTTTTATAACTGAATGTGGCCATATGTATCAGCCAGGGTCCCAGCAGGAAACAGATGGCACTCAAACTGGGTAACAGAGGAGAGTTTCATAAAGGACTATTTACAATGGTGTGAACAGGGTTGGGGAAACCAGCAAGGGATAGTGCTGTACCTTGGGGCTTGAGACAGCACGAAGTTGTTAGCACCCTGAAAGGGGCTGGGGCAGAAGAGATCTCCAAAACCTGTAAGGAGTAATTGCTTGCCAAGGGCTGCCTGGCAGAAGAGGGGCCCTTTAGCTCAGGGACACAGCCAGCCCACTGCAATCCAGCAAGAAGGGAACCAGAAGAATAAATACTCTGGCTTCTCTCTCCTCCCCCCTGACTCTACTATCTCCCGCTAATACTTCCCAGTGTTCAAATCCAAACTGAAGTCAAAGGATAATGACATCAGTAAGGGTTGGCTGCCTCGGACCAAGAGCAGAGGCGTGGAGAGTGGATCTGCACAATCAAAGAGAAAGTATCCAGCACACAATAAGTCTTAAGATTACCGAGCCCACCTGTGTTTATTTCTAAAGAGAAGAGAAGAAGAGAAGACTTACTATCCCTACCAAGTGTGAAGAGACAGTGGGGGGGGGGAGGGAGAGAGAGAGAGAAAGAAAAAAAAATGTTATTTTTTAAATACTTTTTAATTTTATTTTTGAGAGAAAGAGAGACAATGCATGCAGGGGAGGGGCAGAGAGAAAGGAAGACACAAAATCCAAAGCAAACTCCAAGCTGTCAGCCCTGAGACCGACGTGGGGCTCAAACTCACAAACCAGGAGATATGACCTGAGCTGAAGTCGGACACTTAGCTGACTGAGCCACCCAGACACTCCAGAAGACAAAGCTATTTTTAAGAGTGTGACCTGAGGGGCACCTGGCTGGATCAGTCAGTAGAGCATGTGACTCTTGATTTCAGAGTCATGAGTTCAAGCCCCACATTGGGCATGGAGCCTACTTGAAAAAAAGAAAAAAAAAAAAAAAAAGAACAAGAATGTGCACTGAGTGTCCTACATATGGACTGCACTGTGTAATGTGTAACAGATGTGAATATAACTTAACTACTGATTTAGTAATTCAGGGAAGTGATAAATTCTTCCAGAAATAAATGGTGAGAGGAAATATTTCAGTCCTGCTTCTGGTACTCGACCCTTGAGCTCCCAACTCTGCACTTGTCGTGTTGTTTTCTGATGATCATAATGTGGTTAGCTACAAAGCCTTCTTATACTCCCTTGTCATTTACTTTAGTCCTATTTAACATATGCAGCTTTTTGTCTTAACTGCTTTTGCCTCTGCTATAATTATTCTTATCTTTCAATTAAGTCTCTTTGCATTCAGCCATTTATGCATCGAAACATGCTATCTAGTGAAAGATACTTTTCTGTCTTTGAAGAAAACCCCCCACTCTTCTCTTCATCCATCAGAGCATTGCGGTAATCTGAACTGGCTTCAGTTTCTGACTGCCACTCTGCTAATCTGAGCCCCACTTGGAAAGATGGAACGGTATACTGGAAAAAGCATCATGGTAATAATAATAGCTATCATTCATTAAGGCTTACAATGGAACAGGCACTTTGCCAAGCACTCTACATCTGTAGAAAAGGAAAAAAAGTTTTCCTTGACCATCTTAAGGTCCCTGGCTGGGTCTGAAAATTAAACTGACAAAGACAAAGGGGCGTCCGGGTGGCTCAGTTGGTTAAGGACCCGACTTCAGCTCAGGTCATGATCTCACAGCTCCTGAGTTCGAGCTTCTCATCAGGCTCTGTGCTGACAGCTTGGAGCCTGGAGTGTGCTTCAGATTCTCTCTCTCTCTCTCTCTCTCTCTCTCTTCCCCTCCACCCCTCATGCTCTGTCTCTCTCAAAAATAAACATTAAAAAATTTTTAAATAAACTGACAAAGACAGATTAACAAGCAAAAAGCATTTACTTAAGTGTTACATGCCCTGGGAGCCTTCATAGGAAATGAATACCTGAAGAAATGGTTAAACCTGAGTATTTTTATGCTAGGTTAGATGAAGAGTGGACAGCTGTGGAGGAATATGATAGGTCATGGACCATGAGGTAAGAGGAGGAATTGGGGGAAAGTTAGAAAGGTCTGTTTATTTAGATTCTGCTGTGTCCCTCTGTCTTCAGAGATAAGGATGCTCTTTCCTGCTGGTATAGAGAAGGCACCTCTCACATGAGCATTTTATGACCTGTTTCAGGGAAGAAGTGAGGGGAGGTCAGAGTGACCGTCCCACTTCTGCTGTTTTCTCAAACTTCTTCAGTTTCCAAGGTGCTGTATCATGAACCCGATCCCACACTTTCTACCACTGATATTACCCCCCCCCCCACTTAAACTGGAGGAATCTGAGTTTTCCTTAATTTTAAGGGTTTGGAGGAAAGCATAGGTAACTGGCAAAAGTAAAACTGTAAGCCAGGTGTCACTGAATGGAGGCTGTGCTCTTACTCACATTATTTCTACAAGCATATTAATTTATCTCTATGCCTTACTATTTCTGTGACCTCAGGCAATTCACCCCATCTCTCTGTGCCTCAGTTTCCTTATCTGCAAAATGAGAGTGATAATAACACCTGGGTCATCCTACTTCATAGTGTTGCTGAGAAAACTTTTTGGATGTATTATTGGAGTTGATGCATTTGGAGCTGGCTCACTGGGAGGCAGAATATAATTGTCGGTAATAAACGTTTTTGTACCCACTACTCTAGCCTATGTTGTCTCTCCTAAGAAGAGATCTCAGAGTAGCTAGTCTTTTTAGGAGCCCACCTTGTCTTGCTGGCTTCCTCAATGTTCCATTATCAGGACTAGCTGACTGCCTCGCTGCCCTGGCTCTTCTGGCTAGGGACCACCCATGCTTGTTGGGTGTGCAGTGAATCCTATCTACACAGCATTCCAGTCCCTCTACTTCCCGCACTCAGTCATCATTCTGAACTCTTAGCACCCCGAGAAGAGCATTCATCTTGTTCTAGAACTTTGGGGCAGGAGGAAATGGCTCCTAAAGAGCATGCACTGTAAAAGCTGTCCCCCAGGGGCAAGTATTTTTCTCAGTAGCCTTTTTTTCTGTTTCCCTTTAAAAATAATAATAAAGTTCTTTTATTACATAACTGTGGGACAAGGGATCAAACGTAAGTGCTTAAAATTCAAAAGGTGCCCTACATTCAAACCTCTCCTGCCCAGAAGAAATACCCTTGCAACATTTAAACCCTTTAACTCTTTCCTCCCTCTGTCACATGAAAGTTATATAGAGCATCATGCTGTTAATCCGTAACTTCCTAGTGACATCATGGCAGACATAAAGTACCCCCAAAAAACCTCAACCTCTACTAATTTGCCTGGCCTGGTTCCAGTAGCAAATCAACTCAATGATTTTATGAGCACTAATTTGCTTTTCATTATTTTCCTATCACCAATCAGGTTTTCATTGTACAACACAACTAAGCAAAGAAGGAAGGGGGTGGGGAGGCTTCCTAAATGTACCCTATGAATTGTCCCAGGTAAACAGACTCTGTTTGCCAGTTAAATACAATGGTCTTATTTTAAATAATTCCATTTTAATATATGTTTTCTAGAATACCTTTTTAAATGAGGCATTTGTGAAAAAAGGCTAATTGCATCCTTTTTTGACTAATAAAAATCACAGTCTTCCAAGTCAACTGAATCTTTTATCATACCACCATATATTTATGGATCACACAATGCTGCAGGTACAGAAGCATGACTCCAGGCTTTAAATCCCACTTCCCATTCCCCAAGAGAAGTGAGAAGAGCTGGGGGGTGAGTAAACTTGGAGACACTGACCTGAGGAGGGATGGGTCATGTCTAGATATTTGCACCCTAAAGAATTCTGAGCCCACAAACTAATGGGGCAGGAACTCCTGACAACCTGCCTCAGTGGGAATTTGGGTTTTTTTTCTGTAATTAAAAAAAAATTTCCAGAACTCCCACATACTAATTCACCCCAGATAACTTTACTTGTTTGAGTCTGTGTCCTGATCGGTGAAAAGGAAATAATTACATAGGAAGTGTGCAAAATGTCTGGCATGCTAAAACAATAGTTGTTTTTTAAAAAGGCAACACTTATTGTTATAATTCCTGTCGCTCCTGTGTTATCAAGCTTTTTCTATGTGTGGCTTTCATGTTTTCAAATATCTCATTAGACTTGCTAAGGTGTATTTAACACATGCAATATACCCAAGTGCATTTAATGACAGGGTATGTCATAAAGCAGCTTTGCTATAGCTTTTGTCTTTTGGAAGGATGCTCTTCAGAACCGATGTATCACAGAAATTAAAAGCCCAACTTGAGGTATTACGGAGTCATAGTCCATTGCCTGAGGAGAGCAGAACCATCCATCCCCTCCAGACAGGTCTACCCTCGGTACTGATGGGTCTTGCTAAATCTGTATGTGACCTAGGTTTTGTTATATACTTGAAACGGTTAATTAGAAGAGGTAGGAGAATCTGAAATGTCACAGCAAGTGCCTCCTGGCCCACTGTCACGTTTCATGAATTCTTGTTCTGAAGCCATTTGGATTAAGCAGTGACCCAATCCAAACAAATTGCTTCTGTGCCTCTTATCTCCAATCACCTATTTATGTCCCAATACATCTGCATTGTGTGGCTCAGGAAGATCCATTAAGTCCTTGGGCAGTGTTTACAGCTAGTTTTTTTACTATTATTTCTTTGAGGCTCAGATATCTCACATAAAGCGATAGAAAACTACTGTAGACAGTGAGATATACATTTTTTGAAAGAAAGGGGGGAAAAGAAGTATGTATAAGATTCACAATTTCAGTCTGGGAATTCTCAGAGCAACCCTGTGGGTGAGAGGCAATAATTTCTTGTAGGTTTTAGGTAAAGATATAATTTACCTTTATTTGCAGACACAAAACTCTAAGAAAACATTTCGTGCCATCAATGCCTCTGGCTTTAAAAATATTTATGAGGTTGAAATAGTTACCTGGAGGCAGACATTTCCTTTCAATGTCATAGGTCAGGTACGTTGGCTAACACCCCAGATAATATTGATGTACCTTCAAAATTTAAAATAATGTTTATACCATTTATTTATTCATTCATATATAGAGCACCCATCCTGAAGTATCTGGGACACTGAACAAGGTTTACATAAATCTGACTGTTTTTTCCTCTGGGCCATTTGGCTCAGTCTGATAGACCATAAATATTCAATAATACTTTACAATGACAAAGCATCTTTTATGCAAACATCTCTAAGCACATTATTCACCAATATTACAATCTCCTTTTTAACCTACTGGTAAAGTCACAGAAACTAATTGACTTTCTTCAAGGTCCCACTGCAAATTGTTTATTTTGTAGATCAGAGTCCAGGTGTCCCAATCCTAGCTATAACTAAAGGAAGTAAAAAAAAAAACAAAAAAAAAAAACAAATACATTTTTTAGGTGCTTAGGCTGATGACCTACACTAAATATTTCTAAATTGAATCCATTAGGCAAAACGTCCTCCTTAAAGATGTTAAATGTTGTGATGCATCCAATTGAATTTTACAACTTTTGTTCCAATTTGCTCAAGGCCAGTCACCATTTTTCAGAGCCCCAAGAATGACCTATTTTAATTGAATCCTGTTACAAACACTTAAACTTTCACTCTTTAATCAAATCAGGTTTCTAACTAGAAATTAAAGTTGGAGCAGAACAGCAAAACTTTTCATGGAAAGGTCCAGATGAAGTAATGGCATGGCTGTAACACAAAATATTGCAGCAAAGTGTGAAACGCTGGTAGTTACTCTGAGATTGGGCTAGTCTCAAACACTTCAGGTAATGCAAGCATTAGAAAATATTTTAAATTCATTATTTTACATCTTCTTCGTGTTAAAGTAAGGCAGGTTTAGTACAGAGGATTAAAAAAATAACAACAAAAAAAGATTCTTAAAACCACTCACAACCATGACTGTTGTTAAGAACCCATTTACAGACTCCCAGCCTCAGGGAGAATAGTTGACCACAGACTCCAACTTTGAGCTGAAATCCTCTGTCACAAGTGCTGGCCATTGCACTGAGGCCACCCTTCCCGGGCGGACCCCAGCCAGTGCTGAGTGTGGTGAGGCTACCATGACAAGCTTGCCTGGGAGATGTGGGAATTCCTGACAAGGACTCCCTGAAGACCTGGCTGAGCTTTCCCTGCAGCTGTCATGCAGTCTAAATGCTTCACTCAAATTTCCTTCTTCCTTCTGTCTCTCCTACACCTGTCAGACCTGCATCCCAGCCTCTTCCCACTCCACTTTCTCTCATGGAGAATAAACTTTTGCATGACCAACACCATCCTGGCCTCTGCTTCCTGGAGGTCCCAGTGTGACACACCACCTGATGGCAATGACGATGGTGGTGATGACAATGTTAATGATGGTGGGGGTCATGATGGTAGTCTGGATAATAATAAGGATTAACACCTACTGAGTTCTGTGCGGTTTTTTTCAATGCCAGGCTTCATGCTAAGAGATTACCTGAGTTATTTAATGTACTATTCCCAATAAGCTCCAAAAGGTAGATATTACCCACCTGAGAGAAGTAAGTCTTAAAGAAATTATGGAACAAAAACAATACCACATTGCTTGTGAAAGTCAACAAGCTAACTTATTCAAATATTTTTCATGTTTGTATCACATATATAAAGAGCCACTGCATCAACTCTGGGTAGTTGGGAGAGTTTTTCCAAGCCCTTGAAACTAACAAAGATCAAGCAAACGAGTCAAGGCCAAGTAACATAAACAATTGGGACCATTAAAAGAACCAAAATAACAATACCGAGTCTCCAATTCTAGAATTTATTGACAGTATTAAATAGACCATTTAATAACAAACTTGTGGGCTTTTTCGAAATGAATCAATTGGTACAATAAAATGCACTTAAAAAGATGTATACCCCATAAGCATCTTTCTGAGAAAGAACGCCAGCTTGGAACTTATAGCAGTTTGCTAATTCAAGAACAGAACTTTCTGATAGCAGCATATGCCATTTAGAATAATTTGAGGTTTCTTTGACCCATAAACTAATGGACTTTCTTCAAGGTCCCCCAGGAATCACTGGGTCAGTCTTCAGTCTTGGGAGATTTCTGCTGATGTCTCAAAACAACTCCTTGAGTCCAGACTTTTCTGGACTTTTCACGTATGATTGTGGCAGCTACAAAGCTTCCACAGTATGTCAATTGGCAGTATAAAGGGGTATGCCATTGGTAAACCCCCAAAACTCTTCTAACAAGAAGAGCATGCTTGCCTCGCAAAGATAACCTGAAGACAAGTTACCAAGAGATTACTTCCCAAACAAGCTGCGCCCCCCAAAGTCTTTCCTATGTGAAAAGGAAAGTTATTATTGTCTTTCACTCTGATTCTTCAGCTTGTCCCATCATTAAACTTCCCCTTTTACTGAAATCTGAGTAGGGCCTGAGCAATAATTATGATGTTATATATATGACAGCTGCCTCAATTTTATAGAAGTTGAAAAGACTCACTTTCTAGCTTTCTCCAACCCAGCACAAACCTTAGGCTCTGACTTTTAAATGGGCAAGATGCTTAATCTCTAAACGTTTTCTTACCCTTTAGAAGTCTACTACCTCTGCAACTCCTTCCCTGATTATCACAATGTCGAATGTTAACCACTCCCTCAGCCACCTTGAAACATAGTCTGCACCACTCATTTTGACTGTGCGTTCCACACTGCCTTTTGTTGCTCTGTTTATTGTGGGCCCTACCCATCATATTCCCCCTCTGTCACTAATGAGTTGTGCGACATTTATGATGCCAATCCATCTCTCTGGCTTTTTTTTTTAATGTCTGTTTATTTTTTAGAGAGAGTGAAAGCAGGGGATGGGCAGAATGAGGAAGACAGAGGGTCCAAAGCGGGCTCTGCGCTGACAGCAGAGAGCGCGAGATGTGGGGCTTGAACTCACCAACTGTGAGATCATTACTTGAACCAAAGTTGGATGCTCATCACTGAGCCACCCAGGTGCCCCCATCTCTCTGGCTTCTATAGAATGTTTTTAAAAACCATGCTCCCTGGAGCAGAGTCACCATGTGGGAAAGAATAAAGAAGGAAATAGTTGTCTAGGCAAAGTCCACCCAGCTTCCCTTCAGCCAGAGAAGCTCCATCGGTATCGCTTTTGTTAGAGTTCGGAGTTAGATTCTCTTAGTTTTGCTGCATTAAAGTGTTTTAAAACCACTGGATTAGAAGATTTCTAAAGTTCCTTCTAGTCAGTCTAAAGTCCTGAAAGAATGTCAGTTCCATGTAGGTTCTTCCTGAGTCTTCTGAGTTATTCTACACACTTAATCCAGACTTTGCAATCTTTGCTCCTCTTTTCATTTCCCTCTGTAACCTTATTTCAAGCACTGTCACCCGTTATGACTTCAACTATCAGCTAGACACTGGTGACTATGAGCAAATCCAACCTGAAGTGGAGATACGAATTTCCAGTCATCCTCCAGGACTTCCATTTAAATACCCTAAGGGAATCTCAGACCCTCATTGAACCTATTCCACTTTCTACCACACAATTTTCAATTGTATTTCTGTTAATAGTGCCATCAGCCAGCCAGTCACCTAAATTACAATCACAAAGGTCACCTTAGTCTTCCTCCTACTTCCTTCATTCCCTGTATTATATTCATGAGCATACCCTTTCTGTTCTCCCTCAGTGATGTCTCTTATGCTTTCGCCTCCCTTCTGCCCGCTCCACCGGAATTCCGCTCCACCGGAATTCAGGCCATCAGCACCACCTGCTTCATCACTGCTCTCTAGCTCCCATGTCTCCTTCCTCCAGTTCTCCAAACTGTAGTCAAAACTCCTTCTAACATACAGACCTCATCACATTATTCCCTTTGCTTAAGAATAAATTATGGCCACCAAGAACCTTTTCGCACATCATCCTAACACCAACTCCTTAGCCTAGTACATTATATACATCACAACATGGACCTGTTCTACCTTTCTAGCTTCAGTTCCTACCATTCACCCCATCATCAGAAAACAGCCTGTGACAGGCTTTCTCAAAGCATGAGCCATCATACAGAGCACTTATAAAAAATGTAAATCCCCAGGCCCTATCTATAAATAGTGGTATTATATAGCATCCAAATCTACATTTTAACAAGAACTCCAGGTGATTCTAATACATTCTAAAATATTAGAATGCAGGGGTGCCTGGATGGCTCAGTTGGTTGATAATCAACCACTCAGTTGAGTGTCCAACTTCGGCTCAGGTCATGATCTCATGGCTTGTGAGTTCGAGCCCTGCACAGGGCTCTGTGCTGATAGCTCAGAGCCTGAGCCTGCTTCAGATTCTGTGTCTCCCTGTCTCTCTCCTCCTCCATTGCTTGCTTTCTCTCTCCCAAAAATAAACATGTAAAAAAATAAAAATGGGGCACCTGGGTGGCTCAGTCAATTAAGCATCCGACTTCGGCGCAGGTCATGATCTCACAGTTCACGGATTCGAGCCCGGCGTCGGGCTCTGTGCTCACAGCTCAGAGCCTGGAGCCTGCTTCAGATTCTGTATCTCCCTCTCTCTCTGATGTTCTCCTGCTCATGCTGTCTCTTTCTCTCATATTCTGTATCTCTCTCTCTGTCTCACAAATAAATAAAACTTTTTAAAAAATTAAAAGGAAATATTAGAATCCTAAACTATTTATCTACTTTACTAGAAATGATTCTATCATTTCTCAAAAACTGTCTACATATTCATAATTTCGTATCTTGAC
Organism: Hyaena hyaena; assembly: GCF_003009895.1. Classification (NCBI taxonomy): domain Eukaryota; kingdom Metazoa; phylum Chordata; class Mammalia; order Carnivora; family Hyaenidae; genus Hyaena; species Hyaena hyaena. The sequence continues at coordinate 1,119,936 of NW_024080911.1, forward strand.
TCAAAGTATTTCCTCTGCTGATATGCCCTTCCTACTGTCTATCCCAGAAAACAAAACAAACTTATTATTAAAAGCCCAACTTCAAACCCCATAAAGCTCCTCCCATTTTACTCTTGTATCCCCACCCTTCCCACCGATACGCCACTAGTCTTTCGTTTGCTCTACTGTTGGGCTGTCACATCATACCCCAGTCACGCATGTGCTTCTCTCCCTCACTAGAATGATGGATTCAAATGATCATTTTATTTACTTTTTACATCTCCATGCCCTAGTACCCACAGTAAATAAATGTCTGCCTGGGATGAACTACATAGTAGTAATTCCCCCCAAAATTCATTCCATTTAATTTAATTTTTAAGTCAAGTCATGGAACCAGGTCTTCCAGTACATGATGGAAACAGACCTTTTGTGACTCTTTTGGCACAATTTCTCTCCAAAGTCATCATCCAACATCAAGCCAACCATATCACAGTTTTAGTGAGGTTGCACTTTGTCTTTATTTAAGCCACAGAGAGTGCACTGGGATGACTCTGGCAGATGTTTATCTCAGCTGTCTAATATCTATGCTGAGAAGGCCTCAGTTCTCCCTTCACTAAGTCAGTTGGACAACAAGATTTATTGTGTACCAACATTTGCCAAGTTCTCAGCATTGCAGGGAACCAAAGGATACATTACAGTCTCTATCGCCTCCATCCCCATATCTTGTTCTTCATGCAAACAAAGTAGGCCATTGCCTTTGGAATATTTCCCCCTGTGAAAGAGCCTTAGTCTCCCACACTGTGTTACAGAGTGGTTGATGCACATCACTAACCTGTGCCTGCAATCTAGACCCGGGTAATAATTTGTAAGATATATGAAGTAATGGACCATCAAGAGAAAATGTTGCTCTTTCGAAGATCCCCAAGTATGCATCTGTATGATAGACTACAGTGACTCCAAAGGAAGATTATTGTCTTTAGAGTAAATAATGAACTTTTACCCCCCAAGTCTCAAAGCCTGTATTTAAATGATTATTCATGGGTGTTGTGGGAGACTTTCAACCTTAGCCTGGTAATTCCCAACATAAAAATGTGTAATGTTTCAAAAACCTTGTTTATGAGTCACCTGCCCAGAAACTCACCATTGCCTCCTACATTATGTTGAAATTCCCAAGCCAACCCCCAAAATATATTTATCTCATTACACACCTGAAGGGTATTCAGTGACACCTACTCCTATTTACAACATTGTTCCTTTGAGAAAATGTCCTCTAAATCCCCAGTCAAGTGACATGTAAATACATTTCTCCCTGTACTGAGGGGGTATATGGGGAGAGACAAGAGGATGAAAATGAGAAGTGAATGAGCATAGACATTCAGACAGGGATCAGAACCCTGTTAATCTTATACATACATTCAAAAAATGCCCTTCTTTACATGACTATTGCTCATTAGGGTTGAAGGATTATAGCCTCTACTATCAAGAGAGAGATTTTCAGAATCTGAAGTGACTACCACCCTCTCCTGCTATCTAGATGACACATAAACCTAAGTATAGGAAGATTTGACATTGACTCTGAAACTGTCCAAACTCTTGTCTATATTTTCAATATTTCCCCTAACTGCATTTAAGTGCCTATTGTAATTAGTATATATTTTAAATAGGTTTTTAGATGGGTACCTCACAGAAAATACTTTCCTATTTTGAATCAAGGTAAAACCAAATAAAATTTACAGTTTCAAAATATAAAATAGGCCCTTTTAGGTTAAAAAAGAAGAAGAAGAAGAAGAAAAGAAAACCAAGCTTGGTTTTTTTTTTCTATTATTAAAATGTAAAGGATTTTTAAAATCTCATTTATTTTGTCAATTGGTTCTGCTTAACATTCTTCAGCCCAGTCCACTCTCAATTATCCATGCTAAGGAAGGGGGATCAGTGGCCTGGATAATCTAAAACAGCAGACAATTTTAAAAGCCCTTGTATTTGGCCCGGGCATACTTTACAATCAAACTCTGATTATCCACACTAATGAAAGGAAGATCAGGCACCTTGAGAAAGATCCAAAGCCAATATAGATGTGCTCAGCTGGTTTAGGGCACCTCGAGGCAGAGGCCCATGTGAGCACAGTGGAAGGAAAACACAGGGATCCAGCTATTACCAATGATGACCACCCATGCCATCAAAACACCAACACACAGCTACAACACCTCTTATAATAGTAGTCTTCTTTACCACCACGGGGTCATGTCCAAATGCCCTCATGTAAAAAAGCACGTTGTTTCAAATATTTAACACAAGAACAGATTTTTCATGTGTACTAAAAACCTCTTTTATAAGGGGTTCCCTTTGACCCATGCCATCCACTACCCCTTACTACCTCTCCCAAGTTCATAGTCACATACTCAGAAGAAGAGTGTAAAAGACAGAGAAGAGAGAGGCAGTATGTTGGAGTAAGAAAAGCTCCAGCTTGGAAGGTGGAAGTCCTGGACCTCTGTCCCCGTTGGTCTCTGCTCATGCCAACAGTCAGGTGTGCATCCAAGCGGCAGGGACAATGCATTCAGCAGTACATGAAGGGCATGGCACATTTAAAGAATGACATGTGGTTCATTTTGGTCAAAGAAGAAGATACAAATGAAGAAAAGAAAGAGGTAAAGCTGGGGATGTAGTGAGAGGTAAAATTACAAAGTTTCTTTTTTCTCTGCCATGCCAGAAGCTCAGAAATTATTCTGTAGAACACAGGAAGACAATAATAATGTTTTTAATCATTGTTAAAATTTACTAAATGTATACAGGTTGCCCAAGACTGCTCTAAGGATATGATGTTAATAAACACATTTAATGTTTACAACAACCCCAAGTGAGGCACTATTATTGTTCCCATTTTAAAAATGAGGAAACTGAGGCCTGCAAAGTTTAGGTAGCTCCCAAGATCCCAGAACTGATAAGTGGTGGGGTCAGGATTCAAACCTGGCCAGTTTAATTTTGGAGCTCTTGTTATCTCTCACGAAATGGAATGCTGTGGTCAGAATTTTAACAGACCACACTACAAGCACTGTGCTGGAGAGATTGCAGGAGCGTAGAGGAGGGGAGGATATTTCAAGAAGGTAAGCACCAGTGAGTTCCAGAATAAGAAAAGGCACTAGTAATGGAGAAGAAGGTGTAACCAAGAGGTTAAGAAGAGATAGAGGGGTGTCTGGGTGGCTTAGTCGGTTAAGTGTACGACTTTCGCTTAGGTCATGATCTCGCGGTTTGTGGGTTCGAGCCCCGCGTCGGGCTCTGTGCTGACTGTCAGCTCAGAGCCTGGAGCCTGTTTCAGTCTGTGACTCCCTCTCTCTCTGACCCTCCCCTGCTCACTCTCTCTCTCTAGAAATAAATAAAAAAAAAAAAAAAGAAGAGATAGAATAAAAAATAATTGGTTAAATAAAAAAAAGAGAGAGAGAGTAAGAGGTAAAGTCTGATATGTGTCCCAGAGTGCTGGCTTCAGCCCTGTGTGATGGCCTAATAATTTTTAGAGAACCACTTGACCTTGTGCACCTGTGAACTTACCTGGAAAGCAACCCCCTACCAGATGGGCAGGCCCAAGAAGGAACAGCACAAGTAATTCTTTTTATTTTCCAGTACAATGCTGGCACATACTCATCCAAATAAACAAATATCCCATCTTAACTGATGATTTTGGTGTTGACAAAAAAAAAAAAAAAAAAACTCATGTACAAATATGTACGCTAATATATAGTGTCCATACTCCAAACAAATGATTGAGGTACAAGCAATTTTTTTCTTGTTTTTCCAGGTTAAATATATTGATTCACATTTAGCTTTTCACGTAATATCCATGAGCAACTATAGAAAGACAGATAAGAACTAGAAAAAGAACAGGATGATGAGAAAAGATGCAGACATAAAAAAGCCAAAACCATTTACAGAACACTCCTAATAGGGTGAAAAATATGAAAGGGTATGTGTTCATAAAAGTGTATGGACGGGGGCATCTGAGTGGCTCAGCTGGTTAAGCTTCTGACTCTTGAATTCAGCTCAGGTCATGATCTCCACAGTTTGTGAAAATAAGCCCCAAGTTAGATTCTGTGCTGTTAGCATGGAGCCTGCTTGGGATTCTAAATCTCTCTCTCCTTCTCTCTGACCCTCCCTCACTCACACACACCTTCTCTCTCAAAAATAAATGAATAAACTGTTTTAAAAAGGTTATGCATGTTTACAAAAAAACTAGAAGTATATACTCAAAATTTGAAAATCTCTCTCCGAATGATTTTACTTCTTATTTATTTATAACTTATAAGTGTTCTACAATTATCTTGTATTAACCTCATAGTAGAAAAATTTTTTTTCTAAACATATGTAATAGGCATCCATTCTGTATTCAGAACCCTCAGTCCATTTTAGTATCTTACTTTTTAAGGATACACAAGTAGGCAGACACTTATCCATAAATAACCCACGTAGGTACCTTTGATCACTGCCTGTAAAGCCAATGGAGGCGCTGGAAATTTTGGCACATGGATAGTCTGTGTGTTGACAAAAAAGGAGGTAAGAAACAGTGAAAAGTGCAAATGGCTTAGAGCAATGACCTCAGAAGGAGATGCCTGAACATGTAGCCTTATAGGTCAGAGTATTACTCCTCCACCATGGCTTTTCTCACACTGTCTGAATATTTTACTTTCTCCTGTTACATTGTCTAAAAAGCATAAGACTAGAAAATGTGCAGAGGTTGGATGTCTTGGTGATGATGAGGAAAATTATAATGGTAAGGAGAAGAAGAGGGAAATTCAGTTGTTAGTTTGGAACAATGCTTCATGGTTTATGAGCTACTTCCACATACTAACTCATGTTAACAGACTTCAAGTTCAAGGTGGGGGATAGAGTGTACATATTTAATTCCTCTCCTTTACAATCCCATTTAAATGATAATAAATAAAAAGAAAACCCACAACTGAGCTGAAAACAAATAAAAAACTGTCCCAATAGAATACTACATTACTAAAATATTTCCTTACAATAGAAAGAAAATAGAATTGCCTGAGAAACTAAAGCAAAGAATTATAACAAAAACTTACACTAAATGTGGCTGGTAAGGATTAAGAGGAGTTCCCCTGGGGAATCTCTGGTTTAACCAATGCAGAGAGCAGAGGAGGCCTCAGAGCGATCATCAAGGTAATTAATTAAAGTGTTATCCATCATATCGCTGGCTTGATTGGTTCCTCTCTCCCATAAGCAGATCAGTTGGTACTCCTTTACACCATGCTGAAATCCTAAGAAATGCTTACTAAAAGTGATACATGTGCTCAGAAGGATCCTTATCAATGGTACTGAAAACAGTTAAGAAAAGTTGAACAAACTCTTGAGCTAACCACGAACTTGAAGAGAAGTGGGGACAGGAAATTTGAAACAACAATCAGAGAAAGATAAATACTGTATGATCTCACTTATGTGGAATCTTAAAATAAGCAAACAAACAAACAAAACTCATAGAAAAAGAGATCAGGCTTGTGGTTACCAGAAGCAGGAAGTAGGGCTTCGGGGATTGGAGGAAGGTGGTCAACAGGCACAAACTTACAGTTATGACATAAAATAAGTACTGGTACACAATGGACTACATGATGACTATAGCTAAAACCCTGCTGTATGGTACATTTGCCAGGTGCTAAAAGAATAGATCTTAAAAGTTCTTGGGGCGCCTGGGTGGCTTAGTTGGTTAAGCGTCCGACTTTCGCTTAGGTCATGATCTCACGGTTCGTTGGTTCGAGCCCCGCGTCGGGCTCTGTGCTGACTGCCAGCTCAGAGCCTGGAGCCTGTTTCAGAGTCTGTGACTCCCTCTCTCTCTGACCCTCCCCTACTCATGCTGTCTCTCTCCTAGAAATAAATAAAACATTTAAAAAAAAAATTAAAAAAAAAAAGTTTTCATCACAAGGAAAAAATACTTTTTTGGTGAGGGAGATATCTGTATGAGATGATGGATGCTAACGAGACTCACTATAGTGATCATTTTCCAGTATGTCTAAGCCAAATCATTATACTATACACCTTAAATTTATACTGTATGTCAATTATATTTCAAAAAAAATTGAAAAAAACAGACTTAATAAAAATACAAAATCCTAAAAAAAAGGCAAATAAAAATATCCTTCTTTAAAATCCTTGTTATCTGGAAGTTATTGAGATCTAAACCTCGTCTCTCTCTGCTCATATATAGTCCTTTATGAAAAGATTGACTTTCAATAGTTCCCATCCACTTATATAGAACCCTACTTCTGATAAAATCAGTCCTGTTTAAGTTAAATAGAACTATTTAACTTTTAAAAACAACCTAACTCAGACACTGATATCAATATAATCTTTCATTCATGAACATGAACAGGCTCTCAAGGATCACCTAACATCTGACAAAAACAAACAGCATGAAATATAAGCAAATAACCTCAAAATTATACAGAAGTAAGGAAGGTAAGAAAGAAATAAAGAACTTAATAAGTTTTTAGACTAGTATTCTTAAGATTTGAGGTGTGACTACATCCAGAAAATAAAACACAGCTTCTTAAAACTGAAGCAATCAAAGAATAAATCTGAAAACCTAAAACTATGATTGCCACAATTAAATATTCAATAGGAGGTGAAAAACAGAATGAATGAAGCTGAAGTCCAAATTAGTAATTAGTAATCTGGAAGAAAAGATTAAGGAATCAACCCAGATCCAAAGAAGCACAAAATGTAAGAAAAATGTCTCCCATATTTCCCCCATGAAATTTCAATAAAAAGAGATCAGCATTAGGAGTTCTACGGGTGAGAAATCTGAGGCTTAGAAGAGTTAACTGATTTAATTCTTCAGTAGTACACAAATAGAGTCAGACATATTCCAGATGTGTTTTACTCATAAGCCCAAGACTGAAATTCAATCAGTACCTGTAAGAGTGACCCCACTCTGGTTCATGTGGGTGCCAGCCTGGTCAATATCAGTAGTTTACAGCTGGCCTTTACTCTTAATAGTCAATGAAGAGGACAGTCTGTCCCATACCAGTTGTTTATGGATGGCATCCACTCAAATCAATGCAAGTGCCAGTCTAGTCTATACCCATTCTTTACAGTCGGCATCTTCTTGGGTAGTGAATCAGTTGATGAATATTTGAACATCATCCCTGCCCAAGCACGTACTCTTTCAACAATGCCTACATAATTTCATGATACAATCAAAAAAAAAAAAAAAAAAAAGGATGGATTAAAAACGTGAGGAGGATTAAGGAGTATACTTGTTTTGATGAGCACAAGGTGTTGTATGGAAATGTTGAATCACTATATTGCACACCTGAAACTAACATTGCAGAATTTGTTAACTAATCAGAATTTAAAGAAAAACTTAAACAAAAAATGAGGCAATCATTGATATTTTTATGGGTCACAAACTTGAACCGGGGAAAAGAAATAAAAATGGTTTCTGTCATATTACCCTTTAAACTATAAAAGTTTTCATGGATAAATGCTTCCCACTCTTCTTCCTGTTTCCTTACACACCAAGAAATAACAACCATGCTTTAAGTCAGTTTTCTCTCCTTTCCAACGTGGTCCAGACAAAGGGTAGATCTATCTGGTGAGCGCTACTCCAAATTTCTTAACTATAGCGTTCCATCTTTGACATACCAAGGCAAACATAAGGCCAGAGTTTGAGCCCAGTCCCAATTTCTGCCAACACAAAGCCAAAGCCAAAGTTAAATCAATATCCAAACATTATATTGGTATCCAGTGCAGCATCAAAAGTTGATAATGACATTCATAAAACTGAGGCCTTTTCCTCCCTAAGACCTACAAACTCCGATCCCACCAGGAAGTGTTAACAGAGTAGTTTAGATTTTGCTTAGGATTTGTGGGATTCTGCAGATCATGATCACCCCTTAAGAGCTTTCCCTGAAATCATTGGGAGTTATAAGCTCATAAGAGCTGTAGAATTGGGTCCTAAATGTTATTTTCATAGTTCCTCCGTGGCCTACTGAGGAAGTAAACAAAACGCCACTGAGCTACCTGCTGTTTTGTGTCTCACATTCCCTCCAGGCAAAAACTGAGGCAGAGATGACTTCACAAAGGGTTAAAACTCATGAGAAACTTTATTTGTAATTTAAAATACTGCATGAGACTCACTTTTGTACCAACAATTTTCTGCATTTTTTCCCTGCCTCTTCACCTAACAAATACATTTTACAGGTTTTACAACGTTCTTTACAACTCACCTAAAACACATAATTTTCCTCCTGCTTATATCACTCATTTATTATTTATTTATTAGATTTATATTGTGCTTTCCTCCAAAAGGCTCAAAGCACCACACAGCCAACTCTTATATAATAAACATTTCATTAAATTCTTAAAAGCCATACACAGAGAAATAGCCAGAGTCAGGGCAGAAGAGATATAAAGAAGGACAGGAAAAAAGAAGAACCAAAGGTCAAGTAAAAAAAATAACCAAGTAATCATTATATTAGCAGGACCCAGTGATCAGAAAGTCTTGTCCTGACCCACCTGACAGTGCGTTCTACTCTGATTAACAGAGCCAAAATACCTTCATTTCTGTATGGGGATGAGCAATGGGTATGCAGGACAGTGGTGAGGCAGGGGAGTATACTCATCATCTCTTAGGGCTAGCAAGAGGGTATGAAAACAAAGATACCTACACAGACAGCTGTACTTTGAAAACCACTGAAAAGACACACATGGCCATGCTTTATCACAAAATGCCAAAACGTTAGCTTTTTTTTTTTTTTAAACAAATACAATTCACGTCTCATCCTCGGTTCTGCTGAGGGTATGCGACTTCTTCCATCGGTTCTATAGACTTTCCGAAGCAGGGCAAAGATCTCAGAATCAGAAAGTGACAGGCTGACATCAGCTTTTAAATCCCGGGTCACACTGATCTGACCAAGCCATATGACACCCTGCACGTACAGTCTGTACCAAGGGGAAGGGGAACTCCACGGCAACTCCAGCTGGTGGAACCAGTCCAGAACAAGCAAATATGGAATACAGTCTAACGTGTAGAAAAGGGGAAATGACCATTCCCCCTACCCACGTAAGAGCAGCGAAACACTCCTGTCAGTAAAGGAGTCGAAGAGACCACAGCCAGGAGAAAGAATCACCATTCTTTCAAGGATTAATGTTGCTGCTCCTATGCTCCAGGCTCTCTCATGTTCCCCTTACACATGCTAACCTCTGTAATCCTCAGAACAAACCTACAAAGAGGGGGTGACCACTTTCCTAATGTTACAAATAAGGAAACCGAGGCTTCAGTTCTTTTCCCAAGGTCACTCGGTTACTAAGTGCTTGAGCTTGGATTCAAACCCAGCACAGAAGCATAGGTGGAAAACCACAAATATAAAAAAATCTTTCCGTGAGTTGACAAGGAGAGAAGGCGTGTTGGATCCAGTCTCCCCACATCAACGCTGCTGATAGGGGATTAACAGCACAATGGAAGGTTAGAGGCCACAAATAAAAATCTTAAAACGAGCCTGCAGCAAGCCCAGTGCAGAAGGGCATGAACAAACTGCCTCCAAAAGACAGAAGAGCTATGGGAACGCGGAGACCCCGTGAAGACAGGAGCTCAGAATGGACCAGTAAGGTTATCCTTGGTCCTAAGAGAACAGGACCTGGAAACTGGCACCTGAAATCTAGAATACTGTCTTGTATAACTGAATGCAGATTTATGCCAAGGTAACTTCTGAGTTCTACAGAGTCATCCTCAGAAATCCTTTTGTGACCCCCTCACTATAAGGACCTTGCATTGAACACTTACTAAGTACCAAGCATTTGACACACATCACCTTATTTTTGTTGTTGTTTTTAATTTGAGAGAAAGACAGAGAGCTGGGGAGAGGGGTAGGAGGAGAGAGAGAGATGGGTAGGAGATGAGAGAGAGAGAGAGAGAGAGAGAGAGAGAGTCCAAAGCAGGCTCCACATTCACTACCAAGCCCCACATGGGGCTTGATCCCACAAATGCAAGATCATGACCTGAGATGAAATCAAGAGTCGGATGCACAACCAACTGAGCCACTCAGGCAATCCCACATCATCTTATTTAAAACTCACAGCAATGCTATAACATGGATACCCTAATTTTCCCCATCTTACAGACAAAAAAACACAGAGAGGTTGAGTAACTTGCACAAAGTCACACAGAGCTAGTAAAAAGTAGAAATGGACCCCAAGTCTGGGGAGTCAAATGGCTTGTTCTGGCACCCAGAACTGTGAGAAAACAAATTGCCCAATCTATTTGCTACAGCAGCTCTAGGAAACTACTCTTAGCTCTGTTTAACCCCGGGTTCCCCCATCTATGGAACACACACTCGTAAGTAGCAGGACAGAGACCAGGGCTCCGACTCCATCAGACCAGCAGCGCCATCCGGCGTGCTCTCTCAAACCCTGCAGTGTCCCCCGTGCTTCTCAGCTGCCCCAGAGATGCGCCAGCCAACTAGAAATAGAACAGGACACCTCTTCTAACGGATGAACATCATCTAATAAAGTCTCTTGTATTCCTTGAAGAAATGTACCCAGTATCTTTCCAACCAACAGAGGAAATTAACTTTTTGTTGTTGTTGGGGGGAATTTGGGCAAGTGTGTTCAATGACAAAAGCAGCTAGTCCAAGGTAAACTGATGTCTCAGATAAACCTGAACAAACTGAACTTACAGGTGCAGCTTGGTCGTCCACCCCTGACTACCACCACCCTTGCCTAAAGGAAGGGACAAAGGAATGTGAGCCTCTTCTGTGTGAAAAGTGACAATTTCGCTTCTACAGTTACGCGGACTCACCAAACCCCCTTTCTTTTCCTTTTGCCTCCTCAGCCTCACCCTCTTCCTAAGGCATACAGAACCCACCAGAAGTAATTCCATCCCAGCCCTAGTAAAGGGGAAGGAACTTCTCCTACCTTCCACTTGGTAAGCTGCAGTGGCTGCCCCCCATCCAAATCCTGCAGGGAAAGCCATATTTTCAGAAGAGGGCCAGCTAGACTCAGCCAAATGGGAGCTCTCTGCCCTTTAGTCAGAAGAGCCCAAGCAATTGTACAAACAGTCCGTGGACTCACCCCGACCAAAGTCTCAGAATGCAAATGTGTATGCAAACAAGAAGGGAGCCAGATTAAATGATCATGCTTGACTGGCCTTGGCCTTGATAGGAATTCAAGGCACTTTGTAAAGGCAAGCGTTTCCACTTTCTGCTCCGGGCACACCTGACTTTAACAGAGTTGGGCCAGTATCCAGGGCACCCGTTCATCCAATCTTAGCCATTTTAATAGAAAACATGGACATTGTTTTTAAAAGTCACATTATCCTACTAGAATTCTCCCTTAGCCAATTTTTCCCAATTCCTAAGCCCTACTCTCTGGAATAACAGTTTGTAACTGTTTCTTCTGGAATTTTCTCCCATGTTATTTAAACAATAAACGGAGATTACTGCTTCTTCATTTGTTTTCAGTTTTAGATAATAACGATTGAATTCTGGATATACAGGTAGAAGATCTAGCTCACTCTGTCTCCCTCCCTCTGGCTCTCTCTCCTCCTCTTCCTCCAACATGATAAATAAATACTTGATATCGGGGCACCAGGGTGGCTCAGTCAGCTGAATGTCTGACTTCAGCTCAGGTAATGATTATCACTGTTTGTGGGTTTGAGTCCCACATCCGGTTCTGCGCTGACTGCAAGGAGCCTACTTCAGTCTACCTCTCTCTCCTCCTCCTCTTCTCTCTCTCTCTCTCTCTCTCTGACTCTCTCAAAAATAAATAAATAAATAAATAAGCTTTCAAAAAATTAATTAAATACTCAATATTTACCTTACTATGACTATATATGGTTCAAAGCTGAGCCGTGAAATAACAGACCATGCTTACATGCAACCTTTTATTTTCTCTGGGGTTAATCAACTGTCTGATTTTTATATTGAATTTTCTGCATACCTATCACTAATTTGTCCCCAAACACTGACAGAACTATAAATCCCTGATGTTCAAACACTTATATTTTCCTGCTCATTCTGCATGGCTGTTGTTCAGGCCACCACAGAGCTACATAATCTGCAATCTCCATCGCCTCATCTTTGTGCTTCCTTCCTCTTTGTCTTTTCTCCCCTTTCAGAGAAGCAAATCGGTGAATAACTTTCTGATAAAGGAGGCATGAGAAGTAACTTTTTGGAAACTCTGTAGCTCTGGAATTGTCTATATTCTAATGTCACACTGATACATAGCTTGACCACTATGGGATTCTATGAAGGAAGTGATTTTTCACTCAGCCTTCTAGCTTCTGGTGTGGCTATTAAGACGTCTGCTGACAACCCAAGTCCTAATCTTTTATATACAACATGTTTTGTGCCCCAGCCCACTTCCCTGCCTCCCAGCCTTCTATTTCTGAAATTTCACAGCCAGGTGCCTTGATGTGGGACTTTTTCTCCATTGTGCCAGGTATTCAGCTTATGTATCACAGGAATGCAGAATGTGGCCAGTAGGGGAAACTGAGGGATGCGTAGGAAGGCTCTGTACTATCTTTGCAACTTTGCTGTACATCTAAAATTGGTCCTGAGACTAATATAACACTCTATGTTAAGTAACTAAAATTAAAATAAAAAACTTTAAGATATAAAAAATTATTTTGAAGGCAAAATTAAAAATTCATTTTTTTAATTGCCTGTGGAGAGAGGAGTTAGGCAAAATCAAAGTGAGGATAGTTATTTATTAAGTTCCCCTACAACAGCATTTAAATCATCCTATACTGTGTAATGAGAGGAAGACAAGATTGGAATGGGGTATAACTAGATTGAAATCCTACCCTGTCCAGTTACCCTAACCCTAAGAAGAAAGAAGAGGTTAAATATAGAAAGAAATGAGAGAAGACATTTAAAATATTTAAAGGTACATGTTTGGTGAAATAAACATAAAAAATACAGGGCATACGATTAAATTGAGTCCCTATAGTCATTCAGTTCTGAAGCAATCATCATAAATTGAATGAAAAAATACTGAAATATTTTCATTATAAAACACTAGATGGCAGTATTGCAATTATTTTAGCTTTACACGTTGACCTATGAAGTGTTATTAAAATTTAGTCATCCCGCCAAAGACCACCTTCTCCTGCAAGCCCTAGCTAATTGCTACTGTTCTTCTAATGACTTTTCTCCAGAAAGAACAATCTACCATATTACAGCCTCTGAGGTTCCTTGACCACAAATGGGAGAATAACTTTTTCTCACCTCTGATCTGATTCTCTGCTGTGGTATTCTCAAGCAAGGACATCAGGACCTCTTTACACTGTTAAAAACTGAGATGTGTATTCACATCTCAATGTGGCATCAGGACCTCTTTACACTGTTAAAAATAGTTAAGGCCTTAAAAAAATAACCTTTTTTAAATATGGATTATACTTACCAAATTTACCATTTTAGAAATTAAAACTAAAACTTAAAATTACCGATGACAGCTATTAACATAGCAATAAAAAGCAGGAACAGAAATAACATTTTATGAAATGTAATCATATAATCCAAAACAAAAAAAATTAATGGGAAGAGTTTTTTACATTTTTACAAATTCCTTTATGCCTGGTTTAGGAGAAAACAGCTGGATGCCCAAAGCTGCTTCTTACTCTATTTGTGCCTGTGTAAAACTACACTGCACACACATACAGATGAGAATCAAAAAGGAAAATCATGTCTTCTTATTTATGAAAATAGTTTTGACCTTGTATACCTCCAAAAAAGTCCCAGAGACTCCAAGGGGTCCATGAGCCACACTTTAAGAACTGGAGCTTTCTTGGCACTCTCTTCTATCCTCTCTTCCAGTACCTTCTTTTGCTATCCACAAGTCTACTGAACTCTTCTGCCCTTGAAGAAGGCTCATGCTAGTAACATTCCCTGCAGTGAAGTCCTAATGGATATATGACATATAAAGTCGCAGCCACAATACTAAGAATTATCTTATTTGTTTACTTCCTTTATACAAAAAGAATTCTGATTTTATGGCCCTATCTAGCAAAACTGGCTAGAATTTGTCATTATGTAGGTCCCCTCCACTTCATTTTAGGGCCATTCAAGAAAATTTAGATCTTATGAAGACCAAATTGTAAAGGATGCTTAGTGTCCCCATTTCTCCCATCTCCTCCTAGTTGGAGCCCATCTTGATTGGTACCAAGATGTCCACTTTCCAAGCCTGCCAATGGGTCCTTCAAGCCCACTTACTGTATGCTCTGGAGGCACAGAAATCCCTCTCTATGGGTATAAATCTAAGACTTAGGTTCAACTCCTACCTCAAAACCACGCAGTAATTCCTTTGAGATCCTGCCACCTTCCCAGGGAACAGCCCCAGAATAACACTCCAAACCCTGCTATTCACGAGAGTCACCAACCTCTGTCCACCTTCCAACTGGACGGAAAGAAGATACTTGCGTTATGATTACTTGCATAATGGTTATCATAATGTACGCTCCCACTAGAAGTCCTAGGAATGCCAACAGACTATACATCCAGTGACCTCTGGGTAAAAATACATCTTGCAGAAACTCTTCTCTTTGTTAACTGCAAAACAAGCTGCTCTTCAATAAGGATTCAGCTCATTAGCTATGACTTTCACTCTCCCAACTGACAATGCTGAGAGTCAGAAGCCCTGGCTTTCAAAATGTTCCTGTGTACCTGTGTCAGGAGAAAAGTAAGATTCTAAATAAGCATTTTTCAGTCTTCAACAAAGACTTCTCTGCATTAGCCAAATCCTTTTCCAGCTGGGCACACAATCAGACCACATTTGTCAGTTCCCTTACAGTTAGATGAGGTCACAGGACTGTGTCTTGAACGGTGGAACGTGGGCAGAAATAATGTGCACCACTTCCAGGCCAGGTTGCTGACATCTGCCCACATCATCATCTGTGTTTCATGCATAATGTCATCATTCTCCTTTCATCCACTGACTTGAGGCTCAACTGGAACACGCTGAGACCCTAGGGAATCCTGAGATGGAAGGAGCCTGGTTCCCTACATCACCGCATGGAGCAACCCACCTTGGTACGAATGAGAAATAAGTGTTTACTTTGCTAAGCCACTGAGATTGGGAAGTTGCCAATAAATACACTTTCTGAATAATGACTGTTTTTTTTTTTTAAAAAAAACTCAAGAAAAAAGTTTAATTACTTCAAAGCTTTTTTTTTTTTCCCTAGCAGGGAGACTCTTTGGTGGTATCACTTCACTGGAGGAAAAATACAGTGACAGTGACAGGGAAAGCGAAGAGGGAAGGGCTGGTGTAAGGACAACCAAAGGGCAAATCTACCCCAGGTTGTTTGTGCAACGGATTATTCATCTTGACTTTCTGCATTTGTCAAGAAAGATCTAGTCAAAACTTGACCTGAAGAGGCACATTTTACAAAAGTGCTTCCCAAACAGAGCCCTTGATTCCTGAGAGTCATCAAGCTATTTTTAATATTTCAATAATTATAATTGCAACTGTACGTTTACTTCCTATCAGATCTCCTAAGCTTTCTAAAACTCCAATTTTATTACTTTAGGCTGGAATTATATGAACTCATTGTGGTACTACCAGTTTTTTTTCATGCATGAAAATGAAAAAATGAATTCGTTATATAATGCTCTCTTAGTAGACAGAATCTGTTAAAACATGAAGTCCAGAAAACAAATCCGTTATAAAAAGATACTTTGATTGTGAAATTCATGACAACCATGATGTGTGTGCACATGTGTGTGGGAGACAGGGAGCAGGGGCATCTATTAAGCCAGACCACCCAGGATTCAATCAACTCTCAGGCTTCTGTTGGTAACAGAATCTGATTTTCTTTTGGCTATCTGCCTTTCCCCTGTGCAGCCCACATAATTCTGGAAAAGCTGACGCTGCACCACACCCAATTATCCACAGCTCTAGGGATTAATTTTAGGCCATCTTCACACCTCTCATTGGTCAAGGGACTGGATTAAAGGTGGGGTTGGAACCCAATCAAACAATAAGATGTGAGAAAATGTACTTTTAGGGCTTCTGAGTAAGAAGTTTTGTTCACTCTTCTATAGAAGCTACCTAAACAGACATCCACTTCCTGCTACACATGAATATGGAAGTTTTGGGCAGGCATTTCATAAACATAAAGAGGCCTACCTTTGGGATATGGAAGAAAGATGGAAGGAAACCTACTTTTGAGAACCAATAAATTGCCTTTATGGTTTAGACCTACTTAGATTGGGTTTCCTATTACTTGCAACCAAAAGATCTATATATAGGACACACATACACACACACACACACACACACACGTGTATCTACATCTGTCTCTGCATATACATATATGTATGCATATGTATGTGTATATGTGTATAATAGGTATGTGCATGTGTTTATCTATATTTAGCCATGCATGTGGTTTGATGTAGATGTAGATATATATAAATGAGTATGAACTTAGATATATGAAATTGGATGTGTGTACATATACATGATTCATATGTGTGTGTATACATCATAAATCCCATCCAAATAAAGGAACTTTAATGGATATTTTTTCTAGCTGTCTTGATTGAATGTTGGCTCATATTACCAGCCAGGAAATGAAGATATATGTGAGATAATTAATGGCATGTTGAAGTGGGATTCAATTATATTATTTGCATTTATTTATTGAAGGCCATACACCCCATGAGATTTAGCATGGGTGCTATATAAAACAACAGCAGTGTGTCAATCAACATTTCAAAACGTCATACTCTTATATAATTAAGCATTACTGTTGAGTAATTTCCAAAACAAACAAAAAATTGCTCTGTCCTTTAAGGTGTTGACAGGCTAGTACTAACAAAGGCATACAGGTAATTACAAAAACCTCTCAATACCACTCAAAGTTCAACTGTTGAGCTTAGAAGCTCTAAGAATAAAAGGCAGTCTGAAGAGGCAGAGAGAACTCATAATATCTTTTGGGAGCCTTCCAGCAAATACCCACAGCTATAGTACCAGATTCTAGTAGTAGCACATCTTAGGACATGATTCACACTGCACTGACTCTGTCCACCTCATCGACAATTCAGATTCACCAGAATTGTTATTCCACATACTCAAGATTTAGCTACTCACTCAGATCATCCTCCTAAAAAAAGTCCCTCCATCAATGTAATTTAAACTCCATTTGTATACCTATGGACTATTTGGAGAAGTGTTAAACTGAGCTGGAATTAGGGTACAACAAGTGAGGTGCCTAAGAGAAAAATCTAAGGAGGTACACTCTCAGTCCTGGCCCTCATGTTAAATACCAGAAACATAACCCTAAGGTTCAAAAGCCTTGCTACAGACCACAAACTGGTTTTCCTTCTGAACTGTCTATGGGCATGCACAGGTGTGCCATGTGCCTAAGGACTACACTGTAGCTAATCCACCTAAGTCCCATGAGCATTTGCACTTTTGAAAGTATCTTTGATTGTTAATCTTGCTTCAGGGACTGGGTTTAGAACTTCAAAAGCATTTTCCTCCCACAGTGAATAAAGCAAAGCACTGCAGGCCCACAATCTGAAAAGAAGTGTAAAAGAGTAGAATCAAGCCAAACATAATGTAAAACCAGAGTGAAAAGGAACAATTTCAGTGATCATAAAATTAATTTATGGGTGCCTGGGTGGCACAGCATTTGAGTGACTTCAGCTCACGTCATGATCTCACAGTTCATAGGTTTGAGCCTCGTATTGGGCTCTGTACTGACAGCTCAGAGCCTGGAGCCTGCTTTGGATTCTGTGTCTTCCTTTCTCTGTCCCTCCCACGCTCATGCTCTGTCTCTCTCTCAAAAGTAAATAAACAGGGGTGCCAGGGTGGCTCAGTTGGCTAAGTGTCCGACTTTGGCTCAGGTCATGATCTCACAGTCCATGGGTTCGAGCCCTGCGTCGGGCTCTGTGCTGACAGCTCAGAGCCTGGAGCCTGCTTCAGATTCTGTGTCTCCCTTTCTCTCTGCCACTCCCCTGCTCACTCTCTGTCTCTGTCTCTCAAAATAAAACAAAAAGACATAAAAAATTTTAAAGAAAGTAAATAAACATTAAAAAAATTAAGTTAGATGAGCTGTGTGGGAAGAGCAAGCAATGACTTCTGTATAGCATGTGATGGTCTAGGAGAACTGCCCAGACCTTTATCTTTTGGGTCCTTAGTCAAAGAACACCACATAGTCTAGACAACATTCTGAAACTTATTCTTGTCCTCCTTCTACCTTCTGCCACATGCAGCCCATCTCCAAATACCATTAACTCCAATTCCTTGACTTGTCTTATATATGTCTATTTACTTTCATCTCTGTGGCCTCTTCTCTAGGAAAAGTCCATAGAAATCTTCTCAAAACTACAAAGTTTGAAATGTACTAACACCCAACTTCCAGTTTTGTTCCCATCCAAGAGAGTCTACAGCAGCCTGAACCATCTTTCTAAAACACAAATTGTTCATATTGTCACCTGCCCCTGAAGGTCAAACTTCTAGATCTGCACAATGCCTGCAATGATCTGGTTCCTGTCTCCCTTCCAATGACATCCATACCAGTGTTCCTCTCATAAGCTCTTTTTTACAGTTTTTCAAATCTACCATGCTCCATCTCTTTTTCAACACCAATTCTTAGCAAACGCTGCTTCCTCTGCCTAGAGTATTTTTCTCCTTTTATCGTGGCTAACTCGCATCACTCTTCCATTAGCCAGCTGAAGGTTTCCTTTTTAAGGATAAATTCCCCAGAAAGAGTTAGGTCTCCCACTGCCCCAAGCTCCCATTGGACCCTGTGCACCCCTTACTGTAGCACTCATGCCATTTTATTTTAAAATGTGTTTAGTTGTCTGACTTCCCTATCAGTTTATAACTCTTCTAGAGTAGAGACTACCTTACTCAGGCAAGGTAAGAACGAAAGACTCACTTGGTATATTGTTTGGTATGTTAAATTCATTAATTCAATCACCAAATGGATAATGACCATTTCTTATGAGCCAGGCACCATACTACACCCTAGGGAGAAAGTGGTGAACCGATCCAACCAAGTCAGTCCCTGAACATAGTGTTAGGGGTTGAATTATCTTCCAATCTACTATTTAAGGTCATCAACTTTGTTTTAGTGGCATCCCATTTTTATCCTACGTTCCTCAGAGAGGAATCAAAGAATAAGCAGAGTTACCAATAGTTTTCCTAAACATATTATGGCCACTCCTCCTCCCAACAAACTGACAGATTCAGAGTAGAGAAAGGCGAGAGGTAGGGAAAAGGGAGAGTGTGCCAAAAACTACAGGATGCTACTGTGCCTACGAGGTCATCAACGGAGAAAGCAAACCCTCTGGGACCACTGCCTGAAGTGGATTTAGGATTTAGGCTCAAGGAGCAGACAATCAGGATTCTCCTCCAAGCACCCCACCAGAAAAGCTATCTGTGAAGCTTCTCAGTGTTAGGGTGGCTCGTAGAAAAATCCATCTGCCCAATTTGGCGTGCTGATGGTATGGGGCATCTCTCAGCCTCTGCACCAAGCAGGGAGCCCTCCCTCGCCCACCCCACCCCGTCCTTCATAGGCAGCTCTGTCTTGTATTCACATTCCCTTTACCTGAGAATCCCTGTATTAAACAGTGGTTCATGGCACAGCACCAGCCCTCAACTTCTGTTTTGGTTCATAACGTTTAGAGCTAAAAAAATGGTCTGTTCATTTTCACTAATTATAAAAGATTATTATATTCTCATTTCGTGAGTGAGTTCGATGTGGTTGTATTCTAATGATTTCTTGCATTATAATCTTTATATGTAATAATCAATATGTATAAAGCAATGTATAGAGCAATACATTGATATTATTCCTGAAATCAAGGGGAGGTCATTAAAATATGCCAAAACAGTTAAGGTCAGCATGAAGAAGCTTGTGACAAATGAGAATTTTTCCTGAAAACCTCTTTTTATAACATTCACTTCATATGCTTACTGTTTCATTGAAGAGACAGAGACTAATATACACAAAAAACAAAAAATCCACAAAAATCTAATTACAACTGTGATAAAAAACAGAAGTCCTAGCCTCTGATAATGGTAGAATAGCTTGTATCAGAATTTTCCTGTTACCAATTTCAGTTGTAAACTCTAAATATATCACCAAAGACAACTGAGGACAGTGTAAAAGTGGATAGCTATGGGAGGGGGGTTGGGGGGGGGAGGATCAAACCATAAAAGAAGGCAAGTGAGTCAGAGTGTGATCCATGCTTAAAGGTTTTTACCCTGAGGACACCCCTTAGAGAACTCAAGCAGGAAACCTCTGTCCTCTGGCTTGAAGGGAAACAGGGAAAGAAGTCTGAAGGAGGAGAGGGGGCTGGAAAATGAGGGGTAAAATCCCAAAACAGAGGAAGCTAAAATTTAATAAAATTGCCATGGTCTCATTACATTTCTGATTACCTTTTACTTGTAACAAATGATACTAGTTTTCCATGTACCACCATGATATAAATATATTTATAAATCCATTTTTAAGTTAAATAAAAAAAGATGAGTCAATGTAAAGTAAGTAGTAATGAAGGTATGACAAAGCGATTGCACAAATTTTAAAGGTCATACCCAAATGTTTGAAACTGTAAGCTCTGTCTTGGGCCATTATTTTCAACCATTTTAAACCCACGCACAACCAATCATCTTCCCCTCCGTCCCACGTGCATTCTAACAGTAAGGAAGACATTGACTGGCTTTGCCTTTGCCACTTTCTATGGGAAGAACATTTGAATATGGAGTATTTTTAAACCTCGGGTGACACCTCTTTTCTAGAATAATGACTGAACAAGGCCTATGGGCTTAGGTGTCACATGACAGGCCCCATGAAAGGCACAGCTTGGCTGTTTCTTAGTTATGTAAGCTTGGGTGCATTCCTTTTTTATTATTTATTATTATTTTTTTAAGTAATCTCTGTACCTAATGTGGGGCTCGAACTCACAACCTCAAGATTAAGAGTCATGTGATCCATCAACTGAGCTAGCCAGAAGCCCCTCTGGATGCATTTCATGACCTCTCTGAACAATAGTCTTCCCTGCCAGGAGGGATCATCATTTTCAGCTCATGGGCTTTTGCACAGATCCAATGAGATGATACGTGTGAAGCTCTGTGAAAAGCGCCAGGCCCACACTGATGAGCTTCATCAAAAACAGTCATGAGTAAGACCTGCTATTTGTTCAAAGTAGCAGTCTCGGAGGGCTATAAGGACAGTTGTGAGGTTGGGCAGGGATTCTTTTTCACAGCTAGGACATCTAAAAGAAGCCAATTCCTTAAGTCAGTTTAATTTGGCAGCGGACGGGGGACAGGTGGAAGGCAGAGAATGTATGAAATCAGACAATTACGGGGTGTCTGGGAGCAATATTTTTCCAAGGCTCACACTTGTGGATGGCTTCTCTCCGTAGACACTCAGCTCCTCTGACAGGGATTCTCCCACTTTCACAAGTGCTATGCCTGCTCTTGTGTAGACAAATCCAGCAAAGGAATGGAGCCAGAACAGAAGTCACATGTGTGCATGGAAAAACATACCCTGCTAATTCTTTCCAATGTCCACTGTGATGTATTAGGTGCCCTCTCTCTTCTGGGCTTGTGGCCTTTTGCCATTTGTTATTCCAATCGAGTGTAGTCCAAAAAACACTGTGAAAATAAATCTCTCAGCTAGCCAAGAAAAATACAGTCTTCCATATTCTCACACAACATTTCCTTCTTTTTTTTTTTTTTTTTAAAGTAAGCTCTACGCCCAACGTGAAACTTAAACTCACAACCCTGAGATCAAGTGCTGTGTAATCTACTGACTGAGCCAGCCAAGCACATCTCACATACACAACGCTTCTGATGCCTGCCATGTGGGTTTTTTCCCCACACAGACCAATTCTCCAACACCAGAAGGGGGTCCTACAATTCAATTAGGCTCTGACACTGTCCACCTAGAGTTTGTATCAGACCCCATAAGTTATGTGCTCAGCCCCATGGAGTGCCACCACCTCAGAGGCCAGTTGCAAGTCTCAGGTTGTCACCTGTACTTCTGACAACCAGCTAGAAGGTGGGGTCCCCACACCCCCTCTAACAATTTGTTAGAACAGCTCACAGAACTCGGGGAAACACTCACTCATGTTCAACAGTCTGCTATATAATAAAGGATATGCTAAAGGACACAGAGACACACCCAGATGAGGAGATACGCAGGGAAAGGTCTAAAAGAATCCCTGGTGTGGGACCTGCTGTCCCCATGGAGTTGGGATGCTCCAAGTTCCAGCTTAGATATGTTCACGAGCCTAGAAGCTCTTTGAATCTCCCACAATTAGGATTTTTATGGAGGCTTCATCACAGAGGCATGATCAATCATTAACCCCACTTCTAGCCCCTCTACTCCCTCTAGGGATTGGGGGGTAAGGTTGAAAGTTCCAAGCCTCTTCATGGCTTCGCCTTTCTTGTGACCAGCCCTATCTAGAAGCCCAGCGAAAGTCCCCTCATTAAAGCAAAAAATGCTCCTGTCATCTAGTAAGTTACAAGGATTTTAGGAGCTCTGAGTCAGGAACAATGGCCAAAGACCAATACAGACATATCTTATAACTTCACATCAGCGCAACCTTAATTTTTAGTACTTTTAATACTGAATCCTTGGGGTCATTTATTTCCATATTCTAAGCAATATTTGCTACACTTGCTAGAATTAAATTTCAGTCTAATAAGACGGTTTAAGAAGTACTGGGGCGCCTGGGTGGCTTGGTCGGTTGAGCGTCCGACTTTCGCTTGGGTCATGATCTCGCGGTTGGTGGGTTCGAGCCCCGCGTCGGGCTCTGTGCTGACTGCCAGCTCAGAGCCTGGAGCCTGTTTCAGTCTGTGACTCCCTCTCTCTCTGACCCTCCCCTGCTCGCGCTGTCTCTCTCTCTCTCTCTCTCTCCTAGAAATAAATAAAAATATAAAAAAAAAAAAAAAAGAAGTCCTTTTTTTTTTTTTTTTTAGAAGTTCTTTATGTAGTTTTCTCATGGGGTTGGCCTTATATTCTTTAAAGAGGCAAAGAGAACTCTAAAAATGAGAGAAGAAATAGGGAATATGAAGGATGAGATTTTGCCCCTTCTCTTTTAGTGCATTTGGATATTACTTTTGTTAGGACAAAATGCCAGCGTGTGTCAACACATCCATTTCTGGATCACTTTCCCTAGCTTTTGTTTTATTTCTGCCTCTGTTATTTAGAAGCCTAGAGGCTTCAGCTAAAAACAAGGTCTTTATTTTGTGGCATAATGGCTAATACATGAGGCAAATACTTAGTTTGGGTTGAGTTTTTTCCCAAACCAATCGACCCCTAAATCAATAACTTTAAAAAAAATTGGATTGCCAATGATTGAATGGCAAACATTGTTAAATTCCCTCCAAAAAGCCTTTATTTCCTTACAATGTTATTTCATCCCACCTCTGGTCTACTGAGCTATATCTATGTTAATTTTTTCCCTCATTCTCTCTTATGCTGTTCTTTTCTCTTCCTCTCATATATATGGAACGAAGCTTCCAAAAACTCTAGTGACTGGGATTTTTTGGCAGTAGAAAGCAGGACACTGACCGAAGATTTTTTTCCTTCATGGCAATCACTTATATGCATGCTTACTAAGAATAAAAAGCTTCACCCATTTAAAAGAACTATGATTCTATATTTTACCAGGTTTTTGGTGTTTTTTTTGGTGCCTTAACCAGAGCTGTCACTTTTGCTAGGCTAAGGGGAAAAAGAACATTTTTATTTGCAACATTCTTCATAAATATGCTATGTTTGGCTTTTATAGTTAAAAACGCATCATTTCCTCCAAGTGTAAATATTTTCTTGGGATGAGAAATCCAATAAAACCACAGGTCCCTGGCCTTTGTGGTTGGTATAAAAAAAGCTCTGCTTTTAGAGCTTTCAGTCTCCAAACGTGACAGCCAAGATTTTACTTTAAAGGTTATACTTTGCATTTTTTTAAAGTGTTTGCAAGATTTATTCATATGTGGTTAAATGTTTCCACATCTCTGCAGTCACCTGCTAGGATCAGCCCCACTTTACATGTGGGAAATCATTTATGGGAAGGGAACAATATTTCCTTTGTACCTAGCCACAAGCTGGATCAGCCTCACCTTCACAATTAACTGAGCTTCCAAAATCATTATCCTGGTGTGCACTGTGATTCCTTTCTTCCTTCAGAAACAGAACAAAATTGCCTTATCCCAAGACCTCACTTTAGCTTTTGAATGTATCAACAATGCTTTCACTCTGCTGAAATGTTTAGCTGAGCCCCTGAGGAAGGGTGGTGTAGCACAAAGAATCTGTAGATGTTGCAAGGTCCCTTAGCTTCTCCAGGCCTAATTCCATATGTGTATATCTGGATTTCCTACCTCCCATGCTTATCTGGCTTCTTCTTGATGTATATCTTACAAGACACATTTGCATTATATCTTAGTGGTGAGATTATAGTATGTTCCACAATAAGCATACACTATATATTAGAAGAGCAAAAGCATTTTTCTTAAAATGAGACCACATGAGGAGCAGATGAATTCTACTGACCCTGATTCTAACCACTAAAAGTCTTCAAAGCCAACCCTGTATACACTCCATTCCGCCCCCACTAGAAAAGAGGGAAAACAGAACTACACAGGCCTACTGTTCTCTCTGAAGCACTTGCAACAACTGTTTTGAATGGCAGCCTAGGCGCACTGAGTAATAATGTCACAACTGGCTGCCAATCATCTGGGGCTAAATAAAGCTGACATTCCAAGGCCTCTTATCCTTTCGCTACTTGTTTTTTTTTTTTTTTTTTTTTTTTTTTTGGTCCACTTTAGAACATCTTATTTTTTTAGGAAGCAGACTTGCTTGTAGTACAGCTGTTCTTTGTGCCACACGGTAGAGCAGTGAACTACACACAGTCTCCTTCCAAATCTCTCTCCTCTTTTTCCACAGTGGTCAAGTGGAAGCAAGACCTTCATTTAGAATCATAAAACATAGAACTGAAAGGGCCCTATTCATGGAGTTTGGAGAGGAATCCTTGGTTACGGTCACAGAGTCTTTTGAGCTAGAGATAATATTAAAGGTCATTTGGTAAAGCACAAGCATTTATAAATGAAGAAGAGAGCCAGAACATTGCCTGGAAAAGCACTGTGATAATTCAACAAAGCCAGAACCCAAGTTCAGGCTTTTCCATTTCAAGTCCTGTCTCTTTCCAGCATTTTCATCCCCTTTGAAGAGTCAGTGAATTCTTCTTATAGAAGGCAGAACACATTTCTACCACAGAGCCCATGTACTAAAGGAGCTTTTCCCAAAATTGCTTTGATTTTTCTTAGCTTTTTATAAGCACATATATCTTTACTTGGTAGTTCCACTTTGCAACAGGCATATATCTAACAATAACCAAAGGATCATGAAAATTCCACTCCAGGCCAATGTCACTTCACTCTATGCTGGGTTTTTGTTTTTTGTTTTTGTTTTTTTAAATAATCCCCTCTACTCTTTCCTTCTCTCTACTATGTATAAAAGTAAAAACTACAAAGGGAGAGACAAACCTAGAAATGTATGTTGACATATGCCAGGCACTGGGTTTCACACACTAGAATAAAAGAAATTCATGGCACTGTGATACACCCAAATGAACTGGTAGCAAATTGACTAGAAAACACTGAACCAGGTCTCCAAACCGGGAAGGTTATTTCAAGTGATTAGCATATTTTGGACAAATGTCTCTTGCTCGGTCAACATACTACCAGAATTCTGGCACTCCATTTTGCTGGATCAACACTTTACTTTAAAGGAAAAAAAAGTCCACCAAAATGCTTTTTAAAAAACTTTCCTACAATTGAAATCATTCTATAAAAAGTGTCAAAGAACCTACCTGAGTTAAATCATGTAGATGAGAATAATACTTTTTGAAGATAGCAAGGTAGCTTGTTTTTGACAGGAAGAAAAAAGTCATGCTTCCCTAAATCAGATCAATCAGCTCTAACAATTGAGCTTTCTACTTCAGTCTAGATTTCACATTCCGGAACACAGCCTTATTCCAGAAACCTGTACTACAAGGTCCAGTTTAAGTAAGAGAATGCAGTAGGTTTTCCAAGCCAAGGATTGACCATTTATATCTTCATTCTCTCTTAACAGACACCTAACACAAATGCAAATAGTTCACAGATAAACTACAGATGTTTGAGGGAAGGGAGAAATGTCTGAAAAGCAGACACATGGATATGTTATTCTTTCAATGACCGTTGGCAGTGTGTACGGGACTGTGTTCACTATGTTCAGACCTACAACAACTTTAACCACTTCACTCTGTCTTAAAGCTCTTCCCATTTTTCATGGTGAAGCTAGGTATTTGGAGGGAAGGGTGTTGAGGGAGAGGGGGTTGGCTGAAAGGAATCAACAAGTATAGACAGACATTATCCTATCCACTTGGCCAAGCTGTCTTAATTCCTCTCCACAACAATCTTGAAGGCTAAGAAGTCTTACTCTCTTTTTAAAGACTTAGAAATGGATGGTTATTAAGATTTAGCAACTTGCTTAATGCAAAGCTGGGGAAGAACAGCATGGGGATTTATTTGACTATAAAACCTATTGTCTTTAACCCAAATCTCCAATGTGTGATTTTAGCTCTTCACACCTGGGCAAGAGGACAAATGAGGAGGCCCCACACCCATTTTCTCTGTGAAACTGAATTCCTAAAATATCATCATTTTCTATTTAGGCGAAATCTAGACTCTTCTAGACAAATGATGGCTAGAAAGGAGGATGGCTAGAAAGGAAATTCCGTGGGGTGGAGTTGTGTACTCAGGTTGAGAGATGAGAGAAAAGCCATGTAGAGTGTGGGGACTGTTCTGATTTACAGTTCAGGAGTCACTAGACACAAAAGGCCCAGAAGGCCATCCTCCCTTGTTTTACGGGCCACCAGCTGTTGCAAAGATCATCTTTGGTTGGAGCTCTCACTTCTGACTTCCTGGGCTATTAGCACCTTCCTTTCAAAAGATCTACCTCCCAGAGACCACTTCTGTTGTGGAACAGAGGATTGCAGTCTCTCTTCTTAGGTAGATTTTAAGCTTCTTGAGTACAAACTGGCCTGTGGTAACTATTTTGACATCTACAAAGGGTCTGAACTTGCACTCTGGTGGTTTTCTTGAATAAAGCTGGCAAACAGAGGGGAAGGATTAGAAGAAAAGGGATAGGTTTGGCTAAAGTAAAGCAAACAGGGAAAACCACAAACAAACAAACAAAAATTGCTGCTTTTCCCAGCTTTCCAAGCTCTGACATATTTTTTCAAATCCATTTCCATAAACCATCTTGGTCAGTTGCCTCACTTTATCTTTTTAAAGTCATAACTTAGATAGGCCATCATTTAGCCATGGCTCAAATGTATTCCATCAGCAAAATTTAATTTTCTGTTGGTGGACAAGACCAGACTGTAAGACCTCATGATTTGTGACTGTTCATGGCATACATAAGTCACTCGAGGAAAACAGTTCAACAAGCCGGATCCGATGCCTTTGGCAAATATCGCATCAGTGGGTGGATGTACCTACTGATGTAACGATGTAAAGAGAAAGTAAAGAAAGGGAGAATACTTGTTCTTATTTATGATCAGAAAGTTTCTTGGAGATTATGTGTTTGCCTTATTTTATAAATGAGGAATTTAAGACACTGGATGACAGATGCTAAAACCAATGCAAGTTAGTCTCATAACTCATTGCCTTCCACTTGCTTTCACCATGTACACCTCTAGGTCAACTATAGATGTTCATAAAAGGATCAGCATGCTACAGAGATCATTTTAACTGCTACTGGGAAACCTGTAAATCCAAATTGCTACTTTCAAATAAATTGCATATAGAATTATATTGTGATTGCTTTTACAAATCATTATTACAGATATCTGGTCAAGCCCAGAAGTAATTCTGCTGTCTTGAAAAGCCTGCTTATTCTGCATCTAAGTTAGCCAAACTCTAAAACAGCTCCTGCTCTTGACAAAATAGTGAAGTGTGGTAGCTGCACATTGCATTTTCTTGGACTTGCCCTAGTCCAAGAGTTCAGATCCAGACTCTGTCACTCACAGCTACAAGAATTTGAAGCAAATTAGTCCTCGATTTCCTTATCTGTGAAAGGTAATGGCACCCACTTTTGATAATTGTTACTATTAATTTATTTTATTCACAGGGAACATTTAGAACTGTGCCCAATAGATAATAATCATTAATGTTAGCTATTATCATTCATGATGAAACAGACATCTGTCTCACTGTGGGAAGAACAAGATGGTCTAAAGAAGAAAACAAAGAAATGTAAAATTCCAGGTTCCACCACGAGGATACTCAGAAAATATTGAGCCTGCGGTCAGAAGATCTCAATGCGCTCTGTATGAACAGGGTACACTTGGAAAAGTCTCCCAAAATCTCAGTTTCTCAAGGTACCTCGTCTGCCTGCCTTGAATGTTGGAAGGATCAAATGGATCCTTAGCTGAAACCTGTTGTAAAGGGAAAAACATGATACAAAAGTCAGTTTGGTTATGTGTCTTAGTCTTGGTTTTTACTAAAATTAACCTGACAGTAGTTTTTATTAAAGTATTAGAAATTAATTTTGTATCAACCTCCAACTTTCTAAACACAGTTTTGATCATGTCTTTCCATCAGTGGTTCTTACACATAAAATAAAAATCCTTCACCTGGAACTCAAGGCTTTCCCAGATTTGGCAAAGCATCTTTTTCTAGTCTTATTTCCCCGAGTCTCATCAAAGTAAATGATTATTCATGATTCCTGTCCACAGACTGAATATGTATTTATTCCTTCTCTATTGCTATTCCTGACATTTGGAATGCTTTTCCCTCTCCATCTTTATCTGTCCAATTTTCATTCATCCTTCAAGATTCAAGTGTCATTCCTATGAGATCTTATCTAATTTCCCTAGAGTCAACATATTTTCTTCCTTCTCTGAACTATGCCAGTGCTTTATGTATAATGTAGTGGGAAATCAGAGCTCATCTGACATGCCACTGCATGTCAACAGCAATAGAAAATGACTTGCGCTTCCTGGACCCACTCTGCTCTTCTCTCCTGGGAGTGTTTGCTCATGCCAGCTCTATAATCTGAGATGCCCTCCATCATCTTGTTCACATAGCAGATTTCTAATCTTGCAAACCACAGTACAAGTGCTACCTTGAGTTAAGTAATGGCAGAGGTAAATAAATGCTTCCCAACATCTCATAGCACCTAATGGACTCTGAGCACGTCAAGAATCAGTAAAGGGTATATTTTTTGACACTTGACAACCCTGTGTTTGAATTCTAGCTCAGTCACTTATCACTCCAATCATTTGGATTAAATCAGTTACACCTACTCTAAACTCCAGTTCCTCTACAAAAATTAGAAAAAGAGATTGAGAGACAGAGAGCATATTAAGGAGAAACTACTGTAACAGCTTACAAAGTGTTGAGAATCTGCAGCATTGTGAACAAAGCACTTTGCATATTTAAAGAATAAGTACGAGAAATATTTTCACATAACTCTATGTTGGCTGCTATTATAATATATTACAGCTGCATGTGTATTGAAGTTCCCTTTTTTCCATGCACCACTGGAAGGCAACTATCGTGGAGCATGACAGTTCCAAAGCCTGACAAACACCTGGGTCTGACTATCAGCTGTGTTGCTTTAAGAGTGGTGGGGCATTAAGCAAGATCTTTCATCTCTGTGCCTCAATTTCACTGCCTGTAATATGCAGGTAGTATTAGATATGTGGGATCTAATATCTTAGATATTGTTGTAAGGATCCAATATGTATATATAGGAAGTTCAGAAGAAAATACAAGACACAGGAACTTATCAACATATGAAAATTATTATTTATTTGTAATACCAGTGGCTAAATACAGAACACAGCAGATGCTAAAATAAATGTGTTTTGAAGAATTGAGTAAAGTATTAAATAGATGTTAGTAATTATTATGACTATTGACTTGATGAGATTATTTCAGCTCTGAGATCTCATTCCCAGCTGTGCTGGGCAGAACACTTAATTTCACCATTTACCTGAGTCCCTGTGAACTGAGCTCCAGTATACAGATAAGACAGATCCCATATTTTTTCTTTTTAAATATGCTGGGGTCACCTGCGTAGCCCAGTCAGTTAAGCGTCCAACTCTTGATTTCAGCTCTGGTCATGCTCTGATGGTTGTGAGATCGAGCCCCATATCAGGCTCTGCACTGACAGCGTGGAGCCTGCTTAGAATTCTCTCTTCTCTCTCTCTTTGCCCCTGCCCTGCTCGCATGCACTCTCTCTCAAAATAAATAAACTTCAAAAAATAAAAATAAAAATAAATAAAACATGCTGGAAAATACACCTGACCAATTGTCAACATTTATTTTTAGGCACAGAGATAATTTATCAAATTATTTATCAACACATTCTTTATGGGTCAAAACAAAAAATGCTGCATGTTAAATTCTTCTGGATATTTTCTCCCCTAGGCTTTTTGGACTAACCTGGATTTTTTTAGACTAACTATTCTCTAAGGTTAGTTCTAGTAGCTGAGGGGCTCAGAACCTTGCTGGATTCCATGGAAGGAGGGAAAAATATGAGAAATGTTCCCTTCCTTCCAAGAGCACATCATATTCTGAGCTAATATATTTAAATTAAATAAGGAATCAAGAGAAGCTGCTGATTAGAATCAGAACCCACTGGTTCTTACTTTAAGGCTGAAAACTTGCCATATTCTTCCTCTAGGCCAGTGTTTTTCATTATGAACAGAATATTCTGATTCTCCGGTATTCTGCACATTGTAATATCACATCTACAATTTCAACACCAAGTTTTACAAGAAAGATATCTCCTGACTGCTTCTAGCTTACCACATGGGTGTCAGTTTCTGACATGTTTCACTTTTTTCAGATTCTAATGTCTTTGGCAGCATCCACATTATCTTGGACACTTGTCTATTCACTCACTTCAAATAGGGCAACATTGAAAGTGACAGTGAGTTTTGGTGTGAACAACAGAGAAATGAAGCACCATATTATTATTTTTAACTCATTGGAAAAGCTTTTGGGACACTTAATTTAGTTGTGAGTTTTTGAAGTCTAAGAGTTATCAATTTCATAGAAATTATGCTTAATATGTGCCTTGAATCATGTTAACTGTATGTTTAGCTATTTAAATTATTTATCTTTATCTTAGCTCCTCTAAAAAACGGCCAGTATTTTTAACTGCTTAATATGTATCAGACACTGTTTTGGGTCATTGAGTCCCTACACAACAATCATATAAGAAAGGTATTATTAACTTCACCTCTTAGCTGAGAAGACAAAATAAGGATTTAAAATTTGCCCAAGGACCTATAGCCAAAACAGAAAAGCGAGATGGGAATGCAGTTCTTCTGATTCCAAATCCTTAATCTTTAATTACTATGTCTTAGCAGCTCCCCAACCAGACTGAGTATTTCTCTAGAACAGAAACAATACCTTGCTCTGATTTCTGTATCTCTTCCTAAAGCCTAGCCTAGGCCCTCTTGCCCAGTAGCTTCTTAATATATACTTGGGATGAAGAAGAAAAAGAAGGAAGGAGTAAGAGGAGATCGAGTCTAAGAATGGTATAGCAACTGTACTAAGATTTCTCCTTTCTTGAAGGAATCCCCCTGCTACTCTCAAAAGCCTTGGGCTCCAGCCAACAGTGCCCACTTGCTGTGTGTGGGGGATGAAAATGAGAGGTGGGCAGGCAATGCATTTCTAATTTTCTGCATGGATGCCTTAGTTACTATTAAGATATTGTCAAAGGGAAGTAATTTCAAAGAAGAGGAGCTAGCCTGATTAAGAAGTTCGATTAAGATTGACTTTTGAGAATATTAAAAGCTCAGAGGAAAAAGAAAAGATTAAGATTAGGAGCCTTTAAAGGAACCCTCGGATATCAGAATACCAGAGGACAGCTGCTCATTGGTGTGACACAGAGCTTTTATAGTGACACCTTTTATGTTAGCAATCACAACACAAATATGCACTGTCATTCCACTCAAGGCCATGCGCAGCCATATTAGCTGTGATTCTAATAAGCTTGGGGTCTCTGCTCAGAGCCTCTCCGTTTACCTTTTCTCTTGCTGGACCATGCAGGACTTAGACCCTAATCATAGCACAGGAAGCTTAATTGAGTTCCCTTCCTTAGATGTCGTGAATTTTCTCTCCTTAGAGATCTGCTGAGACAAAAGTAACCATCCCAACTACCTCTCCTTTAAACAAAAGACAGATTTACTTTTAACCAAGCATATCACCATATATCAAGCTCCTAGCTTGTGGAGTCTTCGGCAAACTGTCCAATTCCTCTAAATATCCTCCCCTTTCAACCAGTGCTGCCCTGTAGTGGATGTTCTGGCATTTGGCATCAGGAGTGAAGTCAAGAAAGGATCTCAACAACTTGTCTTCTGGAGAGATCTCAGAAGGAGATCCTGTAGGAATTCTCAAAGGACAGTTGACATGTAGATCCATACTCTCTGACTTCTGCAAAGTCTATCTATTTCTCTGTCTAGATTTTATATGTTTGGCAGCATTTGGAAGCTGTTACTCAAACGGACTCTAGCCACCTGGTCAGTTCAAATGTACTCCAAGTGCTCTTAACACTAGCAAGTAAGGAGAAAACTGTTGGGCTGGCAATGCACAGAACCAGAGCTGGTAGGAATGCCTAGAAAACTTTATTTCAATTACAACACGGGGCATCCCTGGGAGGGACAGGACCTAGGAAACTGGAATTGCCAGGAAACTTCAAGGTCCTTTTCATTATTTTTCTTCCTAATTTTACTTCAGGGTAAGAAAAAACGTCCTGGGGCGCCTGGGTGGCTTAGTTGGTTAAGCGTCCGACTTTCGCTTAGGTCATGATCTCGCGGTTCGTGGGTTCGGGCCCCGCGTCGGGCTCTGTGCTGACTGCCAGCTCAGAGCCTGGAGCCTGTTTCAGTCTGTGACTCCCTCTCTCTCTGACCCTCCCCTGCTCACGCTGTCTCTCTCTCTCTCTCTCCTAGAAATAAATTAAAGAAAAAAAAAAAAAGAAGNTAAAAAAAAAAAAAAGAAAAAGAAAAAACGTCCTGAGTTTTAAAGTCCCACACTTTTACAGAAAAAGGGAAAATGGCATTGTCACCCTAGGAGTTTATAGTTACATATGGAAAGCTTTTGTGCTACTATACACATGTGTGTGCTCAAATTTATAGAATATCTCACTTGGCAAAGCAGAGCAATAATGTCTTCCTCAACTTAGAGAAATGTGAATCCAAAAGTGACAACAGTTTGCAACCTGCCACATACTGTCCCCATTCATGTAATAATCTTCTGCTTGTAGAAACCCCAAAGAGGGGGCACCTCAGTGGCTCAGTCAGTTAAGCATCCGACTTCAGCTCAGGTCATGATCTTGGGAGGGGTGGTTCAGCCCCACACTGGGCTCTGTGCTGACAGCTCAGAGCCTGGAGCCTGCTTCCGACTTAGTATGTCCGTCTCTCATGCCCCACCACCCTCCTCCTCTCACTTTCTCAAAAATAAACACTAAAAAAATACCCTAAAGAGTGCATATGTTTGAGAAATGAGGGTACAGGCCAGAAATACATAATATGCCTTGGAATTAGACAGTAGAAGTGAATTATGTTCTAATGTTATATCTGCTTTTCTGTAATCCCCCCAATAATTCTAAGTTAACAGTTTTTGGTTTCTTGTGGATGCATGCATGTGTGGTGTGGTGTGGTATGGTGTGGTGTGGTATGGTGTGGTGTGGTATGTGTGTTTTAGTCAACTTTAAATAACTTTTACTTTTTTCTTATTTATTTTTGTTAATATTTCATTTTTAAGTAATCTCTACACCCAGCATGAGGCTCAAACCCACAACCCCAAGATCAAGAGTTGCATGCTCCACAGCGAGACAGGCACCTCCACTTGTCTTTCATTTCTAAAAAAATGAAGAATTATTGTAGATACATTAGAACTAATAGAGAAGCAAAAAGAAAAAAAGAAAAACCCCACTCACAGAGGTAGTTAAGATTTAACATCTTGAGGTACATCCTGCCAGTGTGTTACATTTTGTTCTTTTAAGCATAAGAAGCCCATTTCATTCCATCTTTCTTCACAGTGTTCTTCACTAAAACATGAAATGGCTGTTTTTAAGCTCATTTTTAATATCTCCAGGGTAGATCCAAAGGAGCAAAAAGATGGGACAAATATGGGAACATATTTGCACGTGCACAGAGAGTCAAAGAGAACATTCTGGTTTAAAATGGCTTAAAAATGAGCCCTTAAATATGGTGACTTGAATAGTCATTTCCTTTGCACTCAATTCATGCTTCTTTTAGATATCCTATTAAAATAACAATGTAGGGATAAAGTCACAAGGCCAAAGAGAATGGGGAATGGGGAAGAAATTTTGAGAAGATAGAAATCAAATGGTCAAGTAATAACGGGCTTAGCAGAACAGAGAAAAACTGTTCTCTCTTTGGGAGACAGCCCAGAAGCCAGCTGAACTGGTCCTTGGAGCTCCAAAATCTAAAAATGAGGTTGTAGATGGGGCTAAAACCATGAGAGTTTATTGAAAATCTGTCTAATAAGCAGCAGGAACCAACAGTATGGTGGTCTCCAGCTCCCTACCCGCCCCACCACAAGAAACCCTCTTTGCCAATTTCCATGGTATAAATAGTCCACCATGACCAGGAATATAACAGTACTGAACACAGAATTGGGATGAGATAAGCACACTTGTCTATAGAGAACTGGTTCAAGCTGGCTCCATCACACCTCTGGTTTGACTCTAGTAGACAGTAGAGGAATTATCCTTCTCTTTGCAGCTAAGGAATGGCTACTTATTCTCTGAAGACATCCGGAGAGAGATATACGACTCAAGGACCCAAGACTCAATTAAAGAGAAGTGCAACACTGAAAAAAGAGACTACATGAAAATGGATTAATGGTACAGTCCCTTTTTCTTCTTGGTTTCCAGAACTTCCCACTGGCTGGAGCTTGGAGAATTCATTTCTAGGGAAGCAGAAACCCAAGAAGGAGGATCCATAGATGAGGCTTTTGAAGGGTTCTTCAGTGAAACAGCCCAGCCACACAACACCAAAGTGAAGTTCATAACTGAGATGCTTCATTCTCCCCCAGAGCTTCCAGTCAGCTTTTCAGTGCATCACTTTCAAAATAGATAGAAAATCATATTGGTGTTGGTAGTATTCATATTGCTATTCTGAAACTACTGTGGATAAGGTGGAACAAAATATATGCATGATTGTGAGATAGTCTGCCATCCTCTATTTCTTTGAGAATCAGAATTCTTGATGTAAAAGAAAGAAAATTAAATGTAACAAAGAAGGAGTTAAACCCTCACAATTATGGTCAATTGATTTTTGGCAAACATTTCAAGGCAAATCAATAGAGAAAGGAAAGTGCCAAGACAACTGCATATTCATATGCCAAGAATATAAACTTTGATTCACACTTCATGCCATGTATAAAAGGTAACTCAAAATAGATCAGAGACCTAAATGTCAGAGCTAAAACTACAAAACTTCTAGAACAAAACATATAATCTTTGTGACTGTAGATCAAACAAACATCTCTTAGATAATGATACCAAAAGAAAAATCTGTAAAATAAAAATTTGATAAATTGGACATTTTTTATAAATTTTATCAAAATTAAAATCACTCTTCAAAACATACCATTGAATAATGAAAAGCCAACACAAATTGCGATAAAATATTTATAACCCATATCTGATGGAGTTTGTATCCAGGGTATAAAAAGAATTCTTGAACTCAATACAAAACAAAACCTAATTTTTAAAATGGACAAAAAATTTGAAAAGAAAGTTAAATATACACGTTTGATAAGCACATAAAACATGTCCAACATCAGTAATCATCGGGGAAAAGGCAAACTGAAACCACAATGAGATACTACTGTGCAGCAACTACAAACAGCTAAATTCAAAAACACTGTATCTACTTAGCCAGGATGCAGAAAAACTAGATCTCCTATATTTTGCTTGGAAACTTTGGTCAACCAATATAGAGGTTTCTTAAAAAGTTAAATATAAACTTACTACTATACAACCCAGCAAGTACATCCTTGGGTATTTACTTGAGAGAACTGAAAACTTGTGTCCACTCAGAGATGAGACTAAACAGCAACATTATTCATAATCCCCCAAATTGGAAACAATCCAAATATCCATCAACTGGTAAATAAACAAAATGTGGTATATCCATACAGTGGAGTGCTAGTCAGTAATAAAAAGAAATGGATTAACTTCACATACCACGACATGGATGGGCCTCAAAGTATTATGCTGAGTGAAAGAAGTCAACACAAATGACTACATATATTGTATGAGGTAAACAGAATTTTCAGAAAAGTCAATTCATAGAGACAGAAAACACATCAATGGTTGCCTGGGACGGGGGTTGGGGCAGTGATGCCCAGAGGAAAACATGAGGAAATTATTGATGGAAATGTTCAAAAGCTGGATCACGGTGATAGTTGCACACTCTGTGCACTTATTAAAAATCATTTAGTTGCACACTTAATAGTGTGTGAATTTTAGATGTATAAATTATACCGCAATAAAGCTGTTAAAACATAGAGTGATGTCAAGGCATATTTAAAATGTGAGTAAAAATGGGGGCAGGTGGGGGGCTCAGTCGGTTAAGTGTCCAACTCTTGATTTCTGCTGGGGTCATGATCTCATGGTTCATGGATTCAAGCCCCACATCAGGCTTTGTGCTGACAGTGCAGAGCCTGCTTGGAATATTTTCTCTCTCTCCCTCTCTTTCTGCCCCTCCCCTGCTCGCACTCTCTCTCTCCCATTTCCATCTCAAAAGTAAATTAAAAAAACTTAAAAAAAAAAAGTAAGAATGAACTGTAGTGTCTAGCCCAAACACTGTGGTAATGAATCTAGAAAGAAATATAAGGAAGTGATTATTATCCTACTTTTTCATTTTATAATTATTCTGAATGCTCTTAATGTTCCACCATCTTATGGGTAAAAAAAGATGGCCTACTAACAGATGGAATTTTAGAACGACCTGTTCCTAGGGGATGTCCTGCTTTCTGCAAAATCTTCCATAGTTAATTCAGGAAATCCATACAAGAGTCTCACTGGACACATTCACTGAACTCTAATCTGAAATTATCTCATGGAATCAACTACGTTCTTCCTCTCATTGTCCAGCTCCCTTTGTTAACCTTTATTAACCTACAAGCTATAAAACAAATTGTATGGGGCGCCAGGGTGTTAAGTGTCCAACTCTCAGTTTCAGCTCAGGTCATGATCTCACGGTTTGCGGGCCCAAGCCCCATGTCAGGCTCTGCGTTAACAGCCTAGAGACTGCTAGCATTCTTTCTCTCCCTCTTTCTCTCTGCCTGCCCTTCCCTGATGCACATGTAGGCACTCTCTCTTTCTCACATTCTCTCTCTCAAAGTAAATAAGCATTTAAAAAAAGATTTTTAAAAAACTGTGTAATTTTGGTGATTCTACAGATGACATAAAACTGGTGCTGTACAATATATGGGGCACTTGGCTGCCTCAGTCAGTAGAGCATGTGACTCTTGATCTCAGGTCATGAGGTCAAGCCCCACATTGGATGTAGAGATTACTTAAAAAAAGATAAAAAAAATAAATAAAAATGATATTATACACTATAAAGATGAATAGCAAAATCTATGCTAATGATGTTTAGTTTTTCTTTAAGTAGACTGATATGAATTGGAAAACAAAAAACACTATGAAGATTCCAGAGAAAACTCATAGAAGAAAAAAAAACTTCATATTTTAGCACCTTTACCACATTTTTCCAGCTTTTTCAAATGTAAGAGACCTTACAGTTTCATTTTACAGTGAATCCCACAAACTGTGGAACTGGCTCTGATTGAAGGCACCATTTTGATTAAGACAATGGTGTTCATGTCTGACAAGAGAGGTCAGACACCAAGATCTTGATTTTTTATAAGACCCTGGGACTTACGCATCGATCTGCTCCCTCCATCTGCAGAGTCCAGGACAAGGGTAAAAATGGAAGGCCCTCTATGATATGGCTGAATATTAGAAGTTGCAAGAAAAGTTAACAAAGTCTTAAATAAAATAGGGATGTTCTGGCCTCTCACCTTGAAAAAAATATTCCTTCAAAACAATCAGTAGGCAAGATGCAAACTAAGACGTCTAAGACTTCTTAAAATTCTGTTCCAGTCTGTGAAAATGTAGGGATTGCTGACCCTGGTCCCCATGCCCAGCTGTGACGTGATCCCATCTCTTTCCACACCTGGCTTCATCCCATACCAAAAGGGCCACAGGCTACTGTGTGTAGATACCACAGTTCACACATTCAAGCTCCATCTGCTCCCCCAGAAACAACCACCCCCTGCCTTGTTCTTAGACCTAACCACTCAGAGACTGAATCATACAGACAATGGCCAGGTCAGATATAAAAACAGAACTTGGACCCACAACCTGCCCAGAAGACCAACCCC
The DNA here is from genome assembly GCF_003009895.1 of Hyaena hyaena. Classification (NCBI taxonomy): domain Eukaryota; kingdom Metazoa; phylum Chordata; class Mammalia; order Carnivora; family Hyaenidae; genus Hyaena; species Hyaena hyaena. Next base: position 1,158,360 of record NW_024080911.1, read on the forward strand.
CTTATCAATAATAAACAACCCACCTAGCCGGCCTGCTACATGTCAGATGTGCAGAAAATCGGGTTGGTAACTTCAGTGACAATACAGGATGCTAAACAAAACCCTCTGTAATAATTAAACCCAAGTGGTCAAGACATGATTAACAACTGACAGTTTCTCTAATTTTTGTCCCCACTTCCAGCTTAGGTCCAACCAGAGAAAACCCAATAATGCACACCTAGCCAATCACATAGGATGCCTCTAGCTTCCCCAGGCCAAGAGCCTCCATTCAAGGTACACCTAGAACCTCCCCTTTTCCCCACTATAAAGCTCGCCCACTCCTCTGTGTGCCTTTAAGTCTCTGCCAAACACAAGTGATGATGGCTGACTCCCTTGCTAATATAAGATCAGAATAAGTAGACTTTGTTTTTCTCACTTGGTTGGTCTCCATTTATTTCTACAACACACCCTGGCCGCACCATCCACAGGCAGGATTGACCTGGAGGAGAGACCTACCAAGCACTGGAAACAAGAGCCAACAATGCTGAGACCCTAGGTATCTGGAACATTTCTAAAAAGGGAGAATATGGGGTTCAGGCAGGGGAATCTCCTCAGCCCATGACTCTGTCTTCTGAGCAGGGACACAGCAGAGAAGAGCCCTAGCCAGTCTTTCCAAAGCACAAGGCCCAGGGCAGGAGCCCTCTCCCAAATCTATGCAAAGTTCTCTTTCCATACCACTCTGAAGCAGACCTGGGGGAGACTGGCTATTTAATGAGATCAGAGGGATAAGTGCTTGATGTCAACATTAGGTTGATTTAAAGAAAGTAAATCATCTTTTACCTAGGCGTCCAAGAGTGCTTCAGAATCCATTTAAATTTTTGTAACAGTCTCAGAATTCTCAGTGACTTCCTGTGAGCCTGGACAATGCCTTCTGCAGACAGGCCTCCCCATGCTTGTGTGAGCCGGATGCAGCTAAACCTATGAGCAGAACCATGGTGCCTCACAGTGCTTGACACTGCCTGCCAGGGGCTACCTGCCACTCTGCACACATGGGGGCCATCTCTCCAGTCAGGTTCCCACTTTTGTTGATGGCTTCCTTCACATCTCCACTCCACCCTCCCAAATGTCCATTTGAACCCTTTCCTCAACATTGAACATGCCAAGGCTTTCCTCATAAAACCACAGCATCAGCCCATTTTGGTGCAATTCGGGTTTCAGTCCCCAAAGTCCTACAGAACCACAAGTGCATTAAAGGAAAAATTTATTCAGAACCTCGTTAAACACAGCAAGGAGAACTATTCAAGAGACACTATTGCAGCTGGGGTTTTGCAGTAGGGGAGAGAAAGTGGACTCTCCCAAATACAAATACAAATACAAACAGGACAAGTGGAAACTTACAGCCAAGGAGTAGGAAGGAAGTCAGTGGATGGAAAATTACCAAGAAAAAACATCAAGGCTAGGGGGGATTCTTGCTAGACCAACTACACAGGATTCTTGCTGAAGGCAAGCTAGAGTGATAAGATATTGAGGGTGGGGATAAGAAATTCAATCAGCTATCAAGGATGAAAGATTTTTGCTAAACTAATCCAAGAGAATTCTTGGTAAAACTGGACTAAGCAGGCCAAGGACAGATCCCAAGGTCAGAGCCTAGTCAAAAGGAGGATGCAGAGGAGCCTGACTCAGGTGTTGTCAAGGAATGAATGAATCTTTGTCAAGTGGACCTCTCTCTCTTTTTTATTTTTGACAAAGTTCATACACACACACACACACACACACACACACGGTGTAAAATATGATGTTTTGGTATATATACACATTGTAAGATAAATACCACAAACTAACATATTTATTACCTTCCATAGTTATCATTTTGTATGTGTGTGTGATGTGAATACTTGAGATCTACTCTCAGCAATTTTAAGTATACAATGCATTATCATTAACTCTTTAGTCATCATGCTGTACATTAGGTCTCCAGAATGTATGCATCTTATGACTGAAAGTTTGTACCCTTTGACCAACATCTCCCTCATTTCCTCAACCTCAGCCTCTGGTAACCACCATTCTACTCTCTGTTACTATGAGGGGGACTTTAATTCCACATATAAGTAAAGCCATGCAGTATTTGTCTTCATGTATCTGGTTTACTTCCTCTACCATAATATCTTCAAGTTTATCTATGTTGATGGTAAGGATTCTTTCTTTATTAAGACTGAATAATATGCCATTTATATATATACTCCACATTCTATTTATCCATTTATTTGTTGATAGACACTTAGGTTGTTTCCATATCTTGTCTACTGTGACTAATGCTTCAGTGAATATAGGAGTGCAGATATCTCTTCATAATTTTATTTCCTTTGACTCTATACTCAGAAATGGGACTGACTATAAAGTAGTTCTATTTTTAATCTTTTGAGGAGCCTCTATCCTATTTTCTTTTTAAGTTTAATTATTTGAGAGAGAGAGAGAAAATGCATGAGTGGGGGACGGGCAGAGAGAAAGAGAATCCCAAGCAGGATCCATGCTCAGTACTGAGCCTGACAGAGAGCTTGATCCCACAAACTATAGATCATGACCTGAACCGAAACCAAGAATCAGATGCCTAACTGACTGAGCCACCCAGGTGCCCCATATACTATTTTCCATAGTGACTGCATCAATTTATATTTCCACCAACACAGCACAAGGATTCCCTTTTCTCTAAATCCATATCAACACTTGTTCTGTCTTTTTGATAGCAGCTATCCTAATAAGTATGAAATGATATCTTACGTGCTTCTGATTTGCATTTCTCTGATGACTGGTGATGTTGAGTATCTTTTCATATACCTATTGGCTATTGTAGGGTTTTATTGGAAAAATGTCTATTCCAGGTCTTACATATAAGTCTTTAATCCATTTTGAGATGACTTTCGCATGTGGCATAAGGGTCCAATATCATTCATTGCATGTGGATATCATTTCTCTGAACACCATAAATTGAAAAGACTACACTTTCCTCATTTTATATTGGTGACTTTGCCAAAAATTAGTTCGAATATGCATGGGTTTATTTCTGGGCTCTCTATCAAATATGCATGGGTTTATTTCTGGGCTCTCCATTCTGTTCCATGGTCTATGCACATAAAAATGTGAACACCAGATTGTTTTAGGTTACTATGGCTTAGTAATATAATTTGAAATCAGAAAGTGTGATATCTCCAGGTTTATTCTTCTTTCTCAGAATTGGTTTAGCTATTCAAGGTCTTTTTTGGTTCCATACAAAATTTTGCATTTTTCTTTCTGTGAAAAGTGTTACTGAAAACTGTTAGGTGGCACTAAATCTGTGGGTCACTTTGGATAGAATGGGTAAAATTTTTTAAATTTTTAAAATTTTTCCAATCCATGAACACAAGATATTTGCATTTTCTTGAATTTCTTTCATCAATGTTTTATAGTCTTCACTGCACAGATCTTTCACCTCATTGGTTAAATTTATTTCTAAGTATTTTATTCTTGTATTATTATTGTTAAATGGGATTCTTGTCTTACTGTCTTTTCAGATAGTTTGAACAAAATTTAATGTTTATTTATTTTTGAGAGAAACAGAGTGTAAGCAGGGGAGGGGCAGAGAGAGGGAGACAAAGAATCCAAAGCAGGCTCCATGCTCCAGGCTGTCAACACAGAGCTCAATGCAGGGCTCAAACTCACAAACCGTGAGATCATGACCTGAGCCAAAGTCTGATGCTCAACCGACTAAGCCATCCAGGCACCCAGTTTGTTAGTGTACAGAAACACAACTGATTTTTGCATGTTGATTTTGTTATCCTGCAACTTTACTCAATTCACCTATTAGTTTTAAGAGTTTACTGGTAGAGTCTTTAGAATTTTCCATATATAAGATTGTTATCTACAAACAGAAATGGTTTTGTTGGCAGCACAGGTTAGTGATGAAATCAGGGCTAGATCTGGGCTCAAAAGCAGCTGCAAGGGCCTGAGCTGTGAGCTTGTACTCAGCAGCTGCAATGGGCTAGCTTGAGTGCAAGCGCATAGTGAGTACCAGTGATGGGAGTCAGGGGCAGCAGCCTGCAAGGATCCGGCTGCGGTCGCTAGCTGAAAGTGTGCAGCAATGCAGGCCTGTATTAGGAGTTCAGCCCAGCTTCAGGTGCGCCAGCAGCTATAGAAACCTGAACTGTTTGTGTGCATCATGTGGCTGTAGGGGTTAGTCACAGGCACACACATGGTGTTGGGGGGTTGGATGTGGGGGCCTGGAGTGGCATCATGAACATGCACAGCCAGAGGCCGAGACTGGCTGCTGCAACAGAGTGCATAACGGAGCTCAGAACTCAGGGTGTCTCTAGAAATTCTGGCAGGGGGTGGGGATGGAAAGGGACTCAGGCAGCTGGAATACGTAAATGCAAAAACTTGGGAAGCATTCAGTGGTGAAATCGCAGGGTGTTCATGGTGGCTTTGCTGGCCATTGGCTTCTTCAGGAGCAAAAGCCGCTGGAGTCTTCTGGGGAGCAGTCCCCTGGGGTTCGCAGTGGAGTTCACAGTGATGCGATCTACTGAGGGACCATAGCATCCAACAAGAGTTCAGTATCAAAAGCTGCTGAGGTCGTGTAAGGCTACTGAGAACTACAATCACGCCCATCCTGGGACTGATACTACTGATAGCTCTGACCTTCTTCTTGGCTCCTGTCTCTATATGTATCAGCCACACCACTCTCTGAGGAAGATGAAACCAAGTGCATCCTTTATCCAAAAGGCTAGGGAAGCTGGTAGCTCACTCCAGCAAGGGGAAATCCCCCTCACCAGGGACTGCCTCTTGGCACTGACCAGTGTCAGTCTGGAGGCAAGGATGATGCATGCAAAATGAAACTACTCTTCCAACCTATTTTGTATAGTTATTCCAAGGGTTTTTGCTCAATTGTATTGTGGAAGCTTCTTAAGTATACTACTGAGCTCCTCCAGAGCTATTTTCATTCATGGATAGCTGTTTAATTGTTACTCTTTGTGGGGAGATAGACGCCTGTGTCTCCTACTCTGACATCATCGGACATGACTCTCTTTTCTCACTTTCTGCTCTGCATTAGATTGTGGGTCTACCCAGAAGCTATTGCTACCAAAGTCATCCCCTTCCCCTCACTTCCACTGTGCAGGGAAAGCCCAGGGCTTGGATGCAAGAAGACCAGAGTTTGAATCTGGGCTCCCAATACTTATAGTTGTAGGATCTTTTGTAAATCATCTGTCCTTGTTTAAATCATTTAGCCTTATTTGTGCCATGTCCACATGTACAAAATGGGACTGATAATGTCTTATTGAACAACTGATGTTTGTATTGGAGGTGGCTGTTTTATAATGACTGGCAGTGTAGTTGGTGATCTATAATTTACTCCTGCTACTGCTACTATTGTAGTTATTGTGTATCTGTTTACTGGACCTTCTGTTAGTGCTATCTGATTCCTGTTTGATGCTTAGTTCCTGTCAAAATGCTGCTAAACAAGTGTATCAAATTGTGCATTTATGCAGCTACGAGAGAATTCTGCTTCCCCCCACCCCACACACACACTGCATGTCAAAAAACAATCTGGCATTGACAGAAAGAAGGATAATGATACCCAATGGGCCGTTTTCATTTCTAATTTCAGTCACTCTATGGTTCTGCGATTACTATAGCCAACTAATCAACTAAACATAATTATGCACTATTCCAAACATATTATGAAGTAATAAGGCCTTTATTTTTCATTGTGCCCTGAATGCTTGTATCACTAAAGATGTAAAAACAGAATTTAATTTGGGCTCACAGAATGGAAAGTCAAAGGAATGAAAGAGAAGATTAAGAGGGCCTAGCTTTTTTCCTTTTTAGCTCTGAAGTAGATAAACACCTGCACCTGTACAAATTTCAAAAGCATGTGAATAGCCTTACAGCTCCCAGATCATACGGTGAACTCACTGTATTCAAGTCAATATTGTAGGAATTTTATCTTGAATCTTTTGGGAACACCTGTAAGTAAGTATCGCAAGTCTCTGATGAAATGCAAATGATCAAAAGTGTTCTGGAAAAACTAAACACATCTGTACGAAGATCATCAGAACACGTCTCGATTATCCTGCAGACTGGAGAACATGTCTAATTCCACAGTTGTCAAAGTTCAGGCTTTGTGTATATGCTGACAAATTAGTTCCAGAAGCATACCAATGAAAAGCAAGAAAGAGAATAGGTTTTTACAAAGCAGTTATGATATAACTCCTGTAGCATGTCATTAAATGAAATAATGAATGCCACCCTGTGCTGTAATCTATAATATAGTAGAATAAGTACAGTCAGTATTATCTCTAATGATGAAACTCACTAAAATGCTCATAATGAGAACAGAACGAAGTTATGCATCTTATCCAACATCTTCGATATACAGCCTACTGCAATACCTATAAGAGTTAGTATAACTTTGCACAGAAAACCAAACAAAATGATGCATGCACGTGCAAAATGAAAAGAACAAAAACTACCACCAGTAATTTAGAAATTATCTTAATAATTCTTTTCTGAATTAGAAGCTGAAATATAGTAATACTAAGCTCTATCTCTACAAATTAATAAAATCCCAAGTTCGTTTAAATTCTAGATTTATTGTATCCCACTGTTTCCCTTTCAACCTGCTCTAATTTTTAATCTGCACAACAAAAAACTATGCAGTGTCCTCTAATGGCTGTTTTTGTATTTGTTATTTAAATTTTCTTGGAGGACCCTAAGCATAGCTAAATGTTCATCATTCTCTAGGCAAAACCATGCATGAATGTGGATTCCAAATTTTGCCCCCTCTGTTTTACCCTATATGGGAATGCATTAAAATTCTGACTAACTTTATGAGGTACCATCATGAATAAAACAGAAAAAATTAGAAGTGTTTAAACCCAACGAGTTGGAGCTGATATTTCAGGATCTAGGGAGGTAACACATTGTATTTTTCTTCCCAGCTCTTTACTCTTCTACGTCTTCTATTCTCTTAGAAGTTAAAAGAAGAATGTTGAGCTTAACATCAAAGATAGATTACTCTCAGAAAGGAACATTTATCAGAGAAAATATTAATTGGTTGCTGGAAAGCAGAGCTATGAGAATTAAAGAATCTGCAGTGAAATGGGAGATAAAAGCTAGAAAACATCACTAATGAAGAATGGAATTCCTTTTATGCATGTGGGAGCCTGCATGCGCGTGTTCATTTCTCGCAAATATCTAAGATGTTTAGATGAGCAACAACACGCCATTAGTTTTGCCAGGCGAGTTTTACCTTTGCCTCTTCTGGTTTGTGATATGAGACTTTTCGCCCCTCATCCCCGGACAAGGTGTTATAATTCTGCTCTGTGTTGCAGAATGCCCACGCTGCTGCTGTTCATGTTCTGACAACTGCCACATTGGGGATACAGGGGAAATCCACCCCTACTTGTAATCTGGGCTGAGATACAGTGAATAGAAGCAAAATGCAAGAAGACCATGTAGTGTCCTGTCAGAATACGCAGGTATATCAGCAGGGTTTACAGGTCAGCAATGTGTTACAACACACTGTAATTCTCAGCATAACAGCGTCCAAGTAAGGGGGCGGGGGGAGTGCATGCAGAGGCAATGCCTATTGGAAGCTCTAGGGAAAGGGATGCAGAAAGATGAGTGTCAGCGACCTTTCCTGCTTGTTCATTTCTGAATCTTTGCCTAAAAAAAGCCCCAGAAAGGGATTAGGGATCAAAGAGCCAGACATAATAGGACTGTGTGAAGTAAGTGACTTTCTTTGCTGTTCCCCTCCCTTCCCCAAAGTTCAGATCACCTTTTTCCCTCTTGCTCTCTTTACCTTCCCCCCAAACACAAACACATACCGACTGGGGACATAAAATTACTCATGAGAATTTCACCTGGCCAACTCATCTTTCCACTTTCTGGCATTCCTCTCTCCCACATTCTGGAGCTTTCATGCCCCAAGGTCTCAGCCTCAATATCAGTGATAATAATGAAAGTTGATGTTTAGTGGATGTTTACTAAGTATCAGGCACAATTCTCAGTGTCCTTTGCCCTTTTAAATCACACCATTACACAACAACACTGTGATGAACATCTATTATCATTCCCATTGTATAGATGAGAAAATCCAGGCTTAGTGTTCCCTAAACATAAGTAGCCTGTCCATGCTTGTACAGCTCATGTACGGGGCAAAGATTTGAAGTTGGATCTTCTGACTTCAGAGTGCATGCTTTAATCACTACTTATATTATCACCACTGCAATCCTTTTCCTCTTTGTCAAACTTAATCTGCATTATCATGAATGAAACTAAAGTTATGTAGCTCCTAGATGGTGGCTAGCAACACAAGAGGCACTATTAACATCAGCTGTCTCTTCCCTTATTCTCAATAATAAAGTATAATATGAACCAACCCAGACATCTTGTTCGACTACAAAGTGTCCCCTCCCCTTCCAAATAACATTGCCTTAAATGTTGAAGAAATGGAAAAAGTACTGAGATTCTCAGGTTTCCTGGAAGTGGAAGGAAGAGAGTTCTTTGAGGGCTTCAGTCTAGTCGTGGTTATAGGTTTCGGTGGAGGGGTGAACAATCAGCCACGTGGTTGATACGAAATGATGTGGAGCTATATTTGCCTGCTGCCCATTAAGGAGGACTTCCATTGTCATGATGGAAGTTTAGTTCTGGACCTTTATTCAATCACAACACAGTGCTGACTACTGACATTTATTAATTAACAATGCATCCGAGCTCAAGTGATCTCAAGATTGCTAGACAGGTAAAGAGGCAATTACTGGGCCGTGTGATGAAGCCCAAGAAAATGCCAGTTTTCATAAACTACATTACAGTCATCCCCTCTTATCTGCAGAGGATATATTCCAAGACACCCAGTATTGCCTGAAATCACCAATCGTACTGAACCTGTATACACTGGGTTTTTTTCCTGTACGTACACAACTATGATAAAATTTAACTTATAAATTAGCCACAGCAAGAGATTAACAACAATAACCGCATGATAAAAGTCATGTGAATGTGGTCTTTCACAAAATACCTTCCAGTAAATACGGTACTCACTTTTCTCGGACGATGGCAGGTGATAAAAACGACTGCGTGACGAAGTGAAGTAAGTGAATGACGCAGGCACTGTGACGTAGAATTAGCCTACTACTGACCATCTGATGATTCGTCAGAAGCAGGACCCTCTGCCTTGGACTGCGGTTCGCCACGAAACTGCGGATCGGGAAACCGCAGATAAGGCTAACTACAGGCTTGCCTCATTTTATTGAGCTTTGCAGATACTGCATTTTTTTTACAAGTTGAGGGCTTGTGGCAGCCCCGTGTCTAGCAGGTCTATCGGCATCCAGCAGTCTTTTCACTTCATGCCTCTGTGTCACATTTTGGTAATTCTCACAATATTTCAAACGTTTTTATTCTTATTATACTTGGTGCCCGTACAACACGGCGAATTTAAGGGATAAATGTGTGTATTCTGACTGCTCCACTGACAGGCTGTTCCTCCGTCTCTCTCCCTCTCCTCGGGCCTGTCTATGCCTGAGACACAACAATATTGAAATTAGGCCAATTAATAACCCGGCAATGGCCTCTAAGTGTTGGAGAGAGAGGAAGAGTCCATCGATGCAGCAAGCTGTATTGTCTTATTTAGGAAATTGCCACAGCCACCCCAGCCTTCAGGAACTACCACCCTGATCAGTCAGCAGCCATCGACGATGAGGCAAGACCCTCCACCAGCAAAAAGATTACAACTCGCTGAAAGCTCAGATGATGGTAAGCATTTTTTAGCTATAAAATATTTTTTAATTAAAATGTAGGAGCGCCTGGGTAGCTCAGTTGGTTGAGCCTCTGACTCTGATTTCGGCCAGGTCATGATTCCGGGGTCTTGGGATCAAGCCTGCATTGGGCTGTGTGCTGAGTTTGGAGCCTCCTTGAGGTTCTCTCTCCCCCTTTGCCCCTCCCTTGCTCATGCTCTCTCTCTTAAAAAAATTGAAGTATATACATTGTTTTTTATAGATATAATGCTATTGCACACTCAATAGACTACAGTATAGTATAAACTTAACTTTTATATGCATTGTAAAAGTTAAGTTTAGGGGCGCCTGGGTGGCTTAGTCAGTTGAGCGTCCGACTTTCGCTTAGGTCATGATCTCTTGGTTCATGGGTTCGGGCCCCGCGTCGGGCTCTGTGCTGACTGTCAGCTCGGAGCCTGGAGCTTGTTTCAGAGTCTGTGTCTCCCTCTCTCTCTGACCCTCCCCTGCTCACGTTGTCTCTCTCTCTCTCCTAGAAATAAAAACATTAAAAAAAAATTTAAAAAAAAAAGTTAAGTTTACACTTGCATTGGTAACCAAAAACTTCACATGACTCACTTTACTGCAATATTCACTTCATTGTGGTGGTCTGTCTGGAACCGGTGTGCCTGTACTACACCGTTTCAAAGCTGATGTCAGTTTTATATGAATTAAAGTAAAGATCAAAGGCAATTTGTTAGAAATAGCCAAGTAAAGAGAAGAGGGAGGAAAAAAAACACATTCAAATGGCTTGAGGTGGGACAAAGGATGGCCTGTCTAGAAATAGGGAACCAAGCCAGTGAGATTAGCATGTGAAGGCAGGTGGAAGGATGGTTCAAGGATTTTGTTGTTTCCGTTGTTTTAATCCTTATCTCTTCATTTTCACAACTCATACCTACTGACCTTAGATATAAAAGTGGCCCCAGCTTTGGATCTCACATTTCTCTGAGCTGGTCTAGAGAACTTAGGCCATGTCTCCAGGAGACAATTTGCAGGACATTTTTTGATGGAAAGAAAGAACATGCTAGAAGATTTGACCCATGTGATCAAAATAAAAGGTGCTAGAGAGGACAGTGTGGAATTTGCCTCTCATTACTCTTGGCCTTTCCCTTAGACTTACACCTATGCCTCATGGAGAAAGCTCTAGAAGTTGAGAAACTATTATAAGGACTCAGGTATGGGTGCCCAAAACATACTGCATGTCTCCCATCCAAGTACTAACCAGGCCCGACCCTGCTTAGCTTCCGAGATCAGACGAGATCGGGCGCGTTCAGGGTGGTATGGCCGTAGACAACATACTGCATGTCTTAAAGAAACGATACTCCAGGTACAAGAGCTTCCCCATATGGGATATTCATGAGCAGACATCACAACATATTCTGTGCAAGTCAAATAATATGTGCCCCTTTTTAGAGTGAAAAGCAGATATCAGCAGGAATGAAGGTTTGGGGAAGTTCTCCAGCATGAGTCTCCTTTGAGAATTGTCAATAAATAAAGGACCCAGTACAGGCTTAGATCAGAGCAGAGGGGGTCTCTACCCAGGGCCCAGTGCTTTCAAGGAGGCCCTCACACATAAATCCACTCTCACAACAATGTCTAAAAGAACACATGGGTCACCAAAATAAAAAGTTCTCTTTATTAGGACATCCAGATGGCCAACAGACACATGAAACGATGCTCAGCATCCTTCCTCATCAGGGAAATACAAATCAAAACCACACTGAGATACCACCTCACGCCAGTCAGAGTGGCTAAAATGAGCAAATCAGAGAACTCTAGATGCTGGCGAGGATGTGGAGAAACGGGCACCCTCGTAGTTTGGTGGGAATGTAAACTGGTACAGCCCCTCTGGAAAACAGTGTGGAGGTTCCTCAGGAAACTAACAATAGAACTCCCCTATGACCCAGCAATAGCACTGCTAGGAATTTACCCAAGGGATACAGGAGTGCTGAGGCATAGGAGCACATGCACCCCAATGTTCATAGCAGCACTCTCAACAATAGCCAAAACATGGAAAGAGCCTAAGTGTCCATCCACGGACGAATGGATCAAGAAGATATGGTTTATCTATACCATGGAATACTACATGGCAATGAGAAACAATGAAATCTGGCCATGTGTAGCAACATGGATGGACCTTGAGGGTGTTATGCTGAGCGAAATAAGTCAGGCAGAGAAGGACAAATATCCTATGTTTGCACGTATAGGAGGATTAGGAGGAACTTGACGGAGGAACAAGGGGGAGAAGAAGGGGGAAATGGTGGGGGAAAGGGAGAGAGGCAAACCATGAGAGACTCTTGAATGCTGACAAAAACTGAGGACTGATGGATGTGGGGGGGAGGGGGGATGGGCATGGAGGAGGGCACTTGTGGGGATGAGCACTGAGTGTTATGTGGAAACTAATTTGACAATAAACTATTTGTAAAAAAAAAAGTTCTCTTTATTATAAAATGTTAAGAAAATGAAAAAAGTCAGACTGGGAGAGAATATGCACAAGACATATATCAGATAAAGGACTTGTATCCAAGATGTATAAAGAATTCCTACAGATCAATAATAAAAGACAAGGGACACCTGGATGGGTCTGTCAGTTGAGCATCCAAGTCTTGATCTTAGCTCAGGTTGTGGTTTCACATTTCGTGGGTTCCAGTCCTACAATGGGCTCTGTACTGATAATGCGGAGCCTGCTTGGGAATTTTTCTCTCCATCTCTGTGCCCCTCCCTAGCTTGTGCATGTTCTCTCTCTCTCTCTCAAATACATTAAAAAAAATTTTTAGTAATAAAAGACAACCCAATTGTTTTTATATAGGCAAAATACATGAACAAATACTTCACAAAAGAAGATATGCAAATGGCCAATAAGCACACGATAAGGTGCTCAATGTCGTTTATAATTAAGGAAATGAACATTAAAACCAAAATAATGTACTATTTCACACCCAGGAGAATGACCAAAATTTTAAAAGATTTAAATTCCAAGTGTTGACAAAGACGTGGAGCAGTTGGAACTCTCATACCAAATGATACAATCACTTTCAAAAACTGAAAGTTTCTGTAAGGTTAAACATACTCCAACCTATGACCCAATAATTCTACTACTCTCTGTTTACCAAAGGCAAATGAAAACATATGTCTGGACAAAGAATTGTATAAGGATGCTTGTAAACAGCTTTATTCCCAATAGCCCACAGCTGGAAATAACCAAATATTCATCAACAAGGGAAAACATGAAAAAGTACACATATTTTAATAAACATTTTGAAACATAAATATGTATATTCAGCAATAAAAACAACTACAAACTACACACAATAAAATGGGTTTATCTCAAAAACATTACGTTGAGTTTGGGTGCCAGAGTGTCATTAGGTTGAGCATCTATCTTTGGCTCAGGTCATGATCCCGCAGTTCGTGAGTTCGAGCCCCACATTGGGCTCTCCCACTGTCAGCAAGGAGCCTGCTTGGGATCTTCTGCCCCCTCCCCTTTTCTGCATCTTTCTCTCTCTCTCTCAAAACTAAATAAGCATTAAAAAAATTATATTGAGCTAAAGAGGTCAGGCAGAAAATAGTATGAATCATTCAATTTCATTTATAAGAAGCCCTAAAATGGGCAAAAAGAATCTATGGCAATAGAAATTGGAGTAGTGGTTGCCTTTGGTTTGTGTAAGGATTGGCTGAAAAAGGACAAAAAATGACATTCCACAAGTAGGGAATGTTCAGTATCTTGAATGTGGTGGTCTTTTAACAAGTGTATACATTTGTCAAAAATCATCTATTTTTATACCTAAAATCTGTATAATTTATTACAATAAATTATGCCACAATTTAAAACATGAGTTTGGGATTTTAAAAAATATTATCTATAAGAAAAAGTTATCCAAATCCACATTTCACCTCATTAAAAACATTTCTCTCCTAAAACACTGAGTGCCTCTGCCACTCAGGTACTTGTGTTTAGCACTGATAATGCAATGCATTATCTCTATAGAGAAGGAAAAACTTTTCCTCTATCCTGTTAGGTTTTGAGAGGGAGACCTGCAAATTAAATTGACAAGAGGTTAATAGGAGATAAAAGTTTATTTGTGTATATACAGAAGCCAACAGAGAAGTAGCTGGCTTATCTAATGGTTGAATGGAAGGTTTATATGGAGCTAACTTAGTAAGAGAAAAGTTACTTTAGATCACTACTGTCAAGAGAATACAAATTACATATAATTTTGATTTCAAAAATATAATTAGTGATGTGCTGAGATGCAGACAAGAAAAACAAATTTTATAAAATAAGTATGTCTCATTATTCATAAATCTTTGCTTCATCAACAGAACCTCTAGCCATGTGCAAAAGTAATAAAAGCAGTCATGTGTAACACATTTTGCCAACTTGCAGTCATCTGAAATTCATAGCCTCACACATTTTTTTCCATTTTGTCATCATAAAGGCACATTTTTTCAAGGTAGAAAATACTACATACGTTATTTAATGATTTGTTATTTGATTTATACCTTTCAAATAACTAGACAATGGTATTTGGGTCTCCAGTTTTACTTATGCCTGGGGCTCTGTACATGTAAGGAGAGAAGAGATAAGCACTCCCATATGTCTGTAACCCTGAGACCTCCCTCTCTACCGTCAAGAATTACTTGGTTGGGACTTTGTGGAACAATCTCGTGTTTGCTTTGACAGGATAGGTCTTGCTCTCTTTGGTGTCTCTAAACTACTATGGGGTGAGATAATGCTCTTCGTTCTTCCTATGGTCTTTCCTGTGGGTAACTATTGGCCAATGCAGATACACGCAGAGCAGGGAAGGAAATGAGGCCACGGAGAAGGCAAAAATTTTTTCACTTAATGGCTTTCTGTCTATTCCATAAGGGCAAGTAAACAAATCATTAGGTATGAAGAGACCCTCCAAAGGTTTCCCAGCCACAGTGGAGATAATGTCTTCAGTCATTATGCACAGAATTTCAGTTCCTATTTCTTCCTCTTCTTTTTCTAACTTGAACATGGGGTATTTTTTTATGCCGAAGACATTGGAGCCTTGGCAATGACTTCCAGTTTGCTCTTGCTCACCATTCTTATTTCTAGAAAGCCTCAACAGAAAATTAAAAATTTGTTTTTTCTTCTATCTTTGTCTAGATTAAATTCTTAGGCAAGGTTTCTACCTACCAATAATCTGTATAACTATGGGGGGGAGGACATTACAAAGATTTATTTTCTCAATTTTAAGTGTAAATCATTATGAATTTTCTCCAATTTTTCAGAATAATTTCATCTGATAAGGAACAGTTTCTTTCTCTTGTTATCTGTATCCCTACCCCTGTTGTGGTCACATATTCATGCTGCTGGCCTAATATTGTTTTACACTAGCAAATTCACCATTTCTTAGTGAGCAGTACATTGCCTAGAAAAGACTGGGCACCAGAAGGTGCTGGATGTACTGAGAAGCTAAAGAAGCTGACTTTAGAACTCCTCACTTGCACACATCCATTCAGAGCCTTAGAAAAGGCCCTACCCATGCATCTCATGGTCATGTATTGTTGTGAAATTTGCATAAGTGTGGCCACTACCTCTCTACAATTTGACTTCTCCATTTGCATGTACACTTGCATTAAGGTGATGTTGAAATGACTACTGGCACTTTTTTTTTTAAACAAGTTAAGGGAGACTTGACTTGGGATCCTTTTAGTTTATGTTTAGTGGGATATAGTTATGTGGTTTGCAATCACCTCCATCTACGATTAAGTCATTGCCAACGTTCCAGTGAACGAGACCTTCTTTTGCTCACTGTGCAAACTCAGCCAACATGATAATCTGAAGGTCAGGGCTGTAGACTGCATCATGGCATGATGATGTCATAAGTGGGGTTTTTTTCCTCATTCATAATGAGAAGTTAATTACATATCTAATTTTACATGTATGACTGAGTATGCTTTATCCTAAAGAAGATCTCCAAATTATATAAGGTACTGGCCCCATAAACTTCATCTATATCTCTAACGAATGAATGTTCAGTAAATGTTTGGTGCAGGAATGAATGACCTTCCATGATCAGATAAATTTCAATTCATCTGATATAGCACCTTAATTTTATTAAAAAATTAAAAATTTAAGATAGTAAATTAAATGCCTGAATCTTTAAATACCACTTCAGTATATCAGGAAAAGGTTAGAAAAAAGCATACACTTCAGAGTCAGAAATGAATTTATATCCTTCCTTCTAGCAGTTTAAACTTGGTCAAGTTACTGAACTTCCTTGCGCCTCATTTTCCCCATCTGTAAGATGAGGAGGATAATACTTACTTTGCAGAATCATTGTGAAGATGAAATGAGATGATATATGTACAGCACCCAATCAGGGTGCTGAGCATGCCAAAGGATTTAGGAAAGTGTTGGAGGCATGGTGGTAAGGGTCGACACACAGACTCTGAAATCAGATTATCCTGTTTAAATCCTGGCTTGGCAGCTAGTTACCTGTACAATACACGACAAATCGTTTCCAGGCTTCTGTGTCCTCATCCTTAAAATGGGAATAAAAATGATAACCTATATTATAAGGTGGTTATGAAGATTAACTGAGTTAATATTTCTAAAGCACTTAGAATGGTGCCTTTGGCATAAGGTATGCTATATAAGTATATATTAAATTGTCAGCTATTTATTTATTGAAAATCTTTATTCCACTAGACCAGAACTGTTCTATTAGGTACATGTTATAAAAGAATAACCATAACATTATCTCTGATAATGTAGGAAGTTTATTGTAATTAAATCCACACTTCATTGTTGGGGGTTTCTTGTCGTTGCAGATTTATAGACAACTTTTTAAAAAGCTAAAGTTTTGAATCTATGGCAACATGTCTACCTTGTTATACGTAAAGACCCCAATTATACTACTTGGTTACAGCCATCAAAAGTATTTTTGGTAACAGTTAAACAAAAAGAGTTCCAACACACACACACACACACACACACACACACACACACACACACACACACACTATTGTTTTCTCTGGGATCCAAGAAAGTTTAATTAAAATGCCAACATGATCAAGCAAGCTAAGAATGTTTTCTCATTATTCCAATTAAGAGTCAGTAAGATTTGATTAATATTATTCTGACTGCTTTGGGCTCTGGCAGGTCTGTATATTTTCATTCAGTTATTCAACTCTAGTGTATCCTATTAATTATCTTTCTCTCTGCCTTCCTCTTCTTCAATATAATCCTTTTTCCCCCCAAAATGGCCTCAGGAGCTTTTTCTTTAAAATAGTAAGAATTATTTTAAGTGCTACAGTTAATTTTAGTAAAAACCTTAAATACCATTTTGAGTTAATTCATATCTCAGATTCTTCCTATAAAAAGAATATGTGAGTTTTAAAAAATGGAACTTTCCCAGGCTTGATATAATTTACTATGTAATTCAGTGTCTACCAGAGAATTAAAATGATTATTTATGTTCCCCAGACTCAGAGAATTAGGGAAACATTGAACTGTGCTGATTTTTTAAACCACAGTTGGAATTGTTTAGTAATGCTTCATTTGTATTCAGAAAACCCAACACATATTAAAATAGGTACACGTTTGTGTTGGTTTCAAAGAAATGAAGGTGAGCCAGTTTATCATCAAAGCTAATATATTCAATACCCACCCCAAAATTACACAAATTGGTACCATGTCTGAAATATTAAATGGACAGAAGTCTAAAATCCAAAGTTATGACTCCCAAAGAAATGATAACTCATTCTTTTATGTATTTGCAATATTAAATTCTTGGCTTTAATATACAATTCTGAGTAGGTGTGTGAAATGGTTTTCTATGGGGAAATGCTTAGTTAGTGCTCTTTTTCAGTCTGGTAATTTTGCTGGTATTTTTAAATATGTTATGATACCCAGAGGTTTTGGAAATGGTCATATGTTTTATAAAAATATGAATAAATGTGAGATAGAATTATTCCACAATTTCTGTGAAAACCATAATTCTGAATTGAATACCTTTTGTGTTTTTAAACCTCACCTGCATAAACATGAAAATTAAATGTGGGTATTAAAGAGAAGGGCATCTACAATTATACTCTAGTTCTTTTGTGTAATTAGTTGCACAGTTATGTATGTACACATACACAAGTTTTTGGTTCCTGTTTCATGAAAATAACCCCCCCCAAATTACAGTGATATTAAGACATGATATATTAAACATGATTACACAAAGAGTTCTTACTTCTTAAACTGGGTTAGTTTGGTTTTTAATTTTTGTTCTTTTGCTTTTGTTTTCAATGTTTTGGTGTAAGAAGCAGAAAGAAAAAATAAAATACACTCATTCTTTCCCATCTGCCCATTACCACAGCAGCTGGAAACTTCTTGCACCTGGTTCATTCTATCATCTGATATGGATTTATGTCCTAGGAAGGTAGCATTCTTGACAGCGATTTTATACACAAAAATGTTTTTCAACTTCATTTACCTAGGCTGCATTAAGTAAAAGATGGAAATGATTATTCTGATTTTAATTATTATAATTTCACATGATTAAAAAGCCTTAAATTATGCAGCTCTTTATTGAGGACACAAAGAAAGGAACTCTAAGTGATGAAGTATATCTTACTTAAGAAATGAAAAATTAAAGCTCCTGAATGACATTAGTGGCAAGGAAAATTCTTCCATGAAGAGAATTAAATGTGGCTTCTTGATCTGATCTTTGATGGCAGAAAGATAAATACAATGTGCTATGTGCCATGGTAATGGAATGATCATTTTATTGCAAAATGGCCAAGAGCCAGTCACTGACTGTGTTGTATACTAATTCTTTCCTGTGCTGTGCATTCTTTAGTTTGTGTTTCAGGTTTAAAGTATCATGAAAAAAATATATACTCCTTTCTTGTTGATGGCAGACATCAATGAAATAATTCATATAAACTAGTTAATGCTTGATGTATAATGGGTGCTTAGCAAATGATAGTTCCTATTCAAGACCAGATTTCAAAAACTTACTTTTTGCCATCCCTAACTATTGATGTCTTTTCTTTTCAAAACTCATAGTCTATTCCTTATGCTTATAATAAATAGCAGTATTATCTTCCTAAGATATTTACGATCACTTTTCCATAATTCCTTTTAATTTTACTCTTTACTTGCTTTTGAATTCAAAATTAGCAAATGCACTTTCTTACTATTCCAACATTTTATACTCAGATTTTGTTCTAAATGTTTTTTAATGTTTATTAATTTTTGAGAGAGAGAGTGTGTGTGAGATGGGAAGGGGCAGAGAGAGAAAGGGAGACAAAGGACCCAAAGCAGGCTCTGTGCTGACAGCAGAGATACCAATGTAGGGCTCAAACTCATGAACCATGAAATCATGACTGGAGCTGAAGTCAAACACTTAACCAATTGAGCCACCCTGAAGCCTGCCCATGTTTGAAATATTTTTTGAAATCAAGTTCCTCTCCTTTAAATATGAAATCACTTGCATAATTTTTTTAAAATTTTTTAATGTTTTATTTATTTCTGAGAGAGAAAGAGAGAGACAGCATGAGCAAGGGAGGGTCAGAGAGAGAGAAAGATACAGAATCCAAGATAGGCTCCAGACTCTGAGCTAGCTGTCAGCACAGAGCCCGACGCGGGGCTCGAACCCACTAACCATGAGATCATGACCTGAGCCGAAGTCGGACGCTTAACCGACTGAGCCACCCAGGTGCCCCTCTTGCATAATTTTATAAAGGAATTCCCTTGTGTTTCATTATATCAGCAGCTACTGTTATCTACAAATGGCAATAGCATGTAAATCACCATTTTTCCTTAGCCTTGAATTGAAAACATAAGATTAATTTTATTTTTTAATAAATGCTTCAATTTTGTTTCCAAGAAATAAACAACACCCGCTACCCTAACCTCCTAAACACTCAACAATTAAGTTAAAACTCAGACTTGGGCATTTTGGAAAGAAAATAAAATTGTGTTTAAACCTCAAAGTTACTTAGAATTAAGAAACTTAGAAGGGAAATTTTAAAGTAGCAATTTGTACACTACCCAACTACACCATTTCCTATGAAAAACCCACTTTTAAGTATAGAAACACAGCTTAAAAATAAAAGGATGGAGAAAAATATGCTAAGACAGTAACAATTTGTTACAGTTGAACTTAAATGTGTCCCTTTGTGAAGGTCCTTAATTTTAACTCCATAAATTATACTCAGGATGCATGAGTTCCTTTATCTAATCAAGGGCTGCCAACAATCTGTTTAGACATTTACCTGGGTTAATACACATATTATTGTTCCTCATTTTGGGAAATGAAGCTTCAGACAGAATCCATTATCTATGTGCATTGGTTTGCTAAGCAATTGTTTCCCAGATGCATATTAATTTTATTTTTATTATTTTTAGCTCTGATCCATCTGAGTTCTATTTACCTTTGTTTAACGCAGAGCTTTATAAATTTGAGCATGGAACCCTTTAAACAAAACAGTCATAGAAGACTTTTTTCCTTTGATCTGTTTCCTGAATTTTCTGTAGTGAACAACCATTACTAGAAAGGAAAGCAACAAAGGTATAGGAAATGGAACAATGAAAGCTGCCACACTAACAGACTAGAATACCTGTGTGCGCGGTCTGTGAGATCCTGACTTTCCTCACGATGTTTTCCCCATATACACAGCACAGCCAAAAATCACATTCTCTGACAGACTTAATGGTTTAGAGCCACATGTCATAAAGTATGTGCTATACACCATCCGTTCCCAGAGATGTTAATGAATGGTCCACAAAAAAGAGTTTCAAGGTCAAAAAAACTTGGAATCTACAATGTGCACTTTGTGCATTCCCGAGAGGGATGACATTGCAGTTTTTCACCAAATTTATTTTTCCATTGGTCAACTTTTTTGTTAGCAATATCTTGAGGGGCTTTTCCTACCTAATACACTTTGGAGAACACTGGTTTAAAATTTCAGCTGAGGAGGTATATGAAGACACAGAAAAGGCAGGGATTAATTTGGTTTTTAGCAGTTGGCCTAAATTCTGAGATCTTGCCAACAAAAACAATGCAGAGAATTTTGCCGAACAATTGTTATGGGCAGCTTGGAAATCCAGGGACTTTGTGTTTATATGTGAAGGAAAGATAGATGATATTTTCACAAAGATGATAAGGAAATGTATTTCCTTAACTGAATGTAAGATTGGTGTGTGTGTGTGTATGTGTGTGTGTGTGTGTGTGTGTGTGTTTCTCTCTTTGCACTTGGCCAACCAATTTAGTGCCAAATTTTGGTCCTGATACAGGTGTAACCCTGAAGATATAAAGGCACTTGGGGAAGTGCATGACCTCTGAGAGTTTACAGTCTCATTGGGAAGGGAGCCATGCACACAGCCCAATACTGTGATAACTGTAGGGGAAAAGCTATGTCTACACAGCCACGGGAGCAGAGGAAAAGGACCCAGAGCTTGCAAAGCTTTGGGAAAGGCATTCTAGAAGAGTGTATTACTGGGCTGAGACCCCCCATTTCTCATTGCAGCCCTTCCCACCACTGTCCCCACTGGAAGATCTTGCTTGTAAAGCATGAAATTGCATCCTGTAAGTTTTTCTTTTTTTTTCTTTTTTTTTTTTTTGTGCTTCTGACAACAGTGGCGATTTCTTCAAACTTTGAATTGAAAGCCATGTTTACCCAGTGGTAATAAAATCATGTCATTAAGATAGTAAATGTGACCCTCCTGTGCTTTATGTAGAACAAGAAATTATCTCTAATGAAGACAGAAAAAGCCTCCAAAAATGAGATGAGACTATCATTCAGATCATCCATGTTGAAGAAATACTGAAAATCCTCTCTTTTAGCTGACTGCAATCTGCTGCTGAATTGAAGCTTTGAACCACTGAATCATTAATTTTAAAAAATCGCATTTTGCCATCCAATTACTCAGCATTCCGTGACATGATCAATGATGTTAAAGGTTTTCAGCTCATTGTATTAATCAATTAAGCACAGAATATAAACAAAAAACAACTGTCAGCTGATCTGAGTCCACCGCTGATGAACTGCTGTTTAAAACAATTAATAATGAAGTAATGCTGCAAAACTAAGGGCAAAGGCCTAATTGATTTTTCAAAAGTAAGAACGCTCTAAATGCTCAATTAGTTAATAATTTGCCTACTCATTGATTTCTTCAAGGTGTCTGACTGGCAAAATTGAGAAAGATTCTATAATCACAGTCCTTCTACAAAAAGCTCATTTCTAGGCATCTAGGAAGGTTAGAAGATCAATTTAGACTCCCATTAATAGTGTAGGAAACTTTCTCCAAGGATGAAAAAGCAACTATCAAAAACAAAGAAATCATCAACTAATAAAACTCTGGGGAGCACTCTATGAAATGAACCAATTTCATGAAGAATATTAATAAATTAAATAGGGGGAAATAATGAAATGATGCAAATATCTATTAGAAATAACAGACATTTACCAAATGCAAAAGGACAAGTTTGAGACTGAGAGACTCGTGATTAAAATGCTTTTAATTGCTGATAATGAACTCAATAAAGAGAAATGAACTTATGAGGACACTGGGACTTCCTCTAATTATTTTTTTTCATTCCCGAGTTCTGTCTCTTCACTGCACATGGCAGGTTTTGGTAATGGAACCTGATGCATGGTGTGTAGATGGTGTGATAGAGATCACTGGTGTTAAAAAAGAATTCAAAAGCATCCTGAGGAAAGATCACGATGCTAACAGTATGAATAGAAGTAGCTGACTTTTATTGAACATCTTCTATGGGGTAGCCCATTTTTCTAAGTATTTTACACAAATTAACACATTTAATCCTCACAAATTCCTACAAGAGTAAGTTGTCTCCCAGAGAATCAGTTATAGTTCCATCATTTGAATATGACCTGATTGCAGGGCCCAAACTCTTACCTTCCACTTCTCTATGAAACTCTGCACTGTTTTAGCACTTGACATAGGCCTTCTTGCTTAATCTCACAACAACTCTATGTATTAGTTATTGCTTTATCTATATTTTACCAACTAAGAAATTTTTTTCAAGTAATTTGCTCAAGGACCACAGTGTGTCTTAGGAAACTATAGGACTAAAAACAGATGGTCTTTGGGCAGTGTGGACAGACAAGCCAAGCTTCCACCACTAAGTACCAGGTGACCTTAAGATTTTTAATTTTATCAAATTAAAGGATTTTATTCAAACTCCTTACCGCTGCTTTTTCTCCTCTCTCCTCCTACAATGTTTTTAAAGATTTTTTAAGAAATTTCTACACCTACCATGGGGCTTGAACTCATGATCCCAAGATCAAGAATCACCTGTTCCACTTATTCAGTCAGCCAGGTGCCCCATCTCCTCCCACAATTTCAATACAACCATCTGACTATACTTGTTTTTCAGGGGTATGTGAAAATATTTTTACAAGCATAAACTGCATGTAGAATTATAAAATAGGAAGGCATTTGCACAAGTAAGAATATGTAGTTTTATGTGTATAAATATTCCAAATTCATTACTGTAAATTGCCTTATAGGATGGCCAAAAACACAGTTAGCTAAAAATATCAAACATATGTTAGTTGCTGAGCTAATGGCCAGAAAGTTATTTCAACCTCAAGAATCATCTGTCAAAGCAGGGATCCAGAGGACCAAGAAACTGGAGGGTGGAGGAAGATGGGAGTCCACCCTGAGGACAGGAGGAGGAGTTGGGACCCAGAGCCCAGGCTTTGGGCTCTAATTTTAAGTCATCCATGGTGAGCAGCAGCTTCATTGGTAAACGCCAAATGATCACCAAATGATCACCAGGTTGTCTCAAAGAAAGGTTGCAAGTCTTCTCCAGCCCCTCCTATCTCCTGGTTAATCCTTTGGGTAGATATGGATGCAAATAGAGTGAAGCAAGAAACACATTTTAAAGAATCAGGAGCATCCACTTTTCCTCCTGGTTCATTCCCTAATTAACATTGGATTAGAACTGTCTTCAGTGAATAAAATGTGAGGACCCTTAATCAGATTCCAGACCTAAGATATTTTTTAAATTTTTTAATCTTAATTTTTTAATTTTTTTTTTGTTCAGAACGGAATTTTTTACAACTTTGTGGGAGTGGCTTGCTGAAGGACAGGAGGAGAAAAAAGCAAACAACCATGTGTACTATGAAGGGAAGAATCTTCTTTTTCCTTATTTTGAAATTGAATAGCAGCTTGTATACTACTTATTGTGGTTGGGAAAATTGATTAGATAATTTATCCAATGTGCCAGGACATAGTAAGTATTTGTTGCATATTAGTCAACCACCTCCCACACCCCACATATATAAACCACTACCTCTCGTTCCCACTTACTTCCTCATTGCACTGAAGAGATAATTGCTGTACTTGGGTATTGAAATAGTCACACAGACCAACTCTTTCTCACCATTTCCCTTCCTCCCCCTCTGTGGCTCTTTGTAGGTCTTCCTCTCCTGGGTGAAAACCGAGGGTCCTTTCCTTTTTCCCTTTAACCTTGCCCCTATGCAGTCTGCCATATGCGTTGTCTAATGGTGTGGGGGCAGGGTTACATGAAATATAGAGAACAAAGAGTTACTCTGGTTTTGGAGTTCCAAAATTTACTCCTGAACTTCATAGTCTATATAATCACCTTGAAATTATGTTCTTTCAATTTATGAATATCAGGATTTCTTTCCTCTCTATCTCTCTCTCAAAAAAAACCCATACACACAAAAATTTAGTTTTATGCATGGAAAGTCAAACCTCAAAGGAATTAAGCCACAAATTGAATGTCTAACGCTAGAATAAAAAACAAGTAGGTAAGGAATCAGAATACTACATGTTGGATAGTTAGCTTCTGAGAGAAGAAAATAGCATCAACTGCTAGCACATGTTTCTAAGAAGGTATGGCTCATGATAGCAGGGGATAGGAGGGAGGCATGACAGAAACCACAGGTGGGTTTAGAGGGAATCCCAAGGTAGAGGGACCTCAACCAATGAAGCTCACTTGATAGCCAGTCCTCCAAAGACTTCACCATGACAACCAGTAACAGCACCAGTGTGGTGAGGCATCATTAGAAATAGTGACAGGATGGGGCATCTGGATGGTTCAGTTGGTTAGGCGTCCGACCAGCTCGGATCGTGACCTCACAGTTTGTGAGTTCGAGCCCCACATCAGGCTCTGTCCTGAAAGCTCAGAGCCTGGAGCCTGCTTCAGACTCTGTGTCTCCCTCTTTTTCTGCCCCTCCCCTCCTCACACTCTTGTCTCCCTCAAAAATAAATAAATATTTTTTTTTTAATTTTTTTTTAAAAAGAAGAAGAAGGAAAGAAATAGTGGCAGGGTGTGTCCAGGCAGAGAGAACCTGAAGCCACTCACTGAGATTCCTTTGGCCCCACGGAACATGAAAAAGAAACCAGAAGTGTCTCAATATCTTGAGAGGATCAGAGACATGCATGAGAGGGCACATCAAACCAGAAGGGACCTTTAATCAGGAAAGGGCAGATCTTGAGTGAGTGTACTAAACTGTTACTAGAAACAATGATGGGAAAGTACATGAAGTTTTCTTCATTAAGGATGACAGTTCAGGATAGTATTCCCATGTAGTTTTTACCCCTTTAAAAATGTAAATTTTTATACCTTGAGTTTGTGCTCTATAAACTATTATGCCTCCCTCAATAGAAAGAGTTTATTTCAAGAGATATGTAAGCCCCATTTTAGATTTACTAAAATGAATTAGAAGCTTTGTCACAATGAATTGAAAAATGTGTATGTTGAATAAGAGTAATGTCAGCGTATAAACTTTTAGTATGCCACAGATAAAAATGTTTTGTGGACTGCATCCGTATTCTTTGTAGCATTATTTTCAATAACTAAAAGGTGGAAATAACCTAAAGTGCATGAATGAATAAGCAAACTGCGGGGTATGCACACACAATGGAATATTATTTAGCCTTAAAATGGGAGGAAATTCCAACACCTGCTACAACATGGATAAACCCTCCAGACGTTCTGTGATGTGAAATAAGCCAGTCAGAAAGGACAAATACTGTATGATTCCATTTGTTTGCAATGTGTAGGGTAGTCAGAATTACAGAAAAGAGAAGTAGGATCATGATTGCCAGTGGAAAGAGGAGAGAGAAGAGGGAGCTGTTGTTCGGTGGGTGCAGAGTTTCAGTTCTGCAGGTGGAAAGAGCTCTGCGGATGGATGTTGGGAATGGTTGTACAACAGTGTGAAGGTACTTAACGTCACTGAACAGTACACTTAAAAAGAGTTCCAATGGTAAATTTGTCTTAGGTGTATTTTGTAATTTAAAAAACCTTTTTTAAAGAATTAAGGCAAAAATAAAACCCACCATTTGTGTTGAAAAACAGGGAACTTCTGTTTGTCAGTATCCACACAACCCTTCATGGAAATCTTTAAAACATAGTGCTCCTCCATACAAGGAATTTACGAGACTACCCAATGCTATATAACTGCCAATTCCCACCAAAGTCTCCTGAATCCAAATCCACTGCTTTCTCCATTAATTCTAATAAATATACATTTGAATATATGTGAGCAAACAGCATATACACTGTCATATAAATACAAGTATAGTTAGCCTGTGTTGTGCTCATTAGGAAACAAAATAATCAATGCATTTTACTAAGCATTGCAATGTTCCCTGTGATTTGTGAATTTCAGACCCATTTCTTTTTTAAAAAAATATTTTTTTGAGAGAGAGAGAGAGAGACGGAGTGCGGGTGGGAGACAGGCAAAGAGAGAGGTAGACACAGAATTCAAAGCAGGCTCCAGGCTCTGAGCTGTCATCAAAGAGCCTGACATCGGGGCTGGCACTCAAGAACTGTGAGATCATGACCTGAGCTGAAGTCAGAAGCTTAAACAACTGAGGCACCCAAGTATCCCCAGACCCATTTATTTCTAAATAAACCATATTTTCATAAGTGCCTTTGATGCCCCATAATTCTTTTTTTTTTTTAATTTTTATTTATTTCTAGGAGAGAGAGAGCATGAGCAGGGGAGGGTCAGAGAGAGAGGAAGTCACAGACTCTGAAACAGGCTCCAGGCTCTGAGCTGGCAGTCAGCACAGAGCCCGACGCGGGGCACAAACCCACGAACCGCGAGATCATGACCTAAGTGAAAGTCGGACGCTTAACCGACTAAGCCACCCAGGTGCCCCGATGCCCCATAATTCTAAGTAGGCTTATAAACTTTATTCTTTGAAACAGTAAATCAGGGTTACTAAGTACTTAAATACTAAATGGTTCATTTTCATTGTCTCTAACTCTACAAAAATTTATTCTTGCCTGCTCCTTTAAAAATGTATCTGAATTTTACATGCTTCTTATTTTTACTGAAGTCCAATAAAAAATCTATTTATTGTATACACATTTGAAATTGGAAATAGGTGGCTGTCATTAAAATTAGGGACTATATTTATGTTATACTATATTTAAAAGAACTCACACGTTCCAACAGACTAACAGCTTACATTTAAAGTGGTACAAAAAACAAACATATATTTATGATTGTATGCTTAAAAGCTTATTTTACTATATTTTGTATTCATCTCAAATTTTACTTTGCAATAGATTTAAAAAGAAATAACGATTTTCTTTTTCCCCTCAAAGTCATGCTTGGAAGGGAAGCAGCATTTTATGGTAGAAGAATATTGACATTGGAATAGTAATCCAAGCCCTTCTGCTGTGTAATCTTGAGCAAGTAATTTTGCCTCCCTGGAGCTCATTTTCCTCCCTAGTAAAGTAAAAGAGTAAGAGCAGTTGGACTGAAATATTTTTCCATATTTCATGTTCCAAGACCTCAGGCTTCTGAGTCTCTGATGGGCAGGCACATCAGAAGCATGGGCTACATCCAACACTATACAGTAAAGCCATGCTCACTTCTTTCAACTGAGTTGGACTGAACCATTCAGCTCAATCTGTAATTACTGAGGGCCTTCAGTGATGATGAGGATAATGACAGGTAAGATTTACTGAGCACTCACTACGTGCCAGGTACTGACTATGGTAGATTACTTGTAAAAAACAGCCCCAGTTTTCCAATCTAATCCCGCCGTCTATGCTCTTTGTAACGTACCCTTACCAGCCTCTTCCTATCATGGTGTGGAGCCTCTCTTCTTATCCTCTGAATCTGGGTTTGTCTTGTGTCACCCCTCAGCCAATAGAATCCGACAGGCAAAAAGATGTGCCAGCTCAGAGCCTAGTCCTTCATGCTTGTTCTTGGAACTCTGCTGCCCCCGAAGAGCAAGCTCAGGATATCCTGCGAGCAGATAAAAGAGCATGTGCAACTCTTCTCCTGGTCGTGACTCCAGAAATATGTGAGCCCAGCCAAGATTAGCAAAGCTTCTGAGCTGACCCACAGCTAGCCACGGACACATGAATGAGAGCCCTGGAGTCCAGCTCAGACAGCAGAACCACCAAGCTGAAATAATACAGGATTATCATAAGCCACTAAGTATTGGTTAAATGTTACACAACATTTTTGCAGCAATAGAAAATTGTTACTCTGCTCTAAATAGGTCAAATTGTTTTCTCATTTACTCCTCACAACAGCCTTATATGAGGGGTATAACTTATAAGTTATAACTTATCCTACTTCGGAGATAAGGAAACTGAGGCACAGAGAAATAAATTAATTTGCCTAAGATCACAAAACTACTATACTTTACATATTATATTATCAGTTATAAGATGCACCATTATTTTATGTGCCACTGAGAAAGACAGAGTACAACTTAATATAAGATGCATACTAATTTCAGAGACATCAAAATCTGAAAAACAGAGGTGGCTGGCTGGCTCAGTAGGTACAGCATGTGACTCTTTGTCTCAAGTTCCTGAGTTTAAGCTCCATATTGGGCATGGAGCCTACCTAAAAATAAAAAAAGAAAAGAGAAGAGAAGAGAAGAGGAAAGAAAAATGGAAAGGAAAGGGAAGGAAAGGAAAGGAAAAGAAGGGAAAGGAAGGGAAGGGAAGGGAAGGGAAGGGAAGGGAAGGGAAGGAAAATGAAAAACAAAATACATGTTTTCTGTTTTGGTGGCTCCCAGGTGTCAGAGGGAGAGAGGGATACATAGGTGGAGCACAGAGGATTTTAAGGGCAGTGAAATTATTCTATAAAATATGCAATCCCAAGAGTAAACCCCAAAATGTAAATTATGGACTTTGGGTGATAACGATGTGTCAGTGTAGCTCCATCAGTTGTAACAAATGTCACTCAGGTGGGATGTTGATAATGGAGGTGGGTGTACATGCTGGGGTCATGGGGTATATGGGAAATCTCTGTACCTTCCCCTCAATTGTTCTGTGAACCTAAAACTGCTCTAAAAAAATGAGTTCAATTTTTTTTAGTAAGCTCTGTGCCCAACATGGGGCTTGAACTCAGAGACCCCAAAATCAAGAGTTGCATGTTCTACAGACTGAACTAGCCAGGCACCCCTAAGTTCTACTTTTTAAAAATGAAAAAGAAGGTGGGGCAACTGGTTGGCTCAGTTGAGTGTCTGACTCTGGCTCAGGTCATGATCTCACAGTTTGTGAATTCCAGCCCCACATCAGGCTCTGTGCTGTCAGCCCGCTTTGGATTCTCTGTCCCCACCTCTCTCTCTGCCCCTCCCCTGCATGTTCTCTCTCCACCTCTCTCTCAAAATAAATAAATAAAAACTTAAAAAAATAAAAATGAAAAAGAAGAAATGCATCTTAGAATCGATGCAATAAGTAATAAGTGGTGTGGGCCAGGCCTTTGTGTTGGGCATTTTTACTCATTTGAAATAATTTAAGGAACTTGAGTATTTAACTGGTAGTTTGAGAATTGTAACCACCTTACACAGTTCTCTGGAATAGATGGTGTATAAAGGATCGCTCCTCTTAAAAATCCTTTGTTAGTGCTCTGAGATTTAAAATTTTTTCTCTGCCCAGTTCTGTGAACTGTGCTATATCCTTATGCTCTAACCAAGACTCCTATTCTTTGTTGTATACTTCATCACCT
Organism: Hyaena hyaena; assembly: GCF_003009895.1. NCBI lineage: Eukaryota > Metazoa > Chordata > Mammalia > Carnivora > Hyaenidae > Hyaena > Hyaena hyaena. The sequence goes on from NW_024080911.1 coordinate 1,188,095, forward strand.
GTATTATTTCATTAACATTTCCTCTTTCTAAATCCCTGTCTGGTTGGTTGGTCTTCTAAAAATTCCTCCAATTTATCCATGTCTCTTAAAAGAAATTAGATGCTCACTTGCTAAATATAGTATTAATGAGACCTAATCACTAGTGCTGAATTAGATTAATTACCTTGCTTGTTTGGAATGTGACACTCATCAATCAATTAATATTCCACATATGTGTGGTTCCCTCATTGGATTCCCTAAGACAGATTAGTCTGACGACAGCATTTGAAGGTAGATAGACTAAGATCAAATATTGCTTCTTTCTGCCACTTGCTATTTATATAACCTTGGATAAGGCACTTAACATCTGGGAGATCCAGCGTCCTCATGTAAAAATGTGTATAAATACATTTCAGCCTGAATCAGTCAAGGTTTGTTCAAAGAATCAGCATTACTAGAGGAAGATAGAGATGTAAATATAGATATAGACATGATTTATTCCAGAGATTGTATCTTATACAGTTGTGGGTTGATTGGACCATCTAGGTGAGGCTGTTGCTGTGGTGTCTGCTGCGGTAGCCCAAAGCCAGCAGGGCCAGCAGTCTAGAAGAGATGAACATGAAGTAGGGATTAAGGACAAATAGGAAACTTCGAGGGTTACAAGAATCCACAAGAATGTTCTGGATCCCCCGTTAGTCTCTCATTGTCTCCAAGCCTCTCACATCAATAATGAGAGTACCCTGCTGGGGAAGCTTCTCCCTAGATCACTTTTTTTAAGGGTTGTGTTATATTCCACTCTGTGTATGTAGTGCATTTTCTTTATCCATTCATCCATCGATGAACCTTTAAGCTAAACACATCCCTGACCACGGAGTCAGTGAAACTGAAGGAGGAGATACAGCAATTACTTGGAGTTGCTGAAGATCTGGCCACTCTCTTATGCCGAGAGGTGAACCCACATATTCTCAGCAATGTACACGAGCCGCAACAGTACTGTGTGTCTTGCGCTTAGTGTTGTCAGATTCAGCAAATCAAAATGCTGAGGGCCTAGCTAAACTTAACTTTCAGATAAATAATAAATACTTTTTAGGTATAAATGTGTGCCTAATATTGCATATAAATACTTCATTAATGTGAATATGTTTCATGCAGGATTGGGGCATACTTATACTAAAAATTATTTTTGTTTATCTGAAATTCAAAATTAATTGGGCATCATATATCTTACTGACAAGATATATCAATCTGCCTACCTCCTCTGGCCCTCAGAATCTGAAAGGATTATGCATGTTACTTTATTTTTACCTTCCAATCCATACAAAAAGTCTCTTGTGGGCAAAGCAAAACCACAATGAGATATTACCTCAAACCCATTGGTCAAAAGAAAAGAAGTGTTGCTTAAAGAAGCCTTGTGCACTGTTCGTGGAAAAGTAAAATGGTGCAGCTGCTTTGGAAACAGTATAAACGTTCCTAAAAATACAAAAATAGAATTGCCATGTGATCCAGCAATCCCCCTTATGGGTATATATTCAAAGGAATCAAAAGCAGGATCTCAAAGAGACATTTGCCTACCCATGTTCATTTCAGTGCTACTCACAATAGCAAAGAGATGAAAGAAATATGTGTATCCATTGATGAGGAATGGATAAACAAAATGTGGCTTATATGTACAGTGAAATATGATTCAGTCTTAAAGGAGTTTCTGACACATGCTACAACATGGATGAACTCAAGAACATTATACCAAGTGAAATAGATCAGTCCCAAAAGGATAAATACTATATGATTCCACTCGTGTGAAGTATCTAAAGTAATAAAATTGATAGAAAGTTGAAAAGTAGTTTATGAAGACTGAGGAAGGTAAGGGAGGATTTAATGTTTAATATGCATAGTTTCAATTTTGCGAGTTGACAAAGTTCAAGAGTTCTGTTGTGCAACAATGTGAATATACTAACCACTACTGAATAGTACACTGAAAAATGCTTAAGATGGTAAATTTAAGATATTTGTAACCTGAATTAAAAATCAGATAAAATGAAATAAGTTTTTTAAAAGTCCCTTATGGGGGCACCTGGGTGTCTCAGTCAGTTAAGCGTCCAACTTCGACTTAGGTCATGATCTCACAGCTCGTGAGTTTGAGCCCCACATGGGGCTCTGTGCTGACAGCTCAGAGCCTGGAGCCTGTTTCAGATCCTGTGTCTCCCTCTCTCTCTGCCCCTCCTCTACTCAAGCTCTGTGTCTCTCTGTCTCTCAATAATAAATAAACATTTAAGTCCCTTGTGGCTTACACAGATCAGAAGAAAATTCTGATCAGAGAAGGAAATTCTAGAAGGATAGCAAAATTAACATACAAATCCTCCACACAACATAACTCATATATTTGGAGGATTTGATTAGATAATGTAATTGAAACCACTTTGTATGTATATATGCTTAGTATCTAATATTTACTATAAAGTTTCTATTCTTTCTTATACAGCATAATTTTCTGGCTTCATATGTCACATATTCTTATGGAAAAACGCCTCATTTCTTTCCAGTGGCACAGTTTCAATCTCACCTTCCTCTAGTAGGGCTGAGTGCTATCCACAGCCAATGGCCAATAAAAAAAAAAAAAATGCAGGCAAACCTATGTGGTTCTAGAACACATTGATCTGTGATTCAGAGTTGGGATCATTATATGACCATGGTTGGAATAGGATGATCTGTCCTTCAAGAATAGGAAAATTGAATTTTCCAGTGTCTCTCACTAGAACTTTAGATGTCAAAGGATCCCAGATGACAATAAACCAAAATGTTTGTACCAGAAGTAGAATGTAAGAGAACCTATCAGAGAAAGCAACAGACCCTTTACAATATTTCTGAAACGCAAGCCATCGGTAGAATCCATGAGCCCAGGAGAGAGGAAAGAGGTTGACATAGGGGTACCATAGCCTGGGAATGAGGGCAGCTCATGGCATGAAGGGCCTGATGAGAGAGAAAGCACTGCATTATGGGAAGCAGGATACTATGGAAGGGAAGGAGCCCTTTCACTCTTGAGTTTCTTAATTATCTTTCCTTCACCATCATCTCTATCACATTCTCTTAGTCTATTACTTCTCCTAAAACTTCCTCCTTTTTTAATTCTCCTATACCTCTTTCTACTATCTTCCACCCACAAGATGTAAAAAAAATCCATTCTATTGACATCATAGTGCCCTCCCAATTATAGGCAAATGGACTGGAACATATCAAAATAAGGGGGAAATATTATGGGTGACTAGCATCACAAATGACAAAACAGTCATTATCCATCCTCACTCTTCCCTTAGCAGCAAGTATGTACCCACATGGAATATAGTCCGTGGAAAACACACCAGTAATAATACAATTCAGACAGTATAGATATTAAAAGAATCCCCCAAATAAGGGAATATTTGTTCTCTTGCTTCCCTCCCTCAACAAGATGCTACTTCTGTTACCTGGATGTGGTTGTATTATCCATTTCAAAGTCTTATATTTCCAAAAAGGCATATTCTTCTCCAACATAGTACCACATGCTCTGTGGTGCAAGGTCATAATAATGACAAAGCTCTACAGATAGCTTATCCTAAGAGTTCACAAAGACCTGTAGAAGAACTATACTCAACAGATTAGAGGTGCTATACACAGATTTGATGAACAAAGGTTTAAAGGAATAAATGGTTTAAATGAGTAAGGACTTGCTCAGGGTTGTGCTATCTGGTGTTCCATATGTTTTTACTGCTCTTCCATATATACCCCTTCTGTTTTCTTCTACTGTCTCTGCTATAACCAATCCACCTACACCAGTCACAGCCTTCAGTTTTTCCTATTGTACCCTCAAATGGTGTCAGTAGATTATTGTTGCGGTGGTGGTGTTTGCTGTTGTTTTGGAAGAAGCTGTGTTTACCTTGGGTTGACTGAAAACAAAACAAAGCAAGCACCAATTTGGAGAAAAATAGCAATGAGAGCATAAGCCATCTGGAAATCCAAAGAAATCTAGAATAAGGTATTGGAGTTTTCTACATGGATTTGAGGGCAAGTGTAAGTTGGATTCATCTAGTCCTCAAGGAACTGAGAGAAACCAGCTGATATCTGAATTATGCTTGCTTGGTTGGTTGGTTGGTTGGTTGGTTGGTTGGTTGGTTGGTTGGTTTTTAAAATTACCTTTCTTCATGAAATGTTATGATAGCTATTCCTTTTAAAACATCTCCCCAGTGCAGTCTTCTAATTTAAAAAATGATAATACTTTCCAAGAACACACACACACACACACACACACACACACACACACATCTAAAAGACATTATGGAAGAGTTGTACACCAAACTGTTAATGATTATGTGGCTATACCAGGGATATTCATTCTCAACTTTTTTTCTGTATTCTTTGAAGTTTTTTTTTTTTAAACTATTATGTGTTACTATTGTAACTGGAAAAAATAAGGATTTATGAAATCCCATGAAAGAAAACTGATAACCTGCCTTACAAACTTGACAACAACATGAACACTTTAAACAATTTTAAGACACCTCTCTCAACAATTGATAGTGAAGGGGATCAGGATTTGCGACCCCAAAATACGACATTTTGACATAGGAATTATTTTGTGTTGATGGCATTTGAGTTCCTTAAACCCCTTACATGCTTAAAAGCAGAGCTTCCCAAAAGACCTCAATTACCATAAACCCCCTCCCCAAATTCTAATCTTCTCTTCTTGGAGAGAGAAGTTGGCATCCACACCACAGACAGACATGTCCCACATGATCACATCTCCTATCTATTCTCCCAAGGACCCATTTCTCTTTCCAAAAAGCCATTTACTTTCCCATGAGTACCCTTTCTCCCCTTCCCTTACCCCAAGTAATTAGGTACATAGACCTCAAATTCTAACCACTCTTTATTCATCACTGAATGCTTTCGGGGTATACGTGTAATGCACATACATAAACTTCTGTTCATTTTTCTCTTCTTAATCTGTCCTTTGTCAGTCTAACTTACAGAGCCCCAGCCAATGAACCTAAAATGGGTAGAGGAAAAAGATTGTTCTTCCCCTATAATAGCTAAAGTAGGAAATAAACAAACAAACAAAAACTTTACTAATTGTGTTATTAGCAAATTTGACCTAATGGATATATGTAAAACATTGCACTCAGCAACTGGAGAAGACATGGAATGTTTATAAAACTTAACGTGCTGAATCATAAAGGAAATATCAAATATCAATATATTTTTTTAATAATCAGTATCATACAGACCACATTAGTTGACCAGAAGATAATTAATATAAAAAATCAATGACAACACATTTTAAGTAGCCTATAAGAACAAAAAGAAATTATAATCAAAATGAATAGACACAAATATTATATATCAAAAGTTGAAAGATACACCTAAAGTGGTGTTTAGAGGGGAACTTATAGCCCCAAATGTATATATAATTAGAAAAAGAGACCTTTTTAAAAAAGTTATTTATTTCAAGTACACTCAATGTGTGGCTTGAACTCACAGCCCCCCAATTAAGAGTTGCACACTCCTCTGACTGAGTCAGCCAGGTGCCCCAAAAAACAGAACTTTAGGCCCCAAACATGCAAAATAAGAAGATAAGGAAAGGACTGCAACAAACCCAAAAGGATAGTAAAAATAACATAGCAAAGATAGGGGAAAAAATAATAAAATAGGAAACAAATATGTTATCGTGACATTCAAATCGACCAAAAGTATGTTACATGAAAAACTTAATAAAAATGACAAGCCATTGGAAAGTCGATTGCCAAAAGAGAAAGCAAAAATAGTATGAGGAATTTTAAAAGAGATACAATTACAGAGGAATTAGGGATGAAAATACCACAAGGTTTTAGAAACTTTTGACAAATAAATTTTAAAACTTAAGTGAGATGACAAACTCTTTAAAAATACTGTATTACCAGAGCTGCCACAAAAAAATAGAAAACCTAAATGATCCTAAAACCAATTTTAAAAATCACTCATTTAAAATCATACCACAAAGAAGTTCTGCATCAGTTTTACAGTCATGATCTATCAAATTTTCATTTCACTTACACAAATTCTATGAAAGAATAGAAAAAGTAGAAAAATTTATCATGACCCAGGTGGGTTTCTTATAGGAGACACATCTGGTTCAACTTTAGAAAATCTTGTAATGAATAGTTTCTGGCAACAAGGCAGCCTGGTTCATATACTGACACCTTCCCTGAAACCAACTGAAAATTCTAGATAACAGATTTTTAAAATTCATCTTCCAAGCATCAAAGGGCTGGACAGAAAGCAAGTAATGTTCTGACCAGAGACTGAAGGTGTGTGGACACACTCAGAGAGCGATGGAACATTGAAGCTAGCCTTCAACAGGAGAGCATCCACTGAATCCTACAAGATTAATCCTTGGTTTTTCATAGCATTACAGGTGTAGGAAACTAGGCCCAGGGCCACCCAAAATAAAAAAAAAATAAAGGAAAATACTCTCTTCCAAAGCTGAGACTCCAAAGGGGCTCATCTTCAAAGTAAGGGTGAACTAGAAAGAAAAAGTCCATTTCACACTCTCAGGTCTACAAGGAAAAATGCCTGCCTGAAGTTGGTTTCTTTAGCAAAGAGGAAAAACACTTCTAAGAAGTTGACACCCTCACCAGTTCTTACATAGGTCTGCAGCCTGCATAGGTTCAAACTGGATGGTCCAAAAAACCTTAAGCAGATAATTTTGTTTCACACTAAACTAGGACTAGCATAAAGGGCTGAAATGGTGTTAGGTGGAGGGAAACAACTTAATGGCAATTTATATAACCAAAAGCTAGGACAGAATCTAGAAGGAGAAGGAAAAGTCATGTGAGCCACAGATAAAGAAGGAATTGCAGAGGGGAGAATTTGAGAGGTGTAATCTACAATCAGAGTGGAGTATGATGGCAATAGACAGGAGACAGAAAAAAGAGGATATTAATCATTGTTAGGGGCAAGAACTACTTTAAAAAAAAAAAAACCACAGACTCAGAATTTTATATGTTCAAGATGTGGCAATTCCATTGTTGGAAGGAAGAGGAAGAGGTCTTACCACCCTGTGGCTGGAGACCACCACATGCCAGTAGGTCAACATGTAAAAAGAATGCCTTTCACTGACACCTAAACACAGATACATGTAAGACACCCTTCCCTGAAAGACTGCCCTATGGTCAGCAGGGAAGGGAAGGGCCTCTTGCCAATCAGACCTAGAAGATGAGACACTTTGGTCTTTAATAGGGGAGAGAAAGATGGACTTTGATAGGTCTTAGAAAAGCCTACTTGAAAGTGGTATTAATAACATACACACAGTATGTATCTAGTAAAACGTTTAGGTTCTCTAAGGGATTAGAGCATTTGTTGCAGAGATGTATAACATCAAGAAGCTCTTTGATAATTGAGATTTTGTTTTTAACCTTTGGAACATGTGACAAGAATTTCTGTTGGTTGTGGTGGGGGCAAGTTCCACGTAATAAGCCCATCTCTATCTGTCTTGATAAACAAACTCATCATTTTTTCCTTGGATATTTATCAGGCACAGAGCCCAATGAGAGGCTCGATCTCATGACAGTGGGATCATGACCTGGGCCGAAATCAAGAGTCAGACGCCTAACTGAATGAGCCACCCAGGGACCCCTCTCTGCCTTATAAGTATTATAAATGGCAAAAATGGAACAGAGCACACAATGAAGTCCTACTTTTTGAGAAAATAAAGCAATCTGTTGTTATTGTTCTTATTCTGTTATCCCCCAAGTGTGTCACTTAGTGGTAAGCCTGTACTAGGACAAGGAACAGAAGATGAGGCCATGGGAAGCTAATGTGCATACAACCAGAGCCTGTGAACAGGGTGCACTAAGGAACCTAAGTGTAGGTAGACTTTTAAGAATCAGGGTTCCAATTTGCAGGTTAGTCAGTTAGATGTCAGGAGACAAAATAGGAGAGACAACATGGTAGGATGGTACTCCGGAATGGAAGAATATTTTCAGCTGGATCACCTCAAGCTTTTCCCTTTTAATACTACAATTGGTTAATTCAAGAAATAAAGGGACATCTGGGCGGCTCAGACAAGGAAGTGTCCGACTTCGGCTCAGGTCATGATCTCACAGTTTAAGGGTCCAAGTCCCACATCGGGCTCTGTGCTGACAGCTCAGAGCCTGGAGCCTGCTTTGGATTCTGTCTCCCTCTCTCTCTGCTGCTTCCCTGCTCATGCTCTGTCTCCCTCTCTTTCTCAAAAATAAATATTTTTAAAAAAGACATAAATCTTTCCTGGGTATAAAATAATTATAAATTAAATAAACAAAGCTTATAAATAATGTAAGCCTAATATCTTAGATGAGATCTAACTAAGATAAATGTTATTATTTTTTAAATATTTTTGTTCTTAAGTAATCTCTACACCCAATGTGGGGCTCAAACTCACAACCCCAAGATCAAGGGTCACATACTCCACCAACTGAGCCAGACAGGTACCCCGATAAATATATTATTTAAATAGGTATTTCAAAGTAGTTACAAGACTGTCATTCCATTAGACCAAACTCTCCCATTTATTATTAGCATATACAGTATCAGATACATACAGCTTCTGTCATAACATGAAAACACTAATTCTAAAAGTGAAGCGTGACTTTCTTAAACTTTTCTGTACTTAATACTAAACCTTCTCATGTTGGAAAAACACTAATTCACTAAGGAAAACAGTTATCATACCCATTTCTTGATATTACTAAAAGAGATTTTTGCCAGAAAAATGTTGTGCATTCCTCTTCTGTGACTTATTGGACCCAATTTTTGTTGCTACATCAATGATTTCATAATCTAAGAGGATCAGTTAGTTGCTTTTATGGCGGATTCAAGTTATTTACATGATCTATTTCTTTAGTCTGCTAACAATTCTGTCACAAGTTGGTAAGTGTCTTTCTCCTTCTAACTGTAGGAAGCTTCACAGTTGATGGGATCCTGAGAAGTAAAACATTGAATTCTTTGGATCTGATGGCTTCTGCATTTTTTCATTCTTAGAACCACAAATTCTTTGAAATGTTCATATATATACAATATTATAGATGTATTTTCTCATCCTAATAATCTTCTTAATAACATTTTCTTTTCTCTAGCTGACTTTATTGTAAGAATGCAACATATGAGGCATATACATTTACAAAATGTATGTTAATTGACCTGTTATGTCATTGGTATGCTTCCAGTCAGCAGTAGGCTATTAGAAGGTAAGATTTGGGAAGTAAGAAATTATATGCAGATATTCAACTGTCAGTGCCCCTAACTCCTGTGTTGTTCAAGGGTCAACTGTATATTATATCATTATATATTATGCATTACTAATATATGCTAATATATGTATATATACATGATTAAATTTGAATATTTCATATCTGATATAAGTTCACAACCTATGGTATCATAAGTTCTACCTATATTCCCTTTAATTGGGAATGCATTTCTCTGAAGTATCTGTGTTTTTTGTTCTATACCCTTTAACAATACAATAAATTAGTCACAAACATCAACATGACTGAGTACTAAGAGTTGACACCATAAGTTAGCTTTTTCTCTTCTGCACAAAAGTATATACTAACAGGTTTCCAGCCTTAAGGTGTGTCAATTGACCAGGGCCATTATCCTCCTTTTGGTGTTCAGATTGTCTCAGGTACCCTTTAAATGTGTTCCTGTGGTCTTTTGACACAACATCATTAATCTTTGGAAGCTCTCGAGCTTTCTGGCACAACTAGATGCTCAGTTTCACATTGAAACTTCCAGCACAGATGTAAAGATCAACTATTTCTCCAAGAGGTCCTCTCTCCTAACACTAGTGTGCGTCACAGAATGACCTTGCACCTGGGCCATGCCACTGAACAGGGCTAAAAAGCATGCATTTCCCCCAGGGAATGGTATGGATTCTTTTTTTTTTTTTTTCAGCTTTGTTGAAGTGAAATTGATAAATAAAAATTGTACATAATTAAGGTGTACAACATTGTGAAATAAGCACAACAATCAAGCAGATAACAAATCCATTACTTGGCAGTAACTTTCTTTCTTTCTTTCTTTCTTTCTTTCTTTCTGTCTGTCTGTCTGTCTGTCTGTCTTTTGTGTGATGAATAGAGTGAGTATACATAAGATCTACCCTCTTAGCAAACTTCAAGTATACTGTATAGTATTGTTAACTGGATTTTACAACTATAGTCACTAGTCTGTGCATTAGATCTCCGAAACTTTGTAACCTTTGACCTCATTTCCCCCTCCACCTCACTTCTGGTCACCACCATTCAACTCTCACTTTCTATGAAACTATTTTAGACACCATATATAAGTGGGATCATGCAGTAATTGTCTATGTTTGGCTTATTCACTTAGCTGAAGTCCTCCATATTCTTCCACATTGATACAAATGGCAGGGTTTCCTTCTTTTTTAAGGCTGAATAATATTCCATTGTATACATATGATATAGGTATCTGTACTCATATGCTCATTGCTGCATTATTCACAATAGCTAAAATAAGGAAACAATCTAAATGTCTACTAAATTAAAAAATAAAAGGAATCAATAGTTTAAATAGGAACTCTATTATTAGAAAGAAACATGAATTCATGCCATTCCACAATGGATGAAGAGAAGGATAGATTTTTGTGGACCTCTGTCATTGTCTATTCCATCAGAATAATTATGAGTAAAATCAAAATTGCCATGTTACTTTTCTTACATTTTAACATAAATGATTCCTTAAGTGGAGAAACACTATATCCAAATATTGTTCTAATAATATGAAAATAAAGATAAGTTAAAATTCCTGACATGTCTTAATTTATACTTTTTTTATTAAAGCATAATATATTTTTCTGAAATGTTTCTTAAATAATGTTCAAAATTTTTTTGACTTAGTGAAAATTAAAAATCAACCTCAGTCATTTGTCACAAAATGGTCTCCTTTCATACCTATCAAAACCAACAAAACTGAAAAATATTTTAAAACTTTGTGGGATTAAAACAATAATTTATTTTAATTGGCTTTATGTGGGTAGTATAATGGCAATTGTTTAGAAAACCTTTATGGCCTATCATTTCCATGTAAATTAAGTGAACCATTTAACAAACTGAATATATTATCCAAGTAAAAGAAGCAAGAATACAGTGATATGACAATGGAAATTGGTGATGGAGTACATCAATTCCCTGAGAGCCCTAAATATGTCAGTTTAATCAAATTTCTGTTTCTGCAGCAACATAAATAAGTAAAATCAGTAGAATAAATTAAGAAGGAGTAAAGATTTAATCCAGTAATGTGATTTGATTAAATCAGGCCACTAATTCTTTGACATCCCTTCCATGGAGAGTAGGGCCTCCTCCTCTTGAGTCAGGGTGAGTTCAAGGGCTATTTGACCAATAGTATATGACATTAGTGATAATGGGCTAATTCTCAGACCAAAAGATGGACAGTTTCTACTCCCTGGTCTCTTGGACCAGTGGATCCATGAATTACCCCATCAGAAGTCTGATGACTCTGCTGGGAAAATCCTAAAATTAGACCCTGGGACTACATAGAAAGAGAAAACAAGTCAACTGATCCCAGGCTTACAGCTGTCTTCCCTATGGCACCAGAGATGTAAGCGAAACTCTCATTGAACCCTCCAGACCAGACTAACTTCCCACTGAAAACCACTAGGTGAACGCAGTTGATACCATACAGAGTAGAAGACTCACTCAGTCCAAACTCCTGACCCCACAGATCATAGGCACAATAAATTGATTGTTTTTACAGACAACTAAGTTTGGAATATTTGTTATATAAAAATAGATAACCAGAAAAAGTATACTGAATCTTGGGTATTTAAAATGGGAACTCTACTTCCAGTAACATTGCAGGCTACATATCCTGAAAAACTGCCTACTGCAAGACACTTTAAAATACTGGATAAAACATTTTTTGAAAAATTATTTTAAATGCATAACTAAGCTTACAAGGGATTAAAAAAAAGTATTCAGAAGTGAAGGAGCCCAGGATGAATCTGGACTACTAAGCAGGACTCACGCTGGCAGCTGTCCAAGGACATTGGCTCCAAAAAGCAAGAGCCTTGGGTTTTAGTGGCTGAGAGTCTTGGGCCTTCATGAAATAGACAGTTGGAATGGAGGTGCTGAGTAAGCCAAGAGCCTACACGGTTATACCCTGAATGAGAGACTGAATAGAAAAATATAAGCTCTGCAAAGGGATATAACTGGGAAACTATTTTTGGCCTTCAGTTAAGGAAAAGACGAAGAGATTTCTTCTGAGAATCTGTTAATAGAAACAGTCCTCAAATGGATTTGGGGCTGCAATTCAAAATTACCTGCATGCTCCCAAAAAAAACTAAGAAATTAATTTAAAGTGGTCTGAAATTGGGAACAATTTCAGGTACCTAACAAAAATCAAGACAGTTCACCTCTAAGGAATAGACTCTTCATCATGATCTAGTTCAAATTTTGAGGAATAAGGAGAATAGCCGGTTGGAGCCGTCTTGTGCCAACTAGCAGGAACCGTTGCCCACACCTCTCCCCAACTCCACATTCAGCAACACCATGCTGGTAGTTCGACACTGGCTGTAATGGAAGTACTTACCCCCACAGAAATTGGCAACCACCACCTGGAGCTTATTTCTGTTAAGGGAGCCACTTCATCAGCACAACACTAGCTAAAGGCCCATATCCATGAACTACTAGAAACCCCACAGGAAACCACAAACAGCACAGTAGAAAATAGCACAGTTAGGTTCCTAAAGGATTCATATGATTGAATTATAAGATAGAATACATAAAATAAGAATCTTTCATATGCTTACAGAAAGGAAAGAGTCAAAAACATGGGCAAAGAACAAGAAGTTATGAAAAGTGATTCATAGATTTTTGAAAAAGAATTTAAAATTTTGGAACAAAAACTCTACAGTACTTTTACCAGCTACAATTCTGCCATTGCTCCTTACCATGTTCTAGGAAATATGCTTCTGACATTTTTTTACTGACCAATTAAATGAAATTATTGCCATATTTGATGAATTAAAACAATTCTTGCTAGGGGCACCAGGGTTGCTCAGTTGCTTAAATGTCTGGCTCTTGATTTCAGCTCAGGCCATGATCTCCAGGTTCATGTGTTCAAGTCCCATAGGCTCCATAATGATAGTGCAGAGCCTGCTTGGGATTCTCTCTCTCACCCTCTCTTTCTCAATCTCTCTCTCTCTCCTTTTCTCAAAATAAATAAGTAAACTTTAAAAAGAATAATTCTTGCTGAATGTTTTGGTATTTCTGTATTTTTTAAAGAAACATACCATATTTTCAAATATTATAGAAATAATATGTGTTTGGTATTTATCCCCAGCTTCTGAAAGAGTGAGAGAAGGAATAGAAGTGATTTGTTCTAATGAGACAACTCTTGGTGGGGCCCCGGATAGCATTAGGATGGGAGGCTAGTCTCCAGAAAGAACAAATCTTGATTTGAAACTTACAACATTCAGCCACACATTTCAGAAATAAAATTGGACGGTCCTACAGTAAATATATACATAACTTTTGAGAGGTTGGCAGTTTCTCAGAGTGCATCATTTTACATCCTGTCTAGCAGTGTGTGAAAATTACAGTTGTTCCACAATCTTGCTTATATTTGCTATTGTCGGTATATTTAATTTTTGCCATCCTGGTGGATGTAGAGTGACTTGTCTTTCATTGTGGTTTTAGTTAACGTTTCCCTGATAACTAACAATGAAGATCCTTTCATGGATTTGTTGACCTTGGCCTGTCTTCTTTTGCAAAATGTTTGTTCAGATCTTTGCCCATTAGGCATCTTTAATTGTTCATGTTCTCATTATTGAATTACAGTTCTTTATGCATTTATATATTCTGGATATACATCCCACATATATCAGATATATGTATTGGAAATATTTTCTCCCCATACTGGGTTTGCCTTTTTATTTTCTTAATAGTGTCTTTCAAAAAGCAAAAATTTGTGGCGCCTGGGTGACTCAATTAGTTAAGCATCCAACTCTTGATTTCAGCTCAGATCATGATGGCCTAATCATGAAGTTAAGCCCTACATGGATCCCTGCATGGAGCACCCCATGGGGCTCAGCGTCAGGCTCTGTATCATGTTCCATACCCTGCAGGGAGCCTGCTTGAGATTCACTCTCTGCCCCTCCCACACACATGCACTCTCTCTCTTGCATAGATAGATAGATAGATAGATAGGTAGATAGATAGATAGATAGATAGATAGAAAACAAGTACAAGGTTTAAATTCTTATGAAGTCAAAATTTATCCAATGTTTTTTCTTCTATATTTTATGATTTTTGTGACCTAACTCAATATTTTATATATTCCAAGACCAGGAAGGTTTTCTTATTTTTTTCCCATTTCTTATATATTTATTTAACTTACTTATTTAACATAATTTATTGTCAAATTGGCTTCTATACAACACCCAGTGCTCATCCCAACAAGTGCCCTCCTCAGTGCCCATCACCCACTTTCCCCTCTTCCCCCCAACCAACCCTCAGTTTGTTCTCTGTATTTAAGAGTCTCTTATGGTTTACTTCCCTCCCTCTGTGTTTATAACTTTTATTCCCCCCCTCCCTTCCCCCCATGGTCTTCTGTTAAGTTTCTCGAGAGACTCATTTAAATGAAAACATATGGTATCTGTCTTTAACTGACTTATTTCACTTAGCATGATACACTCCAGTTCCATCCACGTTGCTGCATATGGCTTCACAACTTTGTATTTAATGTCTTGTATCAAGTAAATTTTTGTGTACGGTGTGTGATAAAAGTTGGGTTTTATTTATTCCATTATACATATCCAGTTATTCTAGCACCATTTATTGAAAAGATTGTTCTTTCCCCTTGATTGCTTGACACTTAATTGAAAATTATTTGACCATATAAGTGTGTGGACCTATTTCTGAACTCTCTATTCTATTCCATCAGTCTATTTTTACATCTTAATGTCAACACCCTTATCTTGATTACTATAGAAGTATAGTAAATCTTCACATCAGATAATGTCTTGTGACATTGTTCTTTTTTCAAGGTTTTTTCTTTTTGCTATTCTAACTCCTTTTTTTTTGCATCTGCTTTAGTATCAACTTGCCCATTTCTACAAAGAGGTCTGGAATTGCACTGAAACTCAAGGTCAAATTAGGGAGAATTGTCATCTCAACAGTACTCACTCTTCCAACTCCTGAATGTAGTATCTCTCTCAAATTACCTGCGTCTTCCTTATTTTTCCTCAGTAGTGCCTTTCTATTGCAGAAACCTGGCAGAAAGTTTACTAAATTTATGCCCGTTTCATATTTTGGGATCCTATTCAAAATAGCAATTTAAAAATTTATATTTCCAATTGACTGTTGCTAGTATTTGAAAATACAATTGATTTTTTTTGTCTCATGACCTTATATCCTCCCAATTTGCTAAACTCCCTTGTTAAATTTATGCCTAAGTCTTATATGATTTTAGATGTCTTTGCAAATGATAATTGTAACTCTATTTCCAGTTAACTCTATTTCTCTTAATATAAATATAACATTGGTTTTTATAAATAACCTCGTATCCTGAGAATTTGCTAAATTCACTTAGTAGTTCTAAAAGTTTTTGGTAGATTCCTTAGGAATTTGTACCTAAAACCTACCTGCTTTATGATCATGACGTGAAGATTATAGTTCTTTTCTGATGTATATATATTTTGTTTATTTCTCTTGCCTTGCTTCATAGACTAATTCTTTTTTTTATATATATAGTTTATTTATTTTTGAGACAGATACAGAGCATGAGTGGGGGAAGGGCAGAGAGAGAAGGATACACAGAATCTGAAACAGGCTCCAGGCTCTGAACTGCCAGCGCAGAACCCAATGCGGGGTTCAAACCCAGGAACCGTGAGATCATGACCTGAGCCAAAGTCGGAGGCTTAACCGACTGAGCCACCCAGGCGCCCCTTCATAGACTAATTCTTATAGTTCAATGCTGAATTGAAATATTAAGAGTGGATATTTTTACCTTATTCCTAATCTTTTTTTTAAAAAATGTTTCCTTTGTTTATTTTTGAGAGAGACAGACAGACAGAGCGTGAGCAGAGGAGGGACAGAGAGAGAGGGAGACACAGAATCTGAAACAGGCTTCCGGCTCTGAACTGTCAGCCCAGAGCCCCATGCAAGGCTCAAACCCACGAGCCTTGATATCATGACCTGAGCTGAAGTCCCTCAACTGCTCAACCAGCTGAGCCACTCAGGCACCCCCTTATTCCCACTCTTAAGATTTTTATAAATGTGTTTCTTTTCACCATTAACAACGTCAGTAGGTTTTGTTATAGATGCCTTCCATCAGGCTAAGGAACTTCACTTCTATTCCAAATTTGCTGAGATATTTTTCTTACATGATAGTATGAACTTTGTCAAAAAAAATATTTTTAAAAATTTTTTTAAAATTTTTTAAATTTTATTTATTTTTGAGAGAGAGAGAGGGAGAGAAAATGCAAGTGGGAGAGGGGCAAAGAGAGGGAGACAGAGAATCCAAAGTAAGTTCCTGGCTCTGAGGTGTCAACAAGGAGCCCACCATTGGGCTCAAACTCACAAACTGAGAGATCATGACCTGAGCCGAAGTCGGATGATTCACTGACTGAATCACCCAGGTGCCCCTCAAAAAAATTTTTTCTACATCAAGTGACTTATTTTCAACATCTAAAAACACTTTAGTTTTTCTCTTTTATTTTGATAATATAACTAATTAAACTGATTGATTATTAGATGTTAATATCAAATCAACCATACATTCTTGGCTCACACTATATTACACTTTCATATATTGCTAGACTAATTTGCTAATTTCTTGTTGAGAATTTTCTTGTCTTGCTCATATTGGATATTTGCATGTAGTTTTATTCTATTGTATTACTATTTTTTAAAATACATATATTTTTTAGGGGCATCTAGGTGGCTCAGTCAGTTAAGTGACCAATTTTTGGTTTCAGCTCAGGTCATGACCTCACAGTTTCATGAGTTCAAGCCTTGCATTGGGCTCTGTGCTGGTAGAGTGGAGCCCACTGGGAACTCTCTCTCTCTCTCTCTGCCTCTCCTGCTTCCATTCGTTCTCTCTCTCAAAATCGTGAGGTCATGACCTAAGTCAAAATCCAAGAGCCAGATGCTTAACCAACTGAGCTACCCAAGCAACCCAGTTTTCTTTCTTTTAATCATTTTATGTGGTTTTAGTATCCTGGTAATGCTGATTTCATGAAATAAGTTAGAAAGTATTCCCTCCTTCTCCTTCCTAAAAGGTTTTCTATAAGATTAGAATTATTTATTTCCCAAATGTTTGATAGCATTGTGTGAAGCATCTGTCTCTGGAGATTATTTTGTGCAAAGGTTATTAATGAAAAATTTAGTTTATTTAATTGATATGGAGCCATCCTATGTTCTGTTTCTTCTTAAATCAGTTTTGGTAGCATGTATTCAAGGAATTTATCCATTTGCTTTGTTGGCTCAATTTGTTGGCATGAGATTATTCATAATATTCCTTTATTTTTACTTTAATGTCTAGATTCTTATATACCTGTTTTGTATTATCTCTCTTTTTTTTTTTTTTATTTAGTCAGAGGTCTAAATCTAGCCAGAGATTTATCGATTTATTGGGTTTTTATTCCCAAAGAATTAAACCTGATTTCATTAGGTTTTTAATTGGTTTTAATTCTTTTTTACTTATTTTATGTATGTGTATGTTTCTCCTTAGTTTTTGGTTAATTTGTTCTTCTTTTCCTAGGCTATTAGGGTGGATGCTTAAATCATTGATTTTTAAGTTTTTCCTACTTTACTAATAGTTACATATATTATTGTGAGTACTATGTTAACTATATCCCACAATTTTTTTTAAGTTTGTTTATTTTGAGAGACACAGAGAGAAACACACACACATACACACAGAATCCCAAGCAGCCTCCATGCCATTATCACAGAACCTGAGGTGGGGGTTGAACTCACAAACCACCAGACCATGACCCAAGCTGAGATCAAGAGTCAGATACCTAACTGACTGAGCCACCCAGGCACCCCTATCCCACAAATTTTGATATTTTTTAAATCTTTTTTATTCCATTCTAATTTCTTTTTTAATTTATTCTTTGACTCATGTGTTGAATTTCCATATACTTGGGGATTTTCTAGATCTCTTCTATTATTGTCCTTTAATTGAATTTTGTTTTAGCCAGAGAAGGTATTATGGATAAACTATTTTTACTCACACTTCTGACACCAAATGTGTGTGGGAGTTTTCCCACACCAACCAATTCTCCAACTGTCCTGACACCAACAGGATATCCTAAAATTCAGTTCAGTTGTGACACTAACTACCCAGAATTAACACAGACCCCACAAATAAAGGGCTCAGCCTCAAAAGACTGTCACACTTCACTTACCTATCTAAGTCCTAGGCTTCTATACTTGTAACTGATAATCTATAAATCAGAGGTTCCCATGACCCCTCCTCAGGTTCAGTAATTTTCTGTAATGGCTCAGAGAAATACTTTATTTATTATTATTAGTTTATTATACAGGATACAACTGAATAACAGCCACATGGAAGATATTAATAAAGCAAGATGTGGGGAAAGGGACATGGAGCTTCCATGCCCTCTCCAGCTGCACCCACACCCAGTGCCTCACTTTCCCTAATCAGAAGCTCTCCAAATGCCAACATTTAGAGATTATTGTGGAGGTTTCATTCTTCATACATATTAATTAAATCATTGGCCATTGGTGATTAACTTAATCTCTTGCCTCTCTGCTCTCCCCAAAGGTTGGAGTGTGAAGGTGAACATTCTAACCCTCCAATAATGTCTTGGTCCTTTTGGTGACCAAAGACACCCCATCATGAAGCTATCTAGGGACCCCCAGCCACTAGTCATCTCATTAACATACAAAAGACACTATCACTCTGGAAATTCCAAGAGTCTTAGAAGTTATGTACCAGGGGGTGCCTGGGTGGCTCAGTCACTTAAGCATCCAGCCTCAGCTCAGGTCGTGATCTTGTGGTTCGTGGTTCAAGACCCACATCGGGTTCTGTGCTGGCAGCTCAGAGCCTGGAGCCTGTTTCAGATTCTGTGTCTCCCTCTCTCTCTGCCCCTCCCCTGCTCATGCTCTGTCTCAAAAATAAAATAAATAAACCATAAATAAAAGAAGTTATGTACCAGGAACAGGAGCAAAGATTAAACATATATTTCCAATTAATTATAATATATGATTTCAATTCATTAAAACGTATTGACAGCACAGGCAACAAAAGCAAAAACAAATAAGTAGGACTATCTCAAACCAAAAAGCTTCTGCACAGCAAAAGAAATTATCAATAAATGGGGCACCTGGGTGACTCAGTTGGTTAAGCATCTGACTTCAGCTCCAGTCATGATCTCACAGTCTGTGACTTTGAGCCTGGCCTCAGGCTCCCTACTGTCACCACTTTGAGATCCTTTGGATCTCTCTCTTCCCTTCCCCCATTCTTGTTCACATTCTATGTCTTTCTCAAAAATAAATAAACTTTTTTAAAATAATAAAGTAATGATCAATAAATGAAAAAAATCCAGCTTTGCTTTTATTTTTCAGGATTGCTTTTGGCCATTCATCTTTTCTGGCTCCATAGAAACTTTAGGATTGTTTGTTCCAGCTCTGAAAATACTGGTATTGTTTTGATAGAAATTGCATTAAATGTGTAGATTCCTTTGGGTAGTATAGACATTTTAACAAAGTTTTCTCTTCCAATCCATGAGCATGGAATATTTTTCCATTTCCTGTGTCCTTTTCAATTTCCTTCATTAAGTGTTCTATAATGTTTAGAGTACAGATTTTTTTTTTACCTCTTTGGTTAGGTTTATTCCTGGGTATCTTACTGTTTAGGTGCAGTTGTAAATGGGACAGATTCCTTGATTTTTTTTCCCACTGTTTCATTATTAGCGTATAGAAATGTAACAGATTTCTGTATGCTGATTTTACATCCTCTGACTTTCCTGAATTAATGTATTAGTTCTAGCAATTTTTTGGTGGAATCTCTCAGGTTTTCTAAATAAAGTATCATGTAGTCTGCAAATCATGAAAGTTTGACTTCTTCCTTGCCAATTTGGATCCCTTTTATTTCTTTTTGTGGTGTTATTGCTGAGGCTAAGACCTCTAGTGCTATGTTAAATAGCAATAGTGACAGTGGACATCCCTCTCTTGTTCCTGACTGTAGAAGAAAAGCTCTCAGTTTTTCCCCCTTGAGGATGATATGAGCTCTGAGCCTTTGATATATGGCTTTTATGATGTTGAGGTATATTCCATCTATATATACTTTGTTGAGGGTTTTTATCAAGAATGCATGCTGTATTTCATCAAGTGTTTTCTCTGCATCTATTGAGAGGATCACATGGCTCTTATTCTTTCTTTTATTTGATTCACATTGATTGATTTGAAAATATTGAACCACCCCTGCAGCCGAGGAATAAATCTCACATGATTGTAGTGAATAGTTCTTTTAATGTACTGTTGGATATGATTTGTTAACACTTGGTTGAGAATTTTTCCATTCCTGTTCCTCAGATTATTGCCCTGTAATTCTCCTTTTTAGCTGGGTCTTTTGTCTGTTTTTGGAATCAAGGTAATGCTGGCCTTGTAGAATGACTTTGACGATTTTCTTTCCACTTCTATTTTTTGGAAAAGTTTGAGAAAAATAGGTATTAATTCTTCTTTAAATATCTTGTAGGATTCCCCTGGGAAGCCATCTGGTCCAGGACTTTTGTTTGTAGGGGGACTTTTGATTGCTGATTCAATTTCTTTGCTGGTGGTGGGTCTGTTCCAGTTTTCTATTGCTTCCTGTTTCCATTTTGATAATTAGTATGTTTCTAACAATTTGTCCATTTCTTCCACAGTAACTAATTTGTTGGCATATAGTTTTTCAGAGTATTATAATTGTTTGTATTTCTTTGGTGTTGGTTGTGTTTTCTCTTCTTTCATTTGTGATTTTATTTATTTAAATCTTTCTCTTTTTTAAAATAAGTATGGCTAGGGGCTAATCAATTTCATTAACTTTTTCAGAGAACCAGCTTTAGTTTTGTTGATCTATTCTACTGGGGTTTTGTTTATTTCTTTTCTATTCTTTCTTTCTCTTTTGCTTGATTGCTTGCTTGCTTTCTTGCATTCTTCCTGTCTGCCTGCCTGCCTGCCTGCCTGCCTGCCTTCCTTCCTTCCTTCCTTCCTTTCTTTCTTAAGTTTATTTCTTTTAAAAGAGACAAAGATAGTGTGAGTGGAGGAGGGGCAGAGATAGAGGGAGTCAGAGAATCCCAAGCAGGTTTCCTGTTGCCATCACAGAGCCCGACACGGGCTCAAACCCACGAAACTATAAGATCATGACCTGAGCTGAAATCAAGAGTCAGATGCTTAACCAACTGAGCCACCCAGATGCTCCTATATTGTGTATTTCTGCTCTAATCTTTATTATTTACTTTCTTCTGCTGGCTTTCGGCTTTATTTTCAATTACTTTTCTAGCTCTTTTAGGTGTAAGGTTAGGTTGTATATTTGAGATTTTTCTTGCTTCTTGAGATAGGCCTTTATTGCAATAAATTTACCTCCTAGGACTGCCTTTGCTGCATCCCAAAAGTTCTGGACTGTCATGTTTTCATTTTCATTTGCTTCTATGTATTCTATTATTTCTCCTATAATGTCCTGGTTAACCCATTCATTCTTTAGTAGGATGTTCTTTAACCTCCATGTATTTGTGGTCTTTCCGAATTTTTTCTTGTGGTTGACTTCAAGTTTCATAGCATTGTGGTCTGAAAATATGCATTGTATAATCTCAGTCTTTTTCTACTTGTTGAGGACTGATTTGTGACCCAATATGTGGTCTATTCTGGAGAATGTTCCATGTGTACTTGAGAAGAACATGTATTCTGCTGCTCTAGGACAAATGTTCTGAATATATCTGTTAAGTCCATCTGGTCCAGTGTGTCATTCAAAACCACTGTTTCTTTGCTGATTTTCTGTTTAGATGATCTGTCCATTGATATAAGTGGGTTGTTAAAGTCCCTTACTATTACTGTATTATTATCAATGTATTTCTTTATGTTTCTTATTAATTGATTTATATATTTGGGTGTTTCAAGTTGGAGACATAAATATTCACAATTGTTAGATCTTCTTGAAGTATAGATCTCTTATTTATGATTTAACGCCCTTCCCCATCTCTTGTTAGAATCTTTGGTTTAAAATCTAGTTTGTCTGATATATGTATGTTGACTCTGTCTTTCTCTTGATGTCCATTGACATGATAGATGGTTTTCCATCCTCTCACGTTCAATCTGCAAGTGTCTTTAGGTCTAAAATTAGTCTCTTGTAGACAGCATATAGATGGATCTTGTTTTTTTTTTAATTTTTATCCATTTTGATGCCCTATATCATTTAACTGGAGAATTTAGTCCATTCTCATTCAGAGTGATTATTGAAAGATATGAATTTAGTGCCATTGTGTTGCTTGTATACTTGGTGTTTCTAGTGATGTTCTCTGGTCCTTTCTAGTCTTTGTTGCTTTTGGTCTCTTTTCCCCACTGAAAGAGTCTCCTTTAATATTTCCTCAGGGCTGGTTTAATGGTCAAAAACTCCTTTAGGTTTTGTTTGTGTGGAAAACTATTTATCTCTCCTTCTATTCTAAATGACTGCCTTGCTGAAAAAAGGTATTTTTGTTTGCATATTTTTCCCATTCAGCACGTTGAATATATCATGCCATTCCTTTCTGGCCTGTCAAGTTTCTGTGGACAGATATGCTGTGAATCTGACCTGTCTTCTCTTGTAGGTTAAGGGCTTTTTCCCCTTGCTCCTTCCAGGGTGCTTTCCTTGTCTGTGTATTTTGTGAACTTGACTATGGTATGTCTTGGTGACAGCCAGCTTTTGTTGAATTTAATCAAAGTTCTCTGTGTTTCTTGGATTTGATGTCTGTTTCCTTCCTCAGATTACAGAAGTTTTTAGCTATAATTTGTTCAAATAAACTTTCTGCCTCTTTTTCTCTCTTCTTCGGAGACTCTTATGATATGAATGTTACTATGCTTTAAGGAGTTTCTGAGTTCTCTCAGTCTTAATTTGTGATTCAATACCTTTCTTTCTCTCTTCTTTAAACCTCATTATTTTCTATAATTTTATCTTCTATATCACTGATTTGTTCTTCTGCTTCATCCATCCCTGTCATTGCATCTAGTCAGTTTTGCATCTTGGGTATATCAATTTTTTTTTTTACCTGAGTAGATTTTAGTTCTTTTATCTCTGCTGTAAGGGATTTTCTAGTGTCTTTTATATTTTTTCAAGCCCAGCTAGTATCCTCAAAATTCTTGTTTTAAATTCTGGTTCAGGCATTTTACTTATATCTGCATTGATTAAATCCCTGGACATTACTTCTTCCTGTTCTTTTTTCTTGGGGTGAATTCCTCTTTCTTGTCATTTTGTCTAGGTCACTGTGTTTTTGTGTGATTGTTAGGAAAGCTTGTTATATTCCTGCTTCTAAGAGTAATGCCTGTATTAAGAAGAAGTCCATTGGGGTTCCAGGGTGGCTCAGTCAGTTAAGTGTCCAACCCTTGATTTCAGCTCAGGTCATGATCTCACAGTTCATGTGTTCAAGCCTGTGTCAGGCTCTGTGCTGGGCTTGGAGCCTACTTAAGTTACTCTCCCTCTTCCTCTGCTCCTCCCCTGCTTGCACACATGTGCTCTTTCTCTCTCAAAAACTAAGATAGAATAAAATAAAATAATAAAATAAAATAATAAGAAAGAAAAGAAAAGAGAAAAGAACAGGTCCTATACTCTCTTAAGCCTGGTGCTTCCGGAGGTGTTTCACTGTATGCACTCTGCTATTCTGTTTTATTGTTCCTTCCCTCATGTCAGTCCTCTACAGAGTTTCTCCTTGCCTACAGTGGGAACTATTTGGACCTTGTCCAATGTGTGGCAAGTTTTAACTAAGTATATTTTTGTCTGTTTGTTAAAAGAAGCTAGGTTTAAGAAAAAAGAAAAAGGAGAAGAAGAGGAAGGAGAGAGGAAGAAGAAGAAGAAGAAGAGGAAGAAGAAGAAGGAGAAGGAGAAGGAGAAGGAGAAGAAGAAGGAGAAGAAGAAGAAGGAGGAGGAGGAACAGCAGCTAGATCCTATGTCCCCTAGACCTGAAGTTTTGCAGCACTCTATGATCAGTAGACTTGGTGCATGTGAGGGATTTGTGCTGGTCCTCTGAGAGAGGGGTCTGCTGCACTGATTCTCAGGTGAATACTTTCCCTAGTGGAAATGCACCTTCATGGGGCACCTGGGTGGCTCAGTCGGTTAAGCATCCGACTTCGGCTCAGGTCATGATCACACTGTTCATGGGTTCAAGCCCCGTGTCGGGCTCTGTGCTGACAGCTAGCTCAGAGCCTGAAGCCTGTTTCAGATTCTGTGTCTCCCTCTCTCTCTGACCCTCCCCTGCTCATGCTGTTTCTCTCAGAAATAAAATAAAAACATTTTTAAAAATTTAGAAATGCACCTTCAGGGCGCAGAGGAGTGGGACTTGGTGTAAGTGGCTCTGGCCTCCACTGTGTGGTGCTGTTTTGCTCTCTGAAGTCAGTGATGATGGATTGGGGGGGAAAATGACTTTGCCCCATTGTCTAATCTCTGGAGCTGGGGATTCGTGCCTGCCATTCTAGAAGAAACAAACAATTATCCTTCCTGTGCTCCCAGCTTTAGTCAGAAGCCTGCCGTCATCCTGTCTGTGTCTGAGCTGTCTGCCTGCCAGGCAGCACGGCACCTGTGTTTTATCTCAGATAGGTGTCTGGGTTTCAAAACTCCAAACGTTAGGGACCCATACAGCATGGACCCACACTGATCCTCTGGGGGAGGCTCTCACCGCACTGTGGCTGGTGCAGGTTTGTCCCAGAAAACAGTCCCAGAACTACACAGTAGTTCAGAATTTATGGTAAAGCACAGCTGAAAGCCAGCACTGAAGTTTGCTGCCCTCAGCCAGTGTCTTTCTTCCTACACTAGTGGAAAGGGCAGCCAATTCTTTTGTCCCACATCTCCCAAATGGACTCCAAGAAGGGAGACTCGCTCTGCCACCCAGGGGATCCTCAGACCATGATGCCCACACCTGGGTCTCTGCCCTCCTTCCCCACTGGAGCGACACTAAGCCCACCAGGCACTACCCTGGCAGTGGCTTGGACTTTTAAAACTTCAGACTTTGTGTACATGGCTTATAAAAACTTGCTGTGGTCAGCCTCTCTCCTTTT
This sequence comes from Hyaena hyaena, assembly GCF_003009895.1. Lineage (NCBI taxonomy): Eukaryota > Metazoa > Chordata > Mammalia > Carnivora > Hyaenidae > Hyaena > Hyaena hyaena. The sequence continues at coordinate 1,213,351 of NW_024080911.1, forward strand.
TCCAGTCAATAGTTTTGGGGGAGGGTTTTTCTTGTGTGCAGAATCCTCTGCACATGACTTCACTCTCTCTTCACTCTCTTTCTCGCTTCACTCTCTCTCTCTCACTCCTCTCTTGCAATCAGGGCTCCTTTCCTTTCACAGCACCTGCCATTCTTATTCCCCCAAAAACAACTTTCTGGAGCTCCTCCAGCAAGAAGCACTAATTTCTATTCCTTCTCTTCTTACCTACAAGAAATAAAAGAAAGAAAAATAAATTAATATCATGGTCAACAAGCTATATTGCACTGCAAATTTGAGTCAACTTGTAAGCTTAAAAAATTTTTAATGAAGTTCATAACCCTATTATTACCTTGAGTTATTGCCCTGAAGCCTTACATTTTATTCTTTTAAAACTCTGTGAGGAGTAAGGGATATTTTCAGAAACAACCTTACTTTATGCATAATTTTTTTAATGTATGTATTGTACATCTCTTCACTTTGCCCATTGTTTTGCAAATCAGTTATTTATACATTCCCAAAATGTGCATGCCCTAAGGGCTGAGCTCAGCACTCTGATCTTTGTGAACCTCTGAAAATGCCATTTTCAATAGAGATATTCTTTTAAATAAATAAATATATGATTTCTATTGTGAACAGGTGGTGCCAATTGCCCAAAAATGACAAGGAAAAAGCAACTCTGAATGTATCTATTAAAAGGAAAGGTTGAAAAAAAAAAAGGAAAGCTTGGGAATATATTATTCTGCAGTCATTCAAATAGCTACTAACTAAAATTCTAAAATTAAGTGAATTTACATAGTCTAACAGCATTTTCATATCTTAAAAGAGTTATATAAAGAAATTGACTCCTTGGAGAATGTCATTCTTTGGGCAATCATTTAAATTAATGTTCCATAAATCACAATTAATCTTATTTAGTAGATTAGCTCATATAATTAGTTTACATATACATGATTGGAACAATAAAGTGCTCTCAGTTATGTAATTGTTTATAATTAAAATGTTAAGTTACTGCTCAATTTTTAAATTTCCAAACAAAATGTCTAATAATTGTCACTTATTTAGCTTGCATTTTTATTGTGGATTTCTATTTGGAAAGCTCAAATATAATTTGTTTATCAGGGTGGGAGGAAAGAAGATAACGCATTTCAGTAAATGTCAGTATGGTTGAATATGTAAATCTTGGAAATAGATATAAAGGATTTGACTCCTTTTTGACAGCATCCTAAAACTGAAAAAGAAAAAAAAAACATCATCTCAAAAGCCTTGTCCGTGCAGAACACAGACTTATTAGAGTTTTGCTTGAATCTGACTTTAAAATCTATGGTAATTCTCTATCATTTGTCTCTGACAGTCATATCACCAGGAAAGAATTAATCTATCAGAGTTACTGTCTCTTCCTCTTCTTTCTCTCCTCTGTCTCCCACTCTTATTCCTCCTCCTCCTACCTTTCCACTTTCTTTTGTTCTTTTTTCCTCCTAATGCCAAAAAAAGCTTACTTAGCTTACTTAATTAAACTGCAGGTCCTAATACTTGATATCCTAGAATTCCATAATTAAAGGCTTTTATTTGTGGTGATCATAAATCTGTATTTAGGCCTTATGATTGAATATATGTTTAGTCTTGTTTTTGAAAGATAGATAGAAATATCTGTCCCAGCTATAGCAGGAAATAATGGGTTTGGGAATATATGGTAGCTAGTTGTAATCCAGGCTGTTTCTAGCAACAAACAAGAAAATTCAAATAAGTAAGAATTAGTCATATTTCAACTTCATTCCATGAATAAGAATTAATACTGAAAATATAGAGATGTCATTTTTGAGTTTATTATTTTAAGTTCATTTTTTTTTATTTTTTAATGTTTTTTATTTATTTTTAGGAGAGAGAGAGAGACAGCATGAGCAGGGGAGGGTCAGAGAGAGAGGGAGTCACAGACTCTGAAACAGGCTCCAGGCTCTGAGCTGGCAGTCAGCACAGAGCCCTACGCGGGGCTCGAACCCACGAACCGCGAGATCATGACCTAAGCGAAAGTTGGACGCTTAACCGACTAAGCCACCCAGGCACCCCAATTTTAAGTTCATTTTTAAGGCTTTCCAGGAAGACTTTAGAAACAATTGTACTCAATTCTCAGAAAGTAGCTCTTATAGATTCAGTTGTGTCCCCCCCGAAATTTATATGTTGAAGTGCTAACCCACAGTACCTCAGAATGTGACCTTATTTGAGGATATTATATTATTCCATGTATACGAAATGTCCAGAGTAGGCAAATCTATATATGGAATGTGGATTCGTGGTGGCCTAGGGATGAGGTGGGTTGTGGGGAAGTGGAGGTGATGCTACTATACAAGGGATTTCTTTTTGGGAGGGTGAAAATGCTCTAGAATTGACTTTTGACGAGGGTTGCACCACTCTGATTATAATAAAGCCCATTCAGTTTTGCACTTTAAGTGAATGAATTGCATGATATGCAAATTACATTTCAATAAAGCTGTTAAAAATAAAGGCTAAATTTTAAAAACATTTACAACTGACTTGTCCCATTACAAGAACTGCATTGCAGAGAAGAAGGATTACTGGTCTCACCAGGTCCATCTCCTAGCTTCTCACCACATCAAAATTATACATGTTTATTTATAGCTAGTGTATACCCAGGACCTTCTTCAAGCTTTGTCATGTACTGTGCTAATGAGAAGGAACCGTGTGTCACTGAGTGAGGGGAAATGAGACACCATGAAGCTCATCAAGGGAGGAAAGTTAATCTTCTCATAAAAAATAATCAGATCTCCAAAGAGTTATTTTAACATACATTGGAAATCATCCAGGGGAGTAAAATATTAAGAGTCCTTTTGTTACTTGAGATTTTTGACTTTTAAAATATTTGACTTTTGACTTATGGGATGCCTGGGTGGCTCAGTCAGTTAAGCATCCAACTCTTGATTTCAGCTTAGGTCATAGCTCATGGTTTGTGAGATTGAACTCCTGCACTGACATCGCAAGGCCTGCTTGAGTTTCTATCTTTCCCTCTCTCTCTGCCCCCCCCCCCCACTAATGTGCCTGTGCACTCTCACTCTCTCTCTTGAAATAAATAAACATTAAAAAAAATACTCGACTTGTAATTCTGTTGCTTATGAAAGAACTAATAACCCTGCCAGCCTCCCGTCAAGAAATGTACAAATCCACTTAGAGTCTTTTTGCCCCACAGTGGATTCTTTACCTATAGATATGTCTCCTGAGGATTATCTTTTCTCACCATCATGTTCTGTGTAACTTAAAGAAATCATGCAGGTGAGAGGCAGTAGGAGAGAATATATCTGTAGAGACCAGCGCACTACAAATGTAAGCAAGGTGAAGACATGTTATGAAATCCATAGTGGTTTTCTAGTGTGTATAGTAGTTCTGAGATTATTTGCGCTATGTCAACACACGGGTCTTTGAAATTTTGGGTAACCACACGACATCCTTTCTTCTGGGCTAGAGCTGTGTGCTGCACAGAGGTGAAAACATAATGAATTCTCTCCCAGCGCTGCCCTTAGGTCTAGGCAGTAAGGGCCCTTGCCCTCGGCCCCATAGTTTACAAGGTCATAGTAGATCACAAACACTTCAACCTCCAATGGCATTTAAGAGCACTTGGGCTCCTGTGTCTTTTAGGACCAGATGCTAAACAGCCTCCTTGTGAATAACACTCTTCAGGGCCCAGAAGAGATGCTTTTCCATGTCTCTTCTTTTGTGTCTTTGGTGGTCAGGATAGGGTTGAAAATTTGTGATTGTAAAGCTAAAGATGTTGAAGACACAATACTTCAGAGTGCAGGAAGGATTTCCTTTAAGAGTGCCAACAAATTAATTTATCAGTTCCTTCCTCTCAACATAAATTCCATACATACTTGCATAAGAAGGTATCATTTCCTATCAGTGTTCCAAACTGCTTCAGGAAGTACTTAGGAATTAATTAGCATAGCATTTGCAACATTGTACGTGGCAATTGATGGACATTTTGTAATAGTAATTAATATTGCTTAAATCTGCATTACATCATTTGAGACATAATATGTGTGAAGCTTGACAATCTTTATATTAGCGATTTGATGGACAAGGAATTCAAAGATGCAGGTAGTTTTATTTTTGTGCATGTATTTAATATGACAATTATATTTCAAAAATTAATAAATTTCAACTTTAATAATTTTGAGTGAAAAATGTTGAAGTTTATTGTTATTTGTATGTATGTTTTAGTTTTGAATCATCTAGAATAAAAACAACTTTTTGAAAACTTAGGAAACTTATTTTAATTTTTTGACATTTTGTATTTATTTGTATGAAAATATATTGAAATGTATTCATTTTAATACACTGGAATTGTTTAATCACTTATATAATTGCTATTAATAGAACATAACTCAAGGGAAAAAATGATTATAATAACATAATTATTGATATTGCTGAAATGGAAGCAAGAAAAATAAATTTCATGGAATAAATACATAATAATTTATGAATTTTTATTTTATCAGTCCTCCAAACATCATTATTCCATCAACACAAGAACCAGACATATATAATTAATGCTTAAATTGAGTTGTCCTCACTATTTTGCTACCATTCATATAAAAACTATAGTTTTGCACATATTTTTGAGTTTATTGTACATACGTATTTGTCAAGGTAGGCAATTAGAACATGTTTTATATAATAGTTTGTTACTTGATTTATAACCTTTGAATATTTAGATATTCAAATATCTATATAGTAAATAGGCCTGCATTTGCACTTCTGCTTCAGGGCTACACAAATATTAGGGGCAAGACAGTTCCCTTATAACTTTGGAGATCTTACAGGTCGTTTTTTATTTGCACCCTGTTTTGGTGGTGGTTGTAACATAATTTGCCTTGTTTTCCATGGCTGTCTTACACAGAACAGATTTGCAGTGAGATTTACATATCCACGGACATGGTCTGCTGCACCATACAGTTCTGGGGGTTCATAGGGACCAGCCAGCTAGTGCAAGTCAGTGTATCTCTGGAATTCTTTTATATAGACGATGGCTACAGGTCTGGTATTGATGTACTGATATGGAGTCCAGTACCTGCCAACCCACGTTCACACTGAAAATGAACTTGGAATGGCGATCCATTTTTGACATTAACAGCAAGCTGCCCACCAGGTGTCAGAAGAACGCAATAGAAATGTGAGCTGGAATCAGGAAGTCCCATCTTGTGGTGGTTTCTTGTGATCTGAGCCCTGCAGTCCTTTGACTTAACTACTCCATGTTAAGTTAACCAAGCTAGTTGAAAGCACTTCAAGACTCTGCAAAGTTATTATATTAGTTTCCTATAGCTGTTGTAATAAATTAGCAACAAACAGTGGCCTACAACAGAAATTTATTCTTTCACAATTCTGGAGGCCTAAAGTCAGAAATCAGTTTCATTGATCCAAAACTAAAGTGTCCGCAGGGCCATGCTTACTCCAGAGGCTGAAGGCAAAACTCCATTCCTTGTTCCTTGCATTTTCTGGTAGCTGCTGGTAAGCTTTGGCTTATGGCCAGGTCACTTCTGGCAAGACCAGCTGATTCCCTGCCTGCCTTGTCTCCACACAGCCTTATCTCCATCTGCCTCATTCTTACAGGGATACACATGTTTGCATTTAGGGTCCACTGAATGACCCAGAATTCTTTCCCCACTTCAAGATTCTTAACATAATCACATCTGCAAAGACTCTGCTATAAACAGGAAAATTTATAGGCTCTAGGGATTAGGCTCTGATATATTTAGGGGGACTATTTTTTAATCAAGACAGGTACATAGTCATTTTAATGTCATAGTTTTTTAATCCTACTTTTTCAGAGTTCACTATAATGAACCTCAGTCTTAGCTATTTCATTGCTAAGAATTACTTGAAGATTTTACCTAAAATCATAAGTCTAAATCTATTTCTTAAATGCACATTTCAAATTGTAGTTAAAGAGCTATGAATGTAATAAGCCACTACTACACATTATAGTGTATGAAATTTCAAATATTCCCATATATTTTCTTAATAAAAACAAGGCTCTGATTCTCTTATATGTTTTAACATTTATTTTTAAAATTTTCCAGAATTAAAATTTTAAGTCTTAAGGTTGAGAGTAATCATCCTAGTTAACTAATGTTGTCACTATAAGTGATTTAACAGTGATCTTTTGAGGGGCTACCCTTACAATGTTAATTATTCATGCTCTGGATTATCATACCAAGGTTTGCAGTATATAAAGCCAAGTAATCCTCTAAATCAGTATTATCTTTACCCCGTATTATGTGGTAGATCTTTTTTTTTATGTGTGTTTTTTCTTTAAGTAATCTCTACACATCCAACATGGGGCTCAAACTCAGGATCCTGAGATCAAGAGTGACTCGCTCCACTGACTGAGCCAGTCAGGCACCCCCTATGTGGTAGTTTTAGAAATATATCCACAAAGCCTTTGATTCTCCTTCCTTTAAAACCTGAAGCTTAATTTCCTTCCCTTTAACTGAGGCTGGACTTAAAGACTCACTCTTACTTCAAAGACTAGGTTATAAGAGGCATGTGGCTTTGTACCTGCTCTGTCATGGATCACTCATTATGGAGGATGTTAACTGACATGCTGAGATGACTCTCAGGCGGCACTAGGGAGAGGATGACATGGACAGGAACTAAGTTCCTACCACCAGTCAATGAAGAAGGGGCATCCAGCCAAGAGCTTCTTGAACAGGAGTGTCTCAAAAGTGGATCCTCTCGCCCCCGGCCCCTGTCCAACATGCAGATAACCCTCGATTGGGCTGATATCTTGACAACAGTTTTGTGGGAAACTGTGGGCTAGAACCACCCAGCTACGTTGCTCCCAGATTTCTGACACTCAGAAATTGTGGGAGATAACATATGTTTGTCATGTTTAGCCTTATGGGATGGGGTTATTTGTTAAGCAACTATAAATGATTCATATAACTGGAAGAAATCTCCACATTTTTCTAGTTGAAGATTAAAGATACACCTTGCATCTTAGAATTGCATATAATTAACAGTGAACAATTCATTGTAAATGTAGGCTGTTGAGGCTTTCTCTGAAACATTATTTGACTCAGGATCAAACTGTAAGACTTTATATATAAATACATACATATATATATATATATATATATATACCCATATTCTTATTTTAATTACAAATAAACCAAATGCAGAACTCAGAAACCATTGGATATATACAAATATTACGTTCATGTTATACAAACGCATATTTGACAATTAAGAATGTTTTAAAATATTAACCACAGTACCTCTAAATAAAATACAACTGAACTTTAAAAACTGGAAATTATGAGAGATATTACACAAGGATACCATACTACTGGGCTGAACTGCATCCTACTAAAATTTATAGGTTGAAACCCTAACTCCCAAATACATCAGAATTTGACTGTACAGTAAAACCTTGGATTTTGAGTAACTTGTTCTGCAAGTGTTCTGCAAGATAAGCAAACATTTCTCATAAATTCTAACTTCATAAAAGAGCAATGTCTTGCAATGCGAGTAGTACATGACGCTGAACATCACATGATCACAACTGAGCCAATGGTTTTTGAAATTCAATTTGACATGCAAGTGCTTTGGATTACAAGCATGTTTCCGGAACAAATTGTGCTCACAAACCAAACTTTTACTGTATTTGGAGATAGGGCTTTTAAAGACGTAATTAAGGTTAATACAGTTGTATGGGTGGGCCCTAATCCAATCTGACTGGTGTTCTTAGATAAAGAGGAAATTGGGACACACACGAGGCACCAGAATTGCATAGGAAAAAAGCCAGATGCGGACACAGAGTGAAGGCATTCATCTACAAGCCAAGGAGAAAGGCAGCGAGAGAAGCCTACCCTGCTGACACCTTGATCTTGCCCATCTAGCTTCCAGAACTGGGAGAAAATCAATTCTGTTGTTTAAGCCCCTCAGCCTCTGGTATTTTGTTATGGCAGCCAGAGCAATCACACACCTACCCAAGGAAGGTCAAGGGAAGCTTCCCCATGCATTCTTTTCCAAATCACCCAGGTCTTCCTCAAATTAATACAGTATTAACCTGAAGGCAACATTTAAAAATGTTGCATGGACCAAAATATACAGTACCCCAATATACACATTACATTTTGTAATAACTGTTCTTACCACCATGGAACCAAAAATTTGCCAATTTTTAAAATCAGATTTTGAAATATATTGGGGTGCCAGGGCGGCTCAGTTGGTTGAGCGTCCGACTTCAGCTCAGATCATGACCTCACCATTCGTAGGTTCAAGCTCTACATCAGGCTCTATGCTGACAGCTCGGAGCCTGGAGCCTGCTTTGGATTCTATGTGTGTATGTCTCTCTTTCTCTCTCTGTCCCTCCCCCACTCATGTTTTGTCTCTCTCTGTCTCTCAAAAATAAATAATCATTAAAAAAATTTTTTTAAGTCTTTGACCCTAAAAGTTTCCCATAAGGAAAAGTAAAACCCACAAATGCAAAAGGATTTAAACAGTGGATAAGTTAACTCTGATCCATGTGATACATCAGGTACTCATACACATTAAATAGTTTTATGAAAACTCTCAAGATCTTAGAATTTTAAAAAATCCGGCTTTCCTCTTGAGGAGTCCAGCTCCTGGTTTAAAAAACCAATGTCTGATTTTTCAGTTCTGATCACAGCCAATTACAATGGCCCTACCTGGCAGGTCTCACAGGGAAAGCTGTCCCCTCCCCATGCCAGACTTGGTGCACAGTCACTACACTGCAATCTCTGAACAGACTTGCAGTCAAGGTCCCAGGCTCCACTGGCTGGTCAGGCTCTTATATCTATCTGCATTCCTAGCTCAAGCTTCTATATTCCTAGCTTTCTTCATCTGAGGCCTTGGGCTGGGGGCCTCTTCAGGCACCTCTGCCCAGTCCTTCTTATTAGGCAAAAGGGCAAACCTTGAAGATATTTTTCCCCTTTATCAGTATTCAATATCCCCACACCCCTAACCGCCACAACCTGTGGTCCATAATAATACCACAGACTTTTGTTCAGCGTTCCATCAACAGTGAGACAACCCCACACCACAGTGACTTAGCAGATCCTGGGCCAGTACACCATTTTGTGGGGGAAAATTGAAGAATGGGAATTGGCACTTCTCTGGTTTTAGCCTCTTACATGATCCCAGCAAGTGGTTAAAAACTTAACTCTTTCATTTTGGGGTTGTTACTTTAATCGGTTACTCTGATAGTTAGCTGCTCTGCTTTCTTTTTCACAGCTCATTTGAGCTCCTGGTACCGCTGTTGATGCATCCAGATTATCATATATCATATATGATATATATGTTCAATATAACTAGTTCAACTCTGAAATCCCCTACTCTTGAGTTTGTCTAGGTGATTTTTTTCCCTGCTCTTGAGTTTGTCAAGATGATTCTTCTTAAGAAGCCAGAATGGGTCCTGAGCAAGAGTACGATGGGCAAATCTGACTACACAGTCTACAGAGTGAAGACTTCCTAATGTGGCTTTATTACTTATATTGCAGTGTATGGATCAAACACATTTGTATTCAAATATAAATACCAAAACATATTTCTCATAGTCAAAGAATCTTATTCTGCCACACATGAAAATGGACATATCAGAATGTTTTTTTAATTTTCTTTTTTTAATGTTTATTTCTTTTTGAGAGAGAGACAAAGAGAGAGAGACAGAGACAGATATAGAGCATGAATGGAAGAGGGGCAGAGAGAGAGAGGGAGACACAGAACCTGAAGCAGGCTCCAGGGCTCCAAGCTGTCAGCACAGAGCCCAATATGGGGCTTGAACTCATGAACCATGAGATCATGACCTGAACCGAAGTTGGATGCTTAACTGACTGAGTCAACCACGCACCTCCAGAATGTTTTTGATTTCAAATAAGAAAAAACTCAACACAAAGTGACTAACATAAGAATAAAAATTTACTGGCTGCTCTAAATGACAGACCAAGGTAGAGGGCAGGCTTTGGGCATGGTTTGGTTACAATGTAACCGGTTTATGTCTCAGTCTTGCTTTCATTTTTTCACCCCTTTCGTTCTCTTTGTGCCCTTCTTATCCATAAGTAGGTTCTGCTAATAAAACTCAATGGCTTCAAGAGTTCTAGACTTCACATCTGTGCATCATCCTATCTGAAGCAAGAGAAGGTCCTGGCTTTCACGAAATTCCCTCTCTCTAATTAGGCCAACTCTTAAACCAATCATGGTGGCTAAAGGAGTTTTTTGCTCCAACTGTCTTGATCCAGATCAGATGCTGTATTCTTCAAGCTGATGGCTGGAGTTATTACCCTCCTAAAACCACATGATATCCCAAATGGAAGTCCGAGTCTATTGAGAAGAGGAGAATGGATACTGGGGAGGTAATAAAAGATGGCAAATAAATTGTGCAATACAGAATTGACTGCACCTTTTTATTTGGTCCAGAAATTAACATACAAACCACAAATTTTTTCACTACTCCTAGCTCGCTTACTTAGTACAATATTTTGCACAACCACTATTTCAGGGCTATATTTAAAGTATTTCTTTACAAAAAATTACTTTGCCATAAAATGATAAAACACATCATCACTGTAATCACTTTCCAGCCACGGGGGATGGGGAGGGGAATGAGGGGGATGGAGTGAAGACTTTGAATTTTTAAAGTACTATTGGGTAAATTACCCTAAACAAGATTATAGCAACTTCAAAAGTGTCTCAGTTGTTTCCATTCTTAAAAATAAGTTGGTGACAGGAGATGACTTGAAACACTCAATAAATGATAGTGTCAGTTTTATGTGGGTTTGCTGTTCAAATCTTTGAACAAAATGAGTTACAGGTAATATGTTTGCAGTACGTCATAGGCAAGGGAAAAACAGAGCAACAACAACAAAAAGACCAGCATCGGGACCTTCCTAATGCCTTTATTAGCCTTCCTTAAACACTGAGTACTTTCTATGGATCTAGAATCTAAGAAATGAATTTATTAGTTACTGCTTCTAGACAGTGCCGATGGAATGGCATTTAACCAATTTTAAATTGTCATTGGTATAAAATATGTAACTTAATTGAATTATTCTTTTTTTTTTTTAAATATTTTATTTATTTCTGAGAGAGAGCTAGAGACAGTGTGAGCAGGGGAGGATCAGAGAAAGAGTGAAACACAGAATCTGAAGCAGGCTCCAGGCTCTGAGCTAGCTGTCAGCACAGAGCCCTATGCGGGGCTCAAACCCACAAACTGTGAGATCATGACCTGAGCTGAAGTCGGACGCTTAACCGACTGAGCCACCCAGGTGCCCCTTAATTGAATTATTCTTATCTATCTAATTCATTCATACTGAAAAGAACCAAAAGGATTTCCACCTTACAAAATTTTCAAAACATACCCTAGGTGCACATAAACAAGGATGATTAATATGATCCTTCCTGGAATCTATGAAATGCAGTCAAGATCTGGTCTTTTCTCATATAGCAACAGCTCATTTCTACATTTCCAAAACTCTGAATTAGTATATGGATGATGTTATCATCTGTAAAATAGATATTTAAAGAATGTCTCAGTGTGGTAGCACTGGGAATGTAAAGATAAACAAGACAGTCTCTGTATTTAAAGACCTCACAGTCTACTGTTAGAGACAGAGATGTAAGCAGAAATTAGCTCTAAGAGCCCAGGAGATAGAGAGATTAGCTTTGCCTAATTTAAAAAAGCCACACAGAGGAGGTAACACTTGAACTAGATCTTAAATTATGGGTAACACTTTTATAGTTAGAAGAGAAAAGGCACAACGTTCTAAGAAGAAAGTCAAACACAAATGAAGAAAAAGAAAAGTTTGGAATTTCTGGAGCAAAGGGTACTTAGATATCTGCAAATGACACTGAGTCTGAAAATGCTAAGGACTGAGACTCAATTTTACATGAAGTGAGAGTCAATAAAGTAAGAAGGACAGCAGTGCAATTGGTTTTGCTTTTCAGATGTACGGCCATAGTAGAATGTGGCTATAAAGATGGAGGCCAGCTGGGATAAGGTTTTAAAGTCCAAGTGAGAGATAATCATGTTCTGGATATTTGAATGCAGAGATGCTTCTGAATTTACAATTAAAAAGACTAGGTGGATGAATGAAGAAGCAACGTTTAAGAGGAAAAAGAACACCAGATCTGCAGCCTGGAGGAGCTGGGTGGATGCCACGTTCTGCCATTAATTTGCTTTCTGATCTCATAAATTATTTTACCCTTATTATTATTTTTTTAAGGTTTATTTATTTTTGAGAGAGAGAAAGAGAGCAGAGGAGGGGCAGAGAGAGAGGGGGACAGAGGATCTGAAGTGGGCTCTGGGCCAATAGGGGACAGCCCTACATGGGACTGGACCCCACAAACCACAGGATCATGACCTGAGCCCAAGTTGGATACTCAACCAATGGAACCACCCAGATGCCCCAATTTTACTCTTATTATTTATAAAATACATATAGCCATACCTATCTAATAGGTTATTGTAATGATTAGACATAATATTTATAAGCCTCCTCCATATCATTAGTTTTATTATGATTATTTATGATGATGGTAATGATGATTAATCAGAGTATGAAAGAGAAGGAAATCCTGGAGCTCCTCCTAGGTTTTTGACATAGATGGATGGTGTCATGGATGGTGTCATAAACTAAACAAGTGACAGAATAGGTTCTTGGAAGTAAGCATTCATTCATCTTCAGTCTCCATAAGACTCCAGGTCTAGATTTCCAGAGGACGGTTGAAAATATGTACCAAGAACTTGGGAAAGAGAGTGTTTGGTTTAAAATACGGATTTTAGAGCTTGTCAGTATATAAATGACTTTTGAAGTAAAAATAGTGAATGGAATTAGTCAAAGATAGAAGAGCCAGAAAAAAGTATTCTAAGAACTGAACTCATGTTAAGTGACCTTGAGTCTTGCCTTTAGAGGAAAAAAAAAAAAAGAATTATTTCTGAAGTTCTTTTAAGAAAGATCTATCATTGGGTTGGGGCACCTGGGTGGCTCAGTCGGTTAAGTGTCCGAATCTTTATTTGGCTCATGTCATATCTCATGGTTCTTGGGTTCAAGACCCTACTGGGCTCTGTGCTGACAGAGCAGAGCCTGCTTGGTACTCTCTCTCTCTCTCTCTCTCTCTCTGTTTCTTTCTTTCTCTCTCTCTCTCTCTCTGCCCTCTACCCCTTCTCTATCTGGATAATCATGTTTCAGATATTCAAATGCAGAGAGAGATTCTTTCTGTGTCTCTCTGTGTCTCTCTCTGTCTCTCAAAAATAAGTAAACATTAAAAAAAAAGAGAGGTCTATCATTTCAAAGCTTCCATTTTGTGTTAGTATAGGCTTGCTTTTTAAAAATTTATTTATATATTTCCAGTATAGTTAACATTCAGTATTATATTAGTTTCAGGTGTATAATATAGTGATTCAACAATTTTGTCTTGTTTTGTTTTTTACATTTTTTTAAATGTATTTATTTATTTAGAGAGAGACAGCCTGAGCAGCGGAGGGGCAGAGAGAGAGGGAGAAGAGAGAGAATCCCCAGCAGGCTCTGTACCATCAGCATAGAGCCTGACTTGGGCTTAGATCATGACCTGAGCCGAAACCAGGATTTGGATGCTTAACCGACTGAGCCACCCAGGTGCCCCTGATTCAACAATTTTGTACATCACTCAGTGCTCACCACAATAAATATACTCAGTGTAGACTTGCTTTTGCCTTTGGGAAATCCTGACTTTCAGTTTGGCTAGAAAAAAATGCAGAGGTGGAGCCAAAGTCCTGATCTGGAAGTTTAGGCCCATAAGAAGCTAGACTGAATTGTGTAATGAACAAAATGGCTGTCCTTGTTAGGGGCAAAATGGAGACTACATAGATAGAGTATTAACTGGCTTTCTTCATCCATGAATATCTCTCACGAAGATGTTCTTTCCCAGTTTAGCACAGTCTCTGAAACTTCTGGTATATACTCTTACTTAGCAACCGTATCTAGTATCATGGTTTTAAATACAATGTAGATGATGATGACTTTCAATTTTTTATTTACAGCTCAAACCTTTACCCTGAGCCTCAGATTCATATATCCCACTGCCAAATCAACACCTCCACTTGCGTGTCAAAGAGCATATCAAAGTCAACATGTCTAAAACATCAATTCTTTCCTCCCCCTCAACAAAATTGTCTCCTTCTGGAGTTGTTTTTATTTCAGAAAATGGCAATTCAATCTTTCCAGTGGCACAGACCAAAAACCTTAGAGGCATCCTTGATTCTAGTCTTTCTCCCACACTCCACATCCAATGCCTCACTAAATATTACTAGTTTGAACTTCAAAATAATCCATTAAAGAGGGCACTTGCAATGAGCAGTCAGTCATAAATGAAATTGCTGAATCACTGTATTTGAATATAACTCTATATGTTAACTATACTGGAATTAAAATAAAAACTTAATTTAAAATATATATCCAGATTCTGCAGAAGAAGCAAGACTTTTGGAACTATTTAGCACCCCACACCATAAGTAGCCACAGAAGCATCAATAGCCATTAACAATATCCCAGTAACATCCTAACTGATCTTGTGTTGATAGGATGCTTCTGACAGGGCTCCCATGATCCCCCTCCTGGTAGCCTTGTCTCCTGTAATCCCCTCCCATTAAATGTGGGCTGGACCTAATGACTTACTCTTAATGAATCAAACATAGTAAAAGTGATGGGATATTACTTCTGTGACTAAGATACAAAAGACTCTTACTTCCATGTTGCTGAGATTTCTCTCTTTGTTCTCCATGCTTACTAGCTCTGATAGTTAGGACTACCTGGAATGGCACTGGGGACAGCCTCTGGTCATCAGCCATCAAGGAACCGAGGCCCTCAGTTCAACAGCCCACGAGTAACTGAACTCTGCTAACACTCACTGAGTGAGTTTGGAGGCAACTCTTGCCCCAATTGACCTTGAGATTACTGAACAGCAACACTGTGAGGCCCTAAAGCAGAGGCCTAAGCCATGCATCAATTCTCGAGCCATAGAAACTATGTGAAATCAAATGTATGTGTTTAGCTCACTAAGTTTTGAGGCAGTTTGTTACAGGGCAATAGCTAACACCCCTCTCCAAAATCAATTCTGAAATAGCAGTCAAATGACTGTTTTAAAAGTCAAGGCACTCCTCCACTTAAAGTCTTTCAACAGTTTGGAAGCTCACTTGGAGTATAAACAAAAATCCTACAACAGCTTCACATGGGCTTACTGGCTTTTGTTGATCAAGCACACTCTTTTTTCAGAGTAGTCACACTTGCTGTTTCATCTGCTTGAAAGACTTTCCTCTAGTAGCCACATGGTTTGTTCCTTTACTTTTTTTAGCCTCTGCTCAAATGTCTCCTTTTCAGTGAGACCTTCCCTGATTACCCTATAAATTATCAATGACTTCCCTCCCTAATACTTCCTGTCTTCCTTCCTTACTTTATCTTTCCCAGCA
The DNA here is from genome assembly GCF_003009895.1 of Hyaena hyaena. Taxonomy (NCBI): domain Eukaryota; kingdom Metazoa; phylum Chordata; class Mammalia; order Carnivora; family Hyaenidae; genus Hyaena; species Hyaena hyaena. The sequence continues at coordinate 1,228,823 of NW_024080911.1, forward strand.
TATGATCTACACCTTTTCTCCCATACTTGTATATTGTCCTTCTCCCCTTACTAAAAGAAAAGCTCCAGGAAGAATAGGGCTGATTTAGTCATTGTTGTGTCTCCAGCACTGGAACAGAGCCTACTACATAGTGAGCTCTCAGTTTGTCAAACAAATGAGCAAACTCCTGGTTCTTTAGCCGTGGAGTTGGTCCATCTGGAAGTTGTAAATGTTTGGGGTGCCTGAGTGGCTCATTTGGTTAAGCATCTGACTCTTGACTTCGGCTTAGGTCATGATCTCACTATTTGTCAGTTCCTTGCTGTGCACTGGGCTCTGTGCTGACAGTGTGGAACCTGCTTGGGATTCAGTCTCCTTCTCTCTCTGCCCCTCCCCCGCTTGCTCTCTAGCTCTCTCTCAAAATAAATAAAAATCAACTTAAAAAAAAAAGAACGATGTAAATGTTTAATGGGAGAAAAACAAGGATTGGACAGAGCCCTACTCAGGAACTATATAGCAAACAACATAAAAAGCCATAGGAATATGAATTGCTATTAACAATCTACTATTGGTTAGGATATGAAGCAAAATTATAATTTAATGCTATTATAAGCTAGTAATTTTTCACATAAAGAAAAAAAATCTGTTCCATAATCACAGACTGTACCCCTAACCTTGGCTAATCATCTTGCAAATGCATGCGATTAGTCACAATGGATAATGTGAAAGGGAGTGCCAGTAGTTCAGGCAGCACAATCCATCACCAACACAGGGGAAATAACTCAAATTTCGTGTCCTACTAATGGCGGGTCAGTAGCATCAATTTTGTATTTGAAGGGCAATCCAAACCAAATTCCCTAAAAGGCACCAAAATTTTGATAACTACTCTGCTAAAATGAATATCATCTAGCAAAACAACAGATTTAACATTGAAAGAATTTGTAGCAATTGGGAAAGCAACTGAATTAAAAGCGCAAGAACAAATCATGCAAGGCAATCTTGTTGGTTGTTTTGATAGAACGTCTAAATGTATGGCTATTTAAGGGAACAATATTTTATCAAAATGTCAGAAAACCTTACTTTTTACTCATTTTTAGTGGAATCTAACAATTTGACTCAAATGGCCCTTCAGTACAAAAACTGTATATTGAAAATGGGTCAAAGGTACAATATATGGCCCTGTGTGAAATTACCATCTCATCAATCCTACGATATAATGTTTTAAAACCAGAAGGTGAACATAAAAGAATAAGAAGAACCTCTAAAAATAGTCAGGAAAGTAAAAAGCTAAGTAAATTTGGGATCAAAAGACATTAGAGATGACAGAAAGGGATTTTTCAACTGTTTGAAGCTAGAGAGAAAAAAAATGATGGGATAGGCTTCCCGTTTAAAAACTATAATGCTAACAGGTGATAGAACACTAAAATATTTCTATTCGGTGTCCTTCAAGTTGAAAAGGACCAATTAAAAAAAAAAAAAGAATTACAGGCCAAGATAGTTGAGAAGATAGTAAAAAGGGCACATAGCCACTTTAAGTGAAGTTAAGTCTGTAAGACCAAGCCAATTACATCTTTAGAAGCTGAAAGAATTTGTAGATGGGATCTCAGCACCACTATTTGGTATGAAGAAAGAAGAAGCCAGGAAATTGAATGTAGCTCTGTGTTGCTTTTTTTAATATGAATATTGGAGTGTTTTGTTTTGTTTTAAGTATCAGACATAGATTGAAGGCAAAATCTAAGAGTGGATTTATTAAGCATATGCATTTCAAACATTTAGAAAGTAATGTAGGGATGGTTATGCACCAATAAAGGCTTACAAACACAAGGTCTAAACTAAACTCATTTGTATTCTTGTTTTGGTTTGGTTTGTTGCTTGTCTATTTTCTTTTTAGGTCCAAATTTGCTAGAAAGAGCTCCTAAGCTTTGGAGTTAGGGAAATGAAAATGGATTTGAACCCTGGCCCTACCACTTTCTTCCTGGGAGATTGAGGAATTCTCTCTTTTATTCTTTCTGTCTTATTTACTCATAATACTGCTTCAAAGAGCTGTTGTAAGGACACTGTAGGCTGATCAAAGTAAAGCACCTTGCATAACTTGACACACAGTTGACTTGTATTATGTGTAAGTGGAAATCTTTCATTTCTCTACTTCCATATTCCTTTTTCTCCCTGCAGTCCCTTTCCTCTCTTGGAGCTAGCCTATTTAAAGGATATGTGCATTCAGGTTGCCTTCTGTGCTAAGCAGAAAGATTATTCAGACACTTTTAGCTTATGCGAAGGGGAGGCATAAGATTGCCCAACACTGCCTATGTAATGACCTAATGTGAGAGGATATCAGAATGTGCCAGTGGCCACAGCTGAACCACCTTCTTCGGTTTCATCAGCAATAAAGCTGATATTCTGAACTAGGAGCTCCGTCGGTTAAGTGTCCAGCTTTGGCTCAGGTCATGATCTCATGGTTTATGAGGTGGAGCCTGGTGTCAATCTCTGTGCTGTCACCATGGAACCCGCTTAAGATCCTCTATCCCCCCTCTCTTTCTGCCCCTCCCCACTCATTCTCTCTTTGTCTCTGTCTCTCTCTTTCCAAAAATAAACATTTAAAAAAAAGCTGCCATTCTGCTCTTGATACAACTTTTATATCACTGTCATTGGGGGGGAAATTTGGGTTTAGGGTGAAGAAAACAGTGTTGTCAGCCAACTAGAACCTCAACAAGATGATAACAACAATGATGAGAAAACTAATAAATTGGGGTAATTCTTAGATATTTTACACTTGGATCGTAGTTCCTTAAATGACAAAAATCTTTGCAATCTGATAAAGAAAATGGTTAAATGTATGTAGTTAGATAAGTAATGAATTATATACCAAAAGGGCATCAATTAATAATACTTAATATTTCCTTTGCACTTAAGGAACCCTAGGTACTAGCTAAAGCCTTCATGTGTATCATCTTATTCTTCTCTAACAGCCACATGATGCAGATACTGAAATTCTCCATTTTATAATTTAGGAAACTAGAACTCAAAGGTTAAGCAATTTGCCCAAGGTCACACTGTTAAGTAGAAAATCAGGATACAAACTCAGATCTGTGTGAGTCCAAAGCTCATATGCTGACACAGGGCTTGGCAGACTACCTACCACAAGCCAAATGCAACCCGTTGCCTATTTTTGTGAATAAAGCTTTATTGGAACTGCCACACATGTTTTTTACATATTGTCTACAGCTGCTTCTGCATCATAATGGCAGAGTCTAGCAGTTGCCACAGAAACCACGTGGCCTGCAAAGCAGAGAACCTTTACTACCTGTGTCTTTATGGAAAAGTTTGCAAACCTCTGCTATTCTGTAATGTTTTTTCAATTGACTATCTTGCCCATTTCCATCTCATGCATAACAGTGACTCAAATCTGTCCCCTCACTTAACACTGGGTGATGAGATAAAAGCTGGGGGTGGGGAGGGAGTTTGGATGCACTCTTTTATTCAGAAACCAAAATTTAATAAAAGACCCAATGGCCCCCATAGTGTTGTTTTTTTTTTTACTATGTTTTCCTCCCTAGAGCTTCAGCATCGTTCTCAAATCACTGTAAATCCCTTAAGTGGTATCTCTTGACAATCCCGGATTTGACCTTCTGGAAGAAATAAGACAATTCCTAACCAGTACAACTATTCCAAATCACATGCGGGGTTTTTTCCACTCTATATTAGGAAAAATTCAAGTAGACACAAAATATATAGAGTGAACAGTTAAGTAAAATTCCATATGTCTATCACCTAGGTTCAAAATTACCATCTTTGAGGATAATTTTATCTCATCCATATACTTTACTTCCCCCAGTCCCCACCCGCAAGCCATTTAAAATACATTACAGACATCATATCATTTCAGCCATAAATACTAAAAGTGATTTTCAACACAGACCAGTAGATTATCAGTGATAAAACCTATATACTCCTTAGTATCTGCAGACCTGTAAGTTTGCTCAAATTCAGATATTTATTCTGTCTCTGCTTCTAGCACGACAATGTATACTACATTTTCTGTCAAAAAAGTCAGTTTAAGAGAACATACTGTTCAAAAATCCATTAGGAAAAGAGTTCAGAAACTGTTATAACAGTTCATATCATGTGGTAGGAAGTGATTTCAATTACTCTACCAATGAAGCTCCAAGGGTCAAAAATAAGAGTCTGTGTAATAAAGGAACATGAGGGAAGAAAGAAAGCTACCCTGGCCATGATGTGCCAACAAAAATGATAAATATAACATTTGCCATATATTCTTGAAAGATCCTATACCTGTTACTGAGACCATTATTTATTTCCTAAGACTACTGTGATGATACAGACCTTACTGTTGGAAGGTGTCTTTTAAGTGTGCAGGGAGAAGTTGTAATCTATCTTTTAAAGAAGTCAGCACGAAGTATCCATTTGTAGATTTCTTTGGGGCACCTAGGTGGTTCAGTCGGTTGAGATCCGACTTTGGCTCAGGTCATGATCTCAGGGTTCATTGGTTCGAGCCCAGCATCGGGCTCTGTGCTGACAGCTTGTAGCCTGGAGCCTGCTTCAGATTCTATGTCTCCTTCTCTCTCTGCCCCTCCCCCACTTGTGCTCTGCCTCTCTCTGTCTCTCAAAAATAAATAAATGTGAAAAGAACTTATAGATGTTCTTCAAAGCTAGAAGCATAATTTTGCTCTATTCAAAACAACTAAAAAAGATCTGTTGCTTGCCGGCTCTAATAACCCCAAACACAACTTGTGGATAAGACAAAGTTAAGTATATTCCTTACATATTAACAAAGAACACAACCTCTGCAAAGCTTTGGTAATGTCTCTGTGGGGGAATAAATTCAGCATTAATTGAGAATCAGAGATTTAGTTCAGTGTTTCAGTGTGGGGCGGGGGTGGGGGTGGGGTGTGGACCTCATGAGAGCTGAGTAAAGATTAAGAGACAGTAGTCCAGGATTGTCAAAAACAGTAAGCAAGGATTTTTGAGGCAAGACGTTCCAAGAATCTTCGGATGTAAATTGTGTGTTGATGTTCTCCATTGAAGAATCATCATGGGTCTGTTGAAAGTCACACCAGTGAAGACAACGGAATACTAAAAGTCATGTAAAGTAAATGGTTAGTTTATCTGCTGGGAGTGAGGAAAAGCAGGCATTTTAACTTATGAGTGTCAGGTTGGTAGTCTCAGTTCTCAACCTTCATCTTCAAGTCAAACAAGTTGTCTTCACATAGGCTATGGTTAGGTAAATAAGCTATATATGAGATAGATAATCTCTTCATATACACATATGTTTTTAATATGATGTAATCCATACAGTGTTTAATTAGTCTATTAGGTTTGTGATGAAGATGCCAGTAGAGACTGAAAATGATTCATTATGTATTTTTCTTCTTCATTTTGGAGTTCAGCCAATCCTTCTTGTGGCTCCTGAGGTGTGGCCCTACTTAACTTTCAGTATCCTTAGAGTCTTCTTAGCAATTGTAGAGAACTTCTGGTCACTGCACCTGCAATCGTTCAAAGTTCAGATGGTTAATGCAGACACATCATCAACTGTAGTAAAAGTTGGGTCTTTCATCTAACTCTCTCCCCCTAATGCTTGTCCCTAATTACTGAGGATTCAGAAATGTTTGTTTGTTTGTTTTCATTCTTCTGTGTTATGCAGCATTTCTGAGATGTCATGGACATTAACACTATGAAGCCTACCCAAGAATAGCAATGTAAGGCTTAGAATTTAGTGCTTTTACTTCTTAGCTTTAATCAATATTTCTACACCATATTTCTGATATTGTTGAAAGATAGAAGCAGAAAATGTTCACCTTTAGCCCAGAATGCTGACCTATACCCTGCATAGTTCTGATAAGGATCAAATACTGCTAGTTGCTACATCCTTAAAGAATCTCATGCCTGCCTGTATATCTCACCAATTGTTAATATTGAACTGAATGATAAGCACCAGAGAAATCTTGAGAAAGTAGTTTTATAAGCAGAAATTTGAAGAAGTTATTTATGATCTAACATTCCCTGCACATTCCCTCTCCCTTGATCATAACCAGCGGCTTCATACAGCAAAAGTGCAGCTCCTTCTGTCCACAGATCCTGTCCCTGTGCTACTTAAATGAACTTGCTAAGTTACACCATCAACGTCTCAAGAATTCTTTCTTGCTCATTGTGCTTGATGACCCTACAATGATATCAACAGATGATGAATTATAGAAACATCTGGGAGGTCTGAAACCATCTTGCAGTTGTGTGAATGGGAAAAATCCGAAAAGTTAAATTTCCAGCGTCATTGCCTTAAGCGATCATATCAAAATGGCTAGTGTTCACCCATACTCAAGATGAGATTGTGCAATATATATTCCCATCTACCCTTGAAAAGAAAATACAAGCTTTCTTTAGGTTATTAGAATTTTACTTAGTGTCTGATTCATCTGGAGGATTTGGTCTCTTAAATCATAGGAAAACTAACTTCTGAGGTGAAACTCTTACTGATTCCTAAACCAACTTACCCTCAAGCCTCCAGTGAAGTAAGATCCCGGTTAATGTGAAGATCTTCCACAGAAGCTCCTTTCGGCTGCCTTACCTGACTGACTAACCTAGCTTTTAGCCCTAACAATCTTCCTCCACTAATAGACCATAGATTCTCAATTATCTGACCATCTGTTCTGTATTTATCTTGCACAACCTCTCAGTCTCCCTAATATTCAGAGACGGCTTCCAAACTGCTAACATTTCTCTGCTGACTGGCTTTTGACTTTCATGTTAATGCCTGCCAACTCTGTTCTTTTCTTGTGTAAGCAAACTATTTGTAATAAAATCCAAACTCAGCTCATCACAAACTGGCAACTCAGAAAGAATATCTGATGGGAAAAGAAGTAGGTCTCAAAGACTTTTAGACCTGTTCTTGGTGATTTCTCATTAATTTCCTCTGCTACTTAAAGAAGGTCCTGCTCCCAGAGTGCCTGGCTAGCTCAGTCAGTAGAGTATGCAGCACTTGATCTTGGGGTGAGTTTGAGCCCTACGTTGGGTGCAAAGATTACTTAAAAAAAAAAAAAAAAAAAAGAAGGTGCTGCTCCCTCTTTGACATTTTCTTCCAAGACCGAACACAGGACTCTACTTAATTCTTCATAGTGCAACTAGACCCAGACTAAAAAATTAAAAATAATTTACTGAGTACTAAGAGGAAGGAGATACCAATAGGGATAGAAATAGCAGAAATAACTTGCTGCAAAATAATCGATATTACACTATGCTATTTATCTATCTTCTACTGGGGTTTTCTTGAAGAAATTTCTCTTTGACTAGTTTCTAGTCTCTGCCCAGCCCCAGGTCTGCCTCAGTGGAGCAAAGGTCATTTTCTTCTCACTACCTGGAAATGAATTATGCATGACTGGACTCTTCGGAGACCAAATGTAATAGTGATATTCCCAAAGAAAGATGAAAATGCTCTTTCTCGCCTGCATAAGCCATGTCAAAGACAAAAACTGGGGGTGTCAGTCTGCTTCAGTAGGTAGAATATGAGGCTCTTGATCTTGGGGTCATGGGTTTAAGTCCCATGTTGAGTGTAGAGATTGCTCAAATAAATCCACTTTTTAAAAAAAAATTTTTTTTAATGTTTTATTTATTTCTGAGAGAGAGAGAGAGAGAGAGAGAGAGACAGTGTGAGCAGGGGAAGGTCAGAGAGAGAGGGAGACACAGAATCTGAAGCAGGCTCCAGACTGACAGAAACTGTCAGCACAGAGCCCTATGCGGGGCTCAAACCCACAAACCGTGAGATCATGACCTGAGCCGAAGTTGGACGCTTAGCTGTCTGAGCCATCCAGGTGCCCCTTAAATAAGTCCACTTAAAAAAAATAAGACAAAAACAACAGCTAAGAATGATTTTATTTATACTATTGCAATAGAGAGAGCATCTAGATCTGAAGATGAGTTTTTCAGTAGGATGGATTCACACCAGATGTTTAAAGAGAGCAGTAACTAAGTGACAGATGGGGTGAGTTAGTGTTGGAATTGTTTTGCAATCAGAGAAAGTCTCAGTCATCTCAACAGGAAATGTTTATGTTTATGTCTAGCTAGTATCAGAGGACATACATTTTTTTTTTAGTTTTATTTATGTAAGTAATCTCTATATCCAACATGGGGCTCAAACTCATGACCCTGAGATCAAAAGTCACATGTTCTTCCAACCGAGTCAGTCAGGCACCCTAGAAGATACACATTTTTAATGTTAGCTAATCACTTATGAGACAAAAAATTAGAAATTGACTAGGGGCAAGAAGGGAAAGGTCTCTGTCTGGCCCTGTTAGCAGGTTCAGGCAAGAGAGAAAAGCAATGTGTTTGACCTTGTCACATTGCCCTTCCCTCTTATTGAAGGCAACCATAAGGTTGTCCTTAAATAGCTGCAAGGGAAGCAAAGCAATGGGGAATGTAAAGACCCACACCTTTTTCATTCCAGATTTGATCTTGGTACTTAAAGCTCAAATTTAGCTTCTATGTGAGAAGTTAGTTGGAAGTGGAGTTGTTTTGAGGTCTGATGGATCATACACATTTTTGAATCATATTTTGAGACAATAGCTACCTAGTAGCATTTAAGACTGTAGAGAGGATGCATCATTTCACTGTAAGGCATAAGATTACAAGGAGAGGGATGAGGAATTCTTGCGATATACCCCAAAGCCAGGATCCGAGATTTCTATTTCCTATCCAGAAGAACATGTCTGATAGGCCATTTCGATCAGCTTTTAGAGAGCCAAACAGCCTTTTCCTTGAGTTTAGTGGTTGACTGTTCTACTTGGTCTGTGATGTTAATCCAAGTGCAACAAAATGTTTTCGCTATGGATCAGACACCTCCCTGACCAGGTGGGAAGAGGTTGAGTGCCTGTAACAACACTAGCCAGTGAGTTTAGGCTTATTTGTTATGTTTCTATGGCAGAAATGGTATCATTTATTACTTCTGAATGGGTTTGGAGACCTTTCTATGTTTTAAAATTGTATAATTCCCATAGTAGATATAATGGCCTTCATAGCACACATAAAGAGAGAATTAATGACACCTCTATGAACTCTTCTGAATAATTTATATTTGCCTCATTTTGAAGTGACAATTTAAATCTCCAGATGGACACATGGCCAACAGGTACACTAGTGATTTTAAATAACTGGAAGTCCCAGATAAGGTTTCTAAAAATGTAGGGGAAAATTTCATGTGGGGAAGGCAGGTGTGGGCTTGCTACCACATAAAAAGTAATATACTTGGTAGGGGGACACAGGCCCTTTGGGGGGTGTAGGAATTAATAAAAATAGTTGTAGTTCACCATGGGTTAGTTCACCATGGGTTAGTTCACCGTGGGTTAGTTCATGCAGTCATTACTTAGAGTTCAACGAAGTCTGCAAGATTAGTTGAAAAGTGGTAAAGGAGAAGATGGTTATCAGAAATGAAAGTGCTGATGTGCTTTTTTTTTTTCTTATACCTGTTCTGGGGAAGTAGAGTCATGAGTTTTGGAGATTTAAAAAATATTTTTAATATTTATTCATTTTTGAGAGACAGAGTATGAATGTGGAGGGTCAGAGAGAGAGAGAGAGATGGAGACACAGAATCCGAGGCAGGCTCCAGGCTCTGAACTGTCAGCACAGTGCTCAACACAAGGCTTGACCTCACGGACTGCGAGATCATGACCTCAGCTGAAGTCAGGTGCTTAACTGATGGAGCCACCCAGGTGTCCCAAGGTTTGGACATTTTAAGAGATGTATTGATTATGTTGGGAATTGAGTTCCAGTTGGTACATGCTGAGAGGTTGGGGTTGATGAAGTGGAAGTAGTTGAATTATCCATATAGACCATTAAGGGGAAAATCTCCCTGGGATGTGCTGAGGGGAATGGCAATTGAGTGCCCACCCTGGTTGTCAGGTGATGGATGGGTTGAGAGTGTAGGGACAGTTGAAAAAAAACAAAAAACAAAAAAAAACAAAAAAAAAACCAGAACAAATTGAATGAGGGAGATTTGTTCTCTTTTGGTTTATATGGTAGGTCAGGAAAGGACAGAACAAAGAGGGGCAAAATCATTTCAAGGTATTGGGTAATCAGGGGAGCATTGGTTCAAAGATTGATGGAAACAGAAACAGTTAGACAAAGAGGAGACAAAGAAAGCAGGGATTAAGCAGAGACCCCCTGGAGGTTCTTGTTTTAGAATCTGGGGTAGAAGCTGACTGCTTTGTGATGCTCTGTGCCTATTTGGTGGGGCTTGGGAGAGCAGGGTACTTCATCCCACCCCAGAAGCAAGGTCTTCTGTTGGATCAGATTTCTATTCAGGTGAAGATAGTGTTTTCCTTAATTGTGCAACAGGAGCCCAAGGTTGTACTCCTGGTGGATTTGCAGCAATACTGGTGGTTAGGAAGAGTTAAGTTAGGTCCCTTCTACTGGGATTCAGCATCAGTTTTTCAGACCTGTCTTTACCAAAAAACTAGGTATCCAACCTGAAAATCATGTAAGGTCTGAGGTGGAGCTGCTAGTCATAAGTATGAGTGTATTTAATAAGACCTGGGCAGTCTTTAAGTTTATTGGATTGAATCCTATTAGATCTCCTAAGGTCCAAGAGGGGTAATGGATCTTCACTGCCCTGCCTGTAACTATTTCTTAAGGGCTGAAGTGGGAGGAGCAAATAATGATCAGAGATAAAGGCATGACTGTGAGCCTAGGCAAATCCGGTTTTCTTCAGGGAGTTTGGTTGGTTTGGCCCATTCTCTTTTTCCAGAGGACTGAGCATGGTAAGAACGATGCAGTTTTTGAGAGTAGAAGCACCTGTTGAACATCTGGGGAATTGAATACCTCTATTGCTAGAGGGGAACCAAGGGACTGTCCAAGTGGTTACTCTTAGCTATAATGCTGGCAGTGCCTATTTTCAGGGAAAACATCCAGCCATCCTGAAAACATGCAGACTGTGGTTTAGGGCATATTGCTATTCATGAAACATTAAGAATAATTGAATAAAATCCATTTACCAGGGAAGAAATGAGCCAGAAGGAGGTGGCTCTAATCCTTGTCCCACATTTAGATTTTTACCAGGATTGTGTTTCCTGGTAGATTGAGCCAGTGGAGGTAACCTGCTCAATATGAAGGCAAGTGCATTCCCACTAATATTTGTGCAGGAGAGCTTTATTTCCTTTGCCACAGGGTCTACTCTCACAGAGGCTGTGGACTACATTGCAGGCAAGAGAAGAGGACAGACCAACATGGGTGTCTCCAAAGTTAAAAATAAAGATAAAAGACCCCATTGTTTCTAATTAGCTTTTTCATCTTCAGGTGCTTCAGGTGCTCCTTAAATTCTACTTAAGGAATGCCTTAAATTCCTTAAGTAGAGCTTCTGTGTCGAAAGGAGATGGGGGAGGGGGTGAACAGGGAGGGTAGCTGAGAAAGAGGGTCTTGGAAAGCAGCTGTGTCAGCTTATTTGTCAACCAAGCGGTTTTCTCTAATTTCAGGAGTCTGGCTACTAATCTGAGGCTTGATTTTGAGAATTTTCCTTGGAATGCCTGGGAATTACAGATTTTTATCATGCCCTCGTCATCGATGTCTGAGGGCCTCTAAATGTTTATGTCTTTTGGCTGATCCTCTTAAAGAATTATCTTTCTAGGAGATCCCATTTGGTTTAGGTCTCAAATTAGATAGAGTGTGAATATGAAATAAAGGCTTGATCCCAAGTCATCGGCATGAGTTAGTTTGATATAAAGGATGTATTTTGTAGAAAAGTAACATTGTCTTTCTGAAAGGGGGTCATCAGATCATCTTGGGTATAAAACACTTAGAAGAATTTGCATGACCTTATTGCTTTAATTTATGTCAGGTAGCACGGGACAAATACAGACAATGGAAGACTGTAGAAAGGGTTCCACCACATTCTAGCCTACTTGATGTTATTGGCCCAAGGTCACTTAAGGCTAAGGGCTCCAGAAGCATTCAAAATGCATTTCAAGAATTCATATTGATTTTGCAGTCTGATACCAACAGAATTTCTTGGGTTAGACTCTCTCTCAAAATGGCTCTAAGTGCTTATAATTACATTTCAAACATCTGCTGCAACAATCAGGTCTGTGCTAGTTTTCGCAACACATGGATTGACAGACACCATCCTTACTGACAATAGTTCTGATTCAACCTGAGCATAAGTGGTGAGAATTTGTAGTTGGGAACCTTATCTGAGCTGTCACCATTATGTCTTATCAACCCCAAGCAAATGGCCATCCCCGGATGGATGGTGCTGTCTACTAAGATTGCCTTAAATAAGAATGTTGGAATAACTGGATTCCAATGTTTGCCAGACTTTTTTGTCCTCAGGGTTAACATTTTCATTTTCAACAACTGAAATTGAATTTTCTGAATTAATTATTGGGGGGAGGAAAAGAGGTGGTGATAGTTCAAGATCTGCTATGACGGTCTCATCTATAGCAGAAATTGGTCTATCATCTATTTTTACAAAGTCCCCAAGCTAAGATGATTTTTGCATTTTTATTTTTTTATTTATTTATCATTTTTTAAGATTTATTTATTTTTGAGAGAGAGAGAGAGAGCACGAGAGAGGGAGGGGCAGAAAGAAAGAGAGACACAGAATCCGAAGCAGGCTCCACGCTCTGAGCTGTAAGCCCAGAGCCCAACGCAGGGCCCTAACTCACTAGCCGCGAGATCATGACCTGAGCCAAAGTCGGATGCTTAACCGACTGAGCCACGCAGGCACCCTGACTTTTACATTGTTAAATGGGTAGTAAAAAAACCCAGAGAATAGTATTTCATGACACATGAAAATTACATGAAATCCGAATTTTAGTGTCTGTAAATCAAGTTTACTTGGAACACAGTGGCACTCATGAATTTGTTTTATCTATTGCTACTTTTGCCACAGTAGTTGTTACAGACACTCTATAGCTGGCAAAGGCTGAAATATTTACCACTTGATTCTTTACAGAAAAAGTTGGCTGGCCCTTACTCTAGCATGCTGAAAACAAAGTAAAACTCCCTCTGGAAGTCAGTCCCATATTTTTACCTATTTTTGCCAAAAGGCAAAATTTTGCTGGAGACTACATAATACTTAGACTAGATATTTATCTTTAAAAGACATACATGGGCAAAAGGCCCCAATTCAATGGTTGATTAATAAGATCTTCTTCCATTATGACTTGGTAATGACAGAATCCTTAGCAATGCCTCCTCAGGTGCCATAGGCATGGAATATTTAGCTCTGTCTTCTAAAAACTGAGTAGTGACACACACACACACACACAAACCTTATTTTCCTGGATTCCTGCAATGGCTGTAGAGAAGTCAGCTGGCATTTCCATACTTACTAGTAAAACTCAGAGACACTGTCATAAAAAGCTATGCCATAAAGGAGAAAAGGATTCTGTTAAGTCACCAGTGGGGCAGGGAGTAGAAGATAGAACGTGGCTGGTGTGGTATCCAGGATGGGTGATTTTGTGCTTTTAGTGTTAGCGCTTATAGTTCCTTTGGTGGTTTTTTTAAATGTGTTTTTTTTTAATTAAAAAATTTTGTTTTGTTTTTATTTATTTTTGATAGAGAGAGAGAGACAGAGCATGAGCAGGGGAGGGGCAGAGAGAGAGGGAGACACAGAATCCAAAGCAGGCTCCAGGCTCCGATCTGTCAGCACAGAGCCTGGTGTGGGGCTTGAAGCCACAAACTGTAAGATCATGAGCTGAGGTGAAGTCAGACGCCCAACCAACAGAGCCACCCAGGCACCCCTCCTTCCGTGTTTAAATTGATGTTCAGCATCTTCAGTGTTCCAGAAGGGAATTAAAGAGGGGTTAATCTAAAATACATATTATTCTTGATAAATAACGAATCTTCCTTGTCACTAGGTGATCTCGTTAACCTTGTAAAACAAGGAGATAATTCAAGATCTGCTATGATGGTCTATAAGGAGAAATTAAACAATCATAGGGACTAATCGGCAATCCCTTGTTATTATATTATTCGTTTTTTAAAGGCTTTATTCTACTTGTCTCTCTTTCTTTGCTGCCTTCTCTCCTCCCATCACTTAAAAGTTGATTTCTTGGGGTGCCTAGGTGGCTCAGTGGGTTGAGTCTCCTACTTCAGCTGAAGTCATTGTCTCTCAGTTCATGAGTTCGCGCAGCTATAGGCAGTGCAGAGCCTGCTTTGATCTTCTGTCCCCTCTCTCTGCCCCTCCTCCACTTTTCACATTCTCTCTCTCTCTCGCTCTCTCTCTCTTTCTCTTTAGCTCTCTCAAAAATAAGTAACATTAAACAAAATTTTTAAGTTGAGTTCTTTGGAATAGATGCTCACCTTTCTTACTTTCATTGTTCTCCTTAGGAAATTCCATCTTCACCTATGATTCAAATAAAATGTTTATGCTCTAACTTAAAAAGAAAATGAATCTTCAGTCCGTGCTGAAAACTCCAGACTATAATAGTGCCTTTTCAACCTTGCCACCTGAATGTCCAAAATGGACTTCAATCTCAACATGTCCAGTGAACACTCCTGATCCTCCCATGGAAATGGGTCTTCCCCCAGGGCTTCTGTCTTGGTGAGTGTCATCCTTATGCAGCTGGGCAAATCAAGAAACTGGGAGTGATCCTCAACATTCCCCTCTCCCTCATGCCCTCCACCCCAATAAGCAAAAAGGAGATTTGTGGTTTCTTAAATACTGTGTCAGCCATATATACCCACTTCTCTTTACTCCCCATTCCCTTCCTCCTAGTTTGAGCTACCAGAATAATCCCTCATCTTGGGCTAAAGACACCTAATTTTTTCTTTAGACACCATCATCTTTTCTTATGCTGTTTCCATTCCCCCCCCCCCCCAATCTCTGTGCAGAAGCCAAAAGAAGCATATATAACTGCAACTTTTATTGTCTTCACTCTTCTGTAAATCCTTCGGCAGCTTCCAACTGTTATTAAGGTGAACGGCATTCTTAATGACCAAAGCCACAAGATCTGACCTCTGCCCACCTCCCTGGTCTCTTTGGATGGCAATCTTCCCTCCGTTAGAATCCCTGCCAAATTGGCCTTTTCTCATTTTCCCAAATGTTCTGTTTTCTTTCAGGCTGCAGAAGCCTTCCACAGATAGCTCTCCCTGAGATCAGCTAAATGTTACTCACGATAGAACTGCCTCAAGACCACTATGTCCATCAGAGATCTAAAGCCATTGAGCCTTAGAAGCTTTCAGGTCCTCAGTCTCCATCCATAAGCTCCCAGGAATCTCCTTTGATTCTATGCAAATTTACTCACTTTGTCCCTGATCCACATTTGAAGATATTAAAAAGAGGAGTTTTGGGGGTGCCTGGGTGGCTCAGTCGCTTGAGCATCTGACTTCGGCTCAGGTCATGATCTCACGATTGTGAGTTCGAGCCTCACACCGGGCTCTGTGCTGACAGCTTGGAGCCTGCTTCAGAATCTGTGTCTCCCTCTCTCTCTGCCCCTCCCCCACTCATGCTCTGTCTCTCAAAAATAAACATTAAAAATTTAAAACAAAAGAGCAGTTTTGTTCAACCATAAAAAGGGGGGGATCCTCCCTGGCAATGGGTACCTTCTTGAATTACAGTTTTTACACATCCACCTTTAAGAGTCTTCCTTCAAGACACTCTTCCTGTAACAAATAAGACATATTCTGTGATGATCTGTCTACTGCTGCCAAGAAAGTGAAAAACATATTTACAGTTTTTGCTCAGTCTATTTCTAAAATCAGTCTTTTTTTAAAGTCTGTCTTTTTAACAAAAGGTAAATGCATGTATAAAACTTTTAAAAATTGAATAATAAAAAAAAATTTACAGGATGAAATGTAAGTTTCTTCACTGCTGATCCTTCTCCCAGAGGTAAGATTTCATTATTTACAGTTTCTTTATTTCCTTCCAGAAATACTCCAAGTATACACAGTAAAACACACACACACACACACACACACACACACACACACACACAATTTATTTATAGAAATGGGGGTCCACTATACATCTCTCTTTTCACCTAACTAGGTGATCAGCACACAGATACCTTCTCATTTTCTTTTCTCAAGACTTCACTTGAAAGGAAGTGTCTTCTAAGTGATAGGATGAAGACGGTGGCTAATACCATGGTGATAATCATTTTGCAATTTATAAATGCATTAAATTATCATGCTGGCACCTTAAACTTGTACAGTGTTATGTGTCAATTACATCTCAATAAAGCTGAAACAAGAAGCAAAAAACCAAGTTGTATCAATTTATAGTGCCTCTAATCACTTAGGAGAACATTGAGTTCTCAATACTTAGAAGTCATCGGATATTATCTAACTCAGATTTTTTCCAGCGTGAAGGGTAAAAATTGGTATCTTGATTTTTGTTTGTAGGCTGCTTTGATTGCATTTCTTTGTTTTTAGTGAAGCTGGGCTCCAGGGCAGCTCAGTCGTTAAGTGTTAAACTTCAGCTCAGGTCATGATCTTATGGTGCATGAATTCAAGTCCCTGTGCTGACTCTCAGAGCCTGGAGCCTATTTCAGTTTCTGTGTCTCTGTCCCTCAGTCACTGAGGCTCTCTCTGTCTCTCTCTTAAAAATAAATAAACGTTAAAAATTGTTTAATTAAAAAAATAATTGATGAAGTTGAGCATTCTTTTTTTTTCTTAATGTTTATTTTTTGAGAGAGAGACAGTACACACATGGGTGTGGGGAAGCGGCAAGGAGAGAGGGGGACAGAGGATCCAAAGGAGGCTTTCGAGCTCACAGCAGAAACTCCAACTCCTAAACCTGACTGAAAATTGGATGCTTGACCGACTGAGCCACCTTGCACCTGAGGCTGAGTATTCTTTCATATCATACTTTCATATTATATCATATCATATCATTTCACATCATATTTTTCTCTTTCTGTGAGCAAGCCACTCAGATACTTCACCTGTTTTTAAGTAGCTGAATGTTTTCTCACTGATCTGTAAATTTTTTATATTTAATTATTACTCTATCATATGTATATATGTACACACACATACATCTAGGTGATTATATGCATGTGTATAAATATTATTTTTAAATGTGTTTTATGATTATATATATTTTAGGTTTATTTATTTACTTTGAAGAGAGAGAAAGTACGAGCTTGAGAGGGGGAAGGGGCAGACAGAGAATCCCAAATAGCTCTATGCTGTTAGTTTGGAGCACCACATGGGGCTAGACCTCATAAACCGTGAGATCATGACCTGGGCCTAAATCAAGAACCAGATGCTCAACCAACTGAGCCACCCAGGTGCCCCATGATTATATTTTTATATTTAAGTCTTTGATGTCTCTTTTATGAAAGAGAGGGATTTGGTGATAAGCAGTGAGTAATAATAGCTGGTAACTTTTAAATAGCAATTATCCTTTCACCGAAGGAATCTAAGGAGCTGTACAACAGTAATTAAATGAGTATGTGTTTGATCTCTCCATCTGACAACAAATTCCTTGATGGTAGTGACCAAGCCTATTTTATTCATTTAATTTGTCCTTAGCATTCAGAAAAGTGCTTTACATGCAGCAGACTCAGGAATTATATTCACTTATTTATTTGATAGAATGAATACATTCCTAAAATAACACTTAATTTGAAAATTATATTAGTAACTCATATACATTATAAAAATGGAAAATAACAAACAGTATGAAGAGAAATATAAAGAAGACATTAGAATTTGCTTGCAAGCCTCCCATCCCGCAATAACTGTGACTAACATTTAGTGAATTTTCCTTCCTATCATTTTGTCTATGTAATATACTATTGGGGTAAAGATAACATAGCAGACAGTTTTGTTTTTTCTGCCATCAAGTATGTTTTTGGGGAACTCATCTTACCCCACACTTGTTCCAGTATGTGTATTTTCTTTTTCTTTTTTAAGTTTATTTTATTTTATTTTTTATTTTTATTTAAGTTTATGTTGAGAGCAGGAGCAGGGGAGGGGCAGAGAGAAAGGAAAAGAGAGAATCCCAAGTAGGCTTCTCGCTCAGTTCAGAGCCCCATTCAGGGCTCAATTTCATGACTGTGAGATCATGAATTTAGTTCTTATCAAGAATTGGTCGCTTAATCGACTGAGCCATGTAGGCACCCTTCTTTTTTCTTTTAATGGGTTGTTCTAAAACTTGGTTTTATTCCTTCCTTCCTTCCTTCCCTCCCTCCTTCCTTTCATCCTTCCTTCCTTATCAAAGTGTAATTGATACACATTACTTTGGTTTTAGGTGACGGAAATGTATTTTCAACCCAGACCAGATTAGTTATGGAGGACTTCTTGCCCTCTCTCCTTTCCTCTCCTGTGGCCCAAGATAGGCCAGTCCTATCCCTCACTGGGAATGCTGGGAAAGGGGATTGTTTTGTTGTTATTTTTATTTTTTACTGGGATTTTACAATGGGAGGTTGATGTAAAGGTGGAGCCATTGGTGGCTCTCCAACTACCAGCTGAATAGTTCTTGCCCAGAGAACAAAGCCAACAGAGTGCAAAGAGTTGGAGACAGAGACCTGGGAACATTGCTTCAGAACCTAGTCCCAGCTATGCCTGAAACAACTCCTATTTACATGAACCAATGTATTCCTTTTTGTGTTTCACCTAGTCGGAGTTGTGTTTCTGTCAGCTTCACCTGAAATAATCTTAACTAGAATAGGAGTCACTTTGATAGAATTTCACAGTGTTATGGGCAGGAATCTACAAACACTTAACTCTTGACTTCCTCCTTTGAGAGTTCTGGAAGGAGGAGGTTAGGGATATGAATACACAAAGAAAAGAAGAATAAAATCAGAAAATATTTTTAGCTCACTGAGTAACTAATAATTCCTGAGTGGATCAAGTAAAAGCGAGTCATAGCTCTGGACCATGTCCTAGACAGAATCTCTCTCTTCCCTTAAGACTCTATATATTGCAATGTTAGCTGCCAGAGAGGTTGTTTTTATTTTATATTCCCATCAGAAAGGACTGAGTTTTATATAATGAAGATTAGAGAAGCTAATTAAATGGATTTAGAATTTAATATACAGAGGTTTTATGGCCAAACAGGCTCCAAGTAGATAAGTAACTTTTCTTGATAGGGACAGATAGGAGTCTTCTTGCTGGAATCTTATCATTTATAATCTAGCAATGATAACATCAAATATTCAAATAGTTTTAAGAGATAAGCACAAATATGAGAAATTTCAATGCGCAGTTAACTGAGCTAAGCGTGGAGTTCATAAATAAAGGTTTTCCTTAAGTTTCCATTGAGCAACTCAGTTGTGGGTATTTGGTTGTCATGAAAGACAAAGTCATGAATGGAGGAATGTTATCCATTCTTTTGCTTATGTTTTTATTCATTGATTCATTCAGCAAACATTTATGGAGTGTCTACTGCATGCTAGGCACTGTTTAGGTGCTGGGGATACAGTAATACACAAGACAAAGACTTTTCCTTCGTGGAATAGGCATTCAGAAACATCTCAGTTATATTGAACTGACTTAGAATGTACATATATCTGGGGCTCCTGGGTAGCTTGTTGAATGTCTGACTCTGGATTTCAGCTTGGGTCATGATCCTGACCTGTGTCGGACTCCATGCTAAACATGGAGCCTGCCTAAGATTCTCTCTGTGTCTGTCTCTGTCTCTGTCTCTCTCTCTCTTTCTCTCTCTCTTTCTCCACCTTCGCCACTCTCCCCCACTCTCTACTGCTCCTCTCTCTCAAGAGAGAGAGAGAGAAAGAGAGAGAAAGAGAAAGTACATATACCTATATGATGAGGAGTGTTCATTTGCAAGGAGATAAGGACAACTGAGGTCATTACCCGGAGAAATAGAACTGTAACACTCAGTCCATGTAAAGAACACGGGTTTGCTTTTTCCTGAATTTTCTGCATGATTGCCTCAATTCTCCACTTTGCCTTGCTAGTAGAATCCTTGTCTAAGAATGTCCACAGCACTAATTTTGCTGGAATTTAGAGATCTAGAGATGAAAGGAGCTATATGCGTGTAATTGTAATGTAGTGTTATTAACAATGAGATGCCTTTGCAGTTTCTAATGTTTATAATGCTATGTTACTGTTACGTAGAAAGTTTTTCCCAGTGATTTCTTCCATGCATTACTTCTTTGCCTTGCCAGTATTCTTAGAATATAGGGGGCAATTATTAGTCCCTTGATTCTGCAGGTAGAGAAACCGAGGCATTTAGTGAGTGACTTGTTTAAATTATAACTCATGACCAGATTATAAGAAAGTCTCATTATGGGTTTATAAGGGAAACCAACCATACCTGCAGTTTTTCCAATTCTTCTGTTCTGACTTTTATCTGAACCAAGGGTATGACCTGAGATACCTTCATACAACCTGTATGTTTCAGCTTCTCCATCTGGAATATGAGGCAATGGGCTAAATTCAGGTTCATCTAACCTTCATTAGGTACCTATTGTGCAAGCATTGTGTCAGGTGCTTTCTGTATTTTCATATTTAATTAAATTAAATTTTAAATTAAATTTATATTAAATCTTGCAACAAGTGAAGAAATTCAGGCACCAAGAAGTTAAGTAAGTTGCCTAAGGTAACCCAGCTAAACATAGAGTCAATAGATTAATCCAGATTTCCTGGCTTCAAAAATCAATGCTTTTCCCTCCATATTTTCACATTCTTCTGTATTGTAGCATTCTATAGAGTTATACAAAGCTATACGTGCATTTTGACTTATTGACATATAAACTAAAACATTTTGTTACTCAAAATGCATGTTATATAATGAGAGCAATAACTAATGTATCTGAATTAAAATTTAAACATTTGACTAAGTTTATATAACCTAATTTTATGATCTAGCAACATTTGAGGCTTTTGGGTGACATAGGAGGGTGTTAAAAAACATGTTACAAAAAAAATGTTACAGAATTCCAAATACCATGATGTTTAATGTGTTATCGATATACAGATTCAGAGGTTGATTCAAAGCAACGATTATTTTGTCGAGAAATACATAATTTCAAATATACCTTCTCTTTCTGTAGAGTTCAACAAATGGATTCTGACATGTTAACTAACGCTAAGGAAGAAGAAAGCTACTGGGTTTTAAAAATATAGGTGGAAATTTATGATTGACCTATCTCCTACTATGCCTATGATTAACAGTTGGTAGGTGGTGGATAGATTTTGACCATTATAATTGGTATAACTCATAATTATACAGATAGGTGATATAACAAGGCAGGTTATTTACATCATCTTTGGGAGATAGGTACTCAGGCAATATTGCTATCTGGAGAAGCTAGCCACATCTCTGGTGTGAGCTATATTTCTAAATCTCCCTGAGGTCTGTTTCATCTGTCACGTAATGTGTTTTCTGTGTTATTTTAAAACATTTAATTCTGCTATTAAAACAGAAAAGAAGAGAGAGTAGATGACACTAAGTAGAGAAGCAAATAGCTTATGAGACATGGTAGACTCAGGAAAGGAAAGTAGAGAACAAGAGTGGAGAACAGATAAAAATGATGAGACAAATGAGAAAATGACTTCTAGGTAGAAAAGGATTGAAGAACTGAGTATACCCCAAATATTTATGGTTCACTAAGTATGCAGGGCATATGAGGCACTCAATATTTATCGGGTTGGAAACCAAGCTATCCGCTGGTGATATCCAATCTGACCCTACGTGTCTTCTGTCCCAGAAGCACAAATAAAACCCATAGCTGCTTGGCAGGCAAGTTATAATTGTGCTCAGGCACAATTGTCCCCACATCTCTCTACTAGAGCAAGTTAGATGCTGGCCCCAGATACCTTCCATCTGTTGGATCTCTTTGCCCAAACTTCAGTCTTGGTCCTTGTAACTATACCAGCAGCAGGAAGATTGATATGTCTGAGTTAGAAAAGAGACAGACTAGATAGATGGACTCCAATCATTCAAATGAACACCATGTGGCCCCAATGTTCAGGTGGTGTGATCTGCAATCTGTTGTATTTTATTCTATGTGGTTTAACCAACCGCACCTCTTTCCTCTGCTTCTTACTGAATGCTTTATTATATTTCTTCTTAAAATCTTTTTGAGAGAGATAGACAGAGGAGGAGAGGGTAGAGGCAGAAAAAATCCCAAGCCAGCGCCACACTCAGCGGGGAGCTCAACGCGGGGCTCGATCGCATGATCTTGGGATCATGACCTGAGTGGAAACCAAGAGTCAGGTGCTCAGCTGACTGAGCCACCCAGGTGCCCTTCTCCCCCAAGCGCTTTAAATGAATGTAATCAACTGTGTGATTTGAGTTTCTTTAGTTGAATGGTGGGCCTTCCTGTTACACAACACTCTGTGTAGCTGACCTCATCGTGTGTTTGGAGGCTACTATTGCATCCAGGCAATTCCCCACATGGCACGGCTGGCCAATTTTTGCCTCATATTTCTTCTTTATATTTACAACTGATGGTAATTACACTGGAGTGGGCAGAGAATATACCATTTCAGAAAGATATTTGGTCATCTAAAGAGAGCATTTAACTGTCACGGCGATACATTCCAATAATAGCCTGGCTGCAGCAGACAAACAAAAAAAGAATTCATGGTTCAGCAGGATAAAATCATAGTGCTTGAAAGCTGGGTCGAGTTTAAACTCATTTTGAAAGATGAGATTTAGTGACTTGTCGAAGGTCACTATTTCTAGTAACTAGTAAGCCAGAACTGGAACCAATGAAGGCGGTGATTTGAGATACTATTGCTGTCCTATCTGGGTCCTGGGTAATGCCGGAGCACGCATTCCAGAACATGTTATATAATCACTGAAAATATAAACTACAGCTGTCAATTTAATCGATTAACATGTTTTTTACAAATGTTTATTTATTTTTGAGAGAAAGAGAGAGAGAGGGAGAAAGAGAGACAGAGAGAGAAAACACAAGCAGGGGAGAGGCAGAGAGAGAGAGAGGGAGATACAGAATCTGAAGCAGGTTCCAGGCTTTGAGCTGTCAGCACAGAGCCCAACTTGGGGCTTGAACTCACGAACTGTGAGATGATGACCTGAGTCAAAGTCGGACGCTTAACCAACTGTGTTAACCCAGGTGTCCCAATAGGTTAAGATTGAATAATGCAAAAATATACAGAGAATGTCTGTTTACTAACAAGGTTTATAGAGGTGTCACTGAGACTTTTCAAGGGCCAAAAATTGCTCTTCTTTCCTGCTGTCAGTTTAATCATGTCATTACACATTTCCCTTTGATTCTAGAAGACCGAACTTCAGTAGTCTCCTCAAGTTAGTTGATTTTAGCTGGAAGTTCATGCTCAGTTATCAAAAATATTTAATTCATAAAAGCTTTTACTCACCAGCTAATACATGTTAAGAACGGTATTGGAAGATGGGAACATGAAAACGACCAAGATTTAAGCTGTGTGAATCAACACCACTTTGGATTTCCTTCCCTGTGCCAGGCACTGTTCGAGGAACTAGAAAACCACAATGACAGTGCATTAAACCAGTGAATATTCATTACCAATAAAAAATAAGGCTCATTTGCCAGCCCAACTATGATCTCAGTGACCCAAATGGTGGTTTGTGTCTTTCCAATCCCTCCTATTATTTTGAAAATTTCCTTTGGGCTTCTTGCCTAGTGGTCACAAAATATGTGCTTCAGCTCCAGGTCTCCTGTCCCCACAATATGATCTCCAAAGCAGGGACAGGAGGGCAGTGGGAGAGATATTCTCTTACAAGTCTATCACACAGGGCTGCTGGGTGCCTCCATGAGTTAAGCATTAGGCCTCAGCTCAGGTCATGATCTCATAATTCATGAGTTTGAGCCCTGCATGGGGTGAATACAAGCCCCACTTCGGGTGAGCCCTGCTTCTTTCTCCCTCTCTCTCTCCCTCCCTCTCTGCCCCTCATGGGATTCTCTGTCTCCTTCTCTGTCCTTGCTTATTTGAACCCTCTAAATAAATAAATAAATAAATAAATAAATAAATAAATAAATAAAGTCTATCACACAGACAATTCCTGTCCTGAGGCTTCTCTGCAAACATCCCGTCAGATTGGTGTTGACAAGAACTTTCCATGATGTTGAAACTCTTCTGTAGTCTGTGCTGTCCAAAATGGCATTCACCAGCCACATACAGGTAGTGGGCACTTGGGTTGTGGCCAGCATGTTGAAGAAACTGAATTTTTAGTTTTATTTCATTGTAATTAATTTAAATGTAAATACTCAGATGTATCTAATGTCTACCATAGCAGACAGCCTAACTTTTGATTCTTTTTGGCTAGGATGAGGTTATGGTCTCCAAAAATTGCAAGGGAGGCTGGAAAAATGACCAGCTTTTTCAGCGTCTAAGGGAGAAAAGGTTTGGGAATGGCTCTTTGGCAGAAGCAAGTGTCTGTGATAAGAAGGAGATAAGACAGTGACATAGAGCTGGTGTTGTAGTGTGGGAGGCTAAAGACAGAAAAATGTAAACAAATAAATTTTAAAAGGTAGCTCTCTTCAGGTTTGAACAAGCCATGTTATCTGGACTCAGTCTAGATGATTGGTCCAGATTTCAGAGTAACTTAATAGGGAGTGA
Source organism: Hyaena hyaena (assembly GCF_003009895.1). Lineage (NCBI taxonomy): Eukaryota > Metazoa > Chordata > Mammalia > Carnivora > Hyaenidae > Hyaena > Hyaena hyaena. Next base: position 1,253,279 of record NW_024080911.1, read on the forward strand.
TTAGAGGTGGGCGTAATTTAAGAAGGCGGTTGGAAAAAGGCTCTAGGAGCTAATAGTTTGGTAGCGAAGGAAGAAGACAAGCAGGTAAAATAAATTGTTAAGGATAAATAGGGTGGCATCTATGTATATACACACATATTTATTACATATTCACACATACATAGTTATACATCGTCCCTATGAGGAGGAGTAACAAAGTATTTTGGAGTGTTTCTCTGGTGTCTCCTACAAGCATTGCATAATATAGCAAGACAAGATTCACAGCCTAGAAGCTTTGGAATGTGGTCCATCTACCATCCTTAAAGCAACAGTCGGTGCAACATAGCTTTACTAATGGACTATGTGTACACGGATATGGTTAACGAGCGATTTCTGAAACAGTTTCTGTAGGATGTTCTAAAGTGGGAAATCACAAACACAGTGAAAACTTGGAAAGGATCTCTTAAGTCCTACAGCTTCAAATCCTATGATGTTCATGATGCCTGAGGGGGAATCAGCAGTAGATAGACCTGTCTGGCAAGAGGCTGTCAGGGCTGGGGTAGCTTAATTAAAGCACAGCTTTTGATTTGACGAGGGTAAGTGATGGTAAGTTTCAGACAGCATCATCCTCTGAGATTTTTGTATGTGTGGAAGGAACTACCCGCCGTTTCCTTATGAACCCCATACCGGTACAGAAATGATAACAGCCAAGGGTTGTGTGATTCAAAGGACCACGGTGTTGAGAGATATTCTTTCTAAAGCTCTTTCCAGCTTTAATACACTATCTTGTGATCTATAATGATTTTTATTTTTCAAAGACAGTATGAGTGATTCCTGTACAAGAATGGCTGAAAATTGTCCACATAATAAAACATTTAATTTCCTCTGTATTTCTCCTTGGATGCGTGGTTTAAGATTCTTTTTTTTTTTCCCCCAAGTTTATTTATTTACTGAGAGAGAAGGAGAGAGCGCTGGGGAGGGGCAGAGAGAGGGAGAGAGAGAATCCCAAGCAGGCTCTACACAGCCAGTGCAGAGCCCCACTCGGATCTCGAGCTCATAAACCGTGAGATTATGACCTGAGCCGAAATCTAGAGTTGGATGCTTAACTGACTGAGACACCCAGGCACCGCCCACTTGAGATTCTGTTTGTTAAATTCTATATTTTATATAACTTTTTCAACTGTAGTGAAGTAAAAAGAGGATATGTACCAAATTGATGTTAGTTCTTGTGGCAAATTTCAAAATAGACATGCACATTTATTTCAACTATTGGCTGACATAGAGTATTTGAAAATATGCACAGATTCTAAGTTCACATGACAATTTGAACTATGACAATTTTTAGCTATGACAACAGTAAAATGGCTATTAAAAACTTCCATTTTGCCACAGTAGGAAGTATTTACTTCTTTAATGTTTATTTATTTTCGAGAGAGAGAAAGAGTCCCAAGCAGGCTCTGTGCTCTCTGTGTCAATTCCACAAACCTTGAGATTATGACCTGAGCCAAAATTGAGACTCAGATGTTTAACCGATTGAGCCAGGTGCCCTAAGAAGTTTTTACTTTTATAAAGAAAATGGATGATGACGATAATAGTTTTGCTAGTGGATAATGCTTCTTGACATAAATTCAAGAGAAATGTAAACAATTTTGCTTACTTAACACAGAGACTTTTTTTTCTTTGCCTTCTAGCTGATTTACAGATTTAAAGCTACTTCATGGTGATGATGATCTGCCCCTTTTTGTATCCATCAGTGTGGATGACTGCATTGTTCAGTGGGGTAGCCGTTAGGCACTTGGACTATTTAAACTCAAGTTTAATTAAAATTAAATAAAATGAAAAACTATCTTACTTCACACAGGCCCCATACCAAGTGTTAAACAGCCACCCGTAGCTGTCATACTGGACAACGCAGACCTAGAATATTTCTATCCCATAATGCACTATTAGCAATGGATACTGTTGGGTTTATATGATTGAATCTCAAAAGATGTTGGTCAGAGGAAGTGCTGTTCAAATATCGATGCAAGAGTGTACATTACATGGAGATTATTACTATTGAGAAAGTTCTAGTCATAGATTCCTGGGAATTGGTCCCTTGGATAAACTCAGCAGGCGCCCTAGACCCAGACAAGAAAAGCCCTGGGCTCTGCATTTTAGAGGGCACCATCTTAGCTCACCTCCCCAAAGGGAAAAATTCTCCAAGGCCAAGGGATGTACCCCAAGAACCTGTTTCCCCTTCCTGCTTGTAGACCTTGTCCAAGGTACCCAGAATCCTGCAATTTACTGATCAAAAATTCCCAAGGCTACTTCCAGGTGCTGAGCAAGCTGAGGATTGTCCTTCCAAGGGAAGACCAAACAACTGATGTTGGTGGCCAAGGGGTGACTGTCGTGTGGACAGAGAGCTTGGCTGAACGGGCTCGGGTATCCATACATGTGCAGAAAGCCCACTTGTTTATGAATGGAGCTGGCACAAGCAGCAGAGGGTGTGGAAGTATGTAGGCCAAGGGCTGGGGTCTGGCTCTTTCCGCCCAGCCATGTTGCAGGGTGGAACTCTGAGAGCTCTGTACACACACCTGGCCTTGTGGGTTGTTATTAGGGTATATTTCTCAAGGTAAGAAAATAGAATACGTTTTATTTGTTAGCTTGACATATTTCCTGTAAATATTTAAACAGAGTATTTAAACATAGGCTATGTCAGCCCTGGTCTTGCAAATATTAGGGTGGGGCTGGCAGCCCTACATACAAGAGTGATACATTCAGCTGGGCCTTCTTGACTATTTGGTCATTATTGCTCTGAGTGGTTACACCTGAGGCATCTGTTAATGTCAGAGGAAATTTCTTTCAATAGGCTTTTGGTCAGGTGGGACCCCAGTGCATCCTTTCCAGGGTGCACAGCTGGAGTTGTTGAAGGCTAGACAAGGCTAGACACAGCTAGAAACAGCTTCTGAGAGTCCGCGGACCTGGAGGGGAATCTGTTCTTTGCTCTGGTGCTTTTGGGACAAATGAGGCTACGTGTGCCCACAGAAGGCGTGAAACCCCTCGTGGGGGTGGGTGGGGGTGAGGTGCGAACGGATCGCTGGCTGGAGGGCCCTTTCCCTTTCCTTCCTTTCTCGGAGGAAACACAGCCCTGCTCTTCTCCCTCACTCCCCGCCTCAGGCCAGGGCTCTTGGGGCGGAAGGGGCTGGGGCTGCCCCCTGTCCCCCCACCACCTCACCCCCCACCCCGGGGCGCACAGGGCGGCTTTGTCTGGAGGGCGGCCGAGGGAATCCGGCGAGAGAGCGGCTACCGCGACTGGAGTTTGGACGAGAACTTTCTTCCGCCCTCTCCACGAGTTGCCGGGCTCCCGCCGGGCGCTCACAGCTGCGGCCGGGAGGCCGGGCTTGCGCAGGGTCGGGGGTCGGGCCCGGGACCCCGGGACCCCGGACCGGGGCGGGCAGCGCGGGTCCCGGAGCGCGCTCTTACTACCCCGAGCCGCAGGCGCGAGAAGAGGAGGAGGAGAGAGAGAGGAGGAGGGGAAGGGGCGGCGGCGGGCGGGGAGGAGCCGCCGCGGGCAGTGGCCGGGGGAGGCGGCGGCGGCGAGGGAGGAGGAGGAGGAGGAGGCGGCGCTCCGGCCGGGCCGGAGAGCAGCGCTGGGGCCCGCGCGGCCGTGACCCCGCGGTTCCCCGGACGCCGAGCGCGGCCGCAGCGGACAAAGGAGCATGTTGGCGCCGAGGAGGGCCCGTCCTCCGGCCGCCATGAGGCTCCGGGCGCCTCCTGGCCCGCGCCGCGCCCCCGCCCGCCCGGGCGCCGGGCCGACCCGCTAGGCCAGCCCGCCGCCGCTCGGCCCGCAGGCCCCGGCCCGCCGCATGGAGCCGCCCGGGCGCCGGCGGGGCCGCGCGCCGCCGCCGCCGCTGCTGCTGCCGCTCGCGCTGCTCGCGCTGCTGGGAGGCGGCGGCTGCGCCGCGGCGCTGCCCCCCGGCTGCAAGCACGACGGGCGGCCCCGCGGGGCCGGCAGGGCGGCGGGCGCCGCCGAGGGCAAGGTGGTGTGCAGCAGCCTGGAGCTCGCGCAGGTCCTGCCCCCCGACACGCTGCCCAACCGCACGGTCACCCTGTGAGTAGCCCTCGCGCCGGGTCCCCTCCCTGGGGCGCCTTCTCGTCGCGCCGCCTCTCTCTGAGCGACTTTGGAGAGGGGTCCTGCCGGCACCCACGCGCCTTTGTGTGAATGAAGCTTCAGGCAAGGGATGGCGCCCGGGGGCGTTGGCTTGGCAGGGGCGCGTTTCGGGGAAGGCCACTGAATCTGCACCCCCGAAGCCGCTTTCCAGTTCCGCTAGTTTGCAAAGTAAAAGTTTTTGGGTTCCGGGGCGCGCCCCGCGCGGTCCCGGCGCAGCGCTGCGGTGGCTGCGCGGTGCCACGTGAAGATGCAAGTAAACATGCAGTCGGCGAAGTTGCGGCTGGCTCTTCTGTGCCTGGGTTTCCAGAAAACAAGGTGCTCCGTAGGAGCGCCGGTCCTTCAGCTTCTTTGCACATTACCTTCCATGCAGTTTGCATGAATAGTTTGCAGAATACCGAACAGTACCGGCACTTGGGACGCCTGTGTGGGTAATCTCCTGACCCCCAGACTGATTTCCTTGCCTTTCTCTTCCTTAGTTGTATCACACGGTAAAAGAGCACGTTTGGAAGTGGAGTTGTTCTTCAGGGCGTGAAATACGTTTGAGACGAGCCATGCACCTTCCAGCCCGGGTTTCATGTGCTTGCGCGCTCATACTTAAAACCCCGAGAATTTTGGAAGTGAAAACTGGGTTTGTTGAGCCTTCCCTCTCGAGGGACTTGATATTGAAGTTGTTTCCCACCTGGAAGGAAAAGTTTTTGGTCTCAGGGCTCCATTTGTATTCAGATTCACGGTCCAGTTTTGCAGGGGTGGTTCTGCCCATGTTAGCTGGGCAGTTGGAATCGTGATTTTTCTGAACGATGAATTGGTGTGGAAAAGTTCAAGTATTTCTAATGGATTTTTTTTTTTTTTTTTTTTTTGGTCGAACTGAAATGTGAGCCCCTCTGTCCCGTGTTCCTCTCCGTTCTTTTGGTTTGTTAGCCAGCTAAAAAAGAATCACGGCCACCACTATAAAGACATGAAGGCAAGGGGAACAGCATGACTTATGAAAAGCTTAAAGTATGGTTTTCAATTTAACCCAAATTAAGCAGGATGTTAGGGGTAAGAGAAGTATTAACCTCCCTGCCAACCCCTTTGTTCTTCCATTTCCATTTGTTTGAATTAAGAAAGGCTTAACACAGGAAAACTGTGTTTCTGTCTATGGAGGCATGAAAATGGATAAAATAGTTTTTGTTTGACTCTTTTACTGACCATTTGGTAGTGGCAGCAGCTGTATTTATTTATTTCCTACCCAGATTCTTTGAAGTGGAAATTTTGGGTATGGGACCTTTAATTACAGTCTGAGTCAAGCAGCGAAAACCCCCTGTGTTGGAGATAGCCCTTTATAACTTGGCAGAAATTAGTCATCACAAATTTGGGTTCTGAATCGGTGGTGCTCCAACTGATCCAAGTTGAGGTCGAGTTTTTCAGAATGTCAACAGTTTCAGCTGTATTAAGTCAGCTATTTGTAAGTTTGTTTTCCTTTGAAAAAAAAATGGTATCCTAGAAAATCACTTTTCAGCATATTATCAAACTATTTCAGAGAATTCTTAGTGCCTTTAAATGTCATATTTAAAAAAAATGTTTAGGTTTGAGAGAGAGAGAGAGAGAGAGCCTGAGCCCGCGCATGAGTCCTAGTGGGGGAGGGGCAGAGAGCGAGGAGGACAGAGGATCCAAAGCCATCTCCAAGCTGACAGCAAAGAGCCCCATATGGGGTGGAACTCACAAGCTGTGAGATCACGACCTGAGCTGAAGTGGGAATGCTTAACTGAGTGAGCCACTCAGATGCCCTTAAAATGTCGTATTAATCCAATATCTTTTGCACCTGAAGCCTCTTTAGATGAAAATAAAATTAATAGAAGAAATTATAATTCACTTAAGAATCTGCTGATGTTCTGGATTGTGTTGGTTCAAGGTATATCTGACCTGGTAGAAGGTCTTCTAGGCCAGGTCCCTTATTTTACTAGGGAATAAATCAGAGTCCTGCAGGGACAAGTGACTTTCCCAATTTCCAGAGTGATTGAGAGGGTCCACGTTCCAGATTTCTGCGGTGCAGTTCAGATGCTTTCATCAGGCTTCCATCTTAGTTCAACAGTGTTTTGTTTTTTGTTTCATTTGTTTTTGTTTTTTGAGTGTTTCCTAAGTAGTGGCAGCATGTTGAGGTTTAGACTAGGTGTTAATTTCCTCGGGGTGTGGCAAATTACCACACATTGGGTGGCATAAAACCAACAAATTTCTTGTGTCACAATTCTGGGAGCTGGAAGCTGGAGATCAAGGAGTCACTAGAGCCATGTCTTCTCTAGAAGTCTTGAGGCTTCTGACATTCCTTGGATTGTGTGGCACATCAGTGCCAGTCTCTGCCCCTGTCTTCATGTCGCTTCTTTCCAGTGTGTCTCTGTGTTTCAAATACTGCCCCTTCTCTTTTTTTTTTTTTTAACTTTTTATTTATTTTCAGGAGAGAGAGAGCGTGAGCAGGGGAGGGTCAGAGAGAGAGGGAGATACAGACTCCGAAATAGGCTCCAGGCTCTGAGCCGGCAGTCAGCACAGAGCCTGACGCAGGGCTCGAACCCACAAACCGCGAGATCATGACCCAAGCGAAAGTCGGACGCTCAACCGACTAAGCCACCCAGGCGCCCCGCCCCTTCTCTTATAAGGACACCAGTCATTGAATTTGAGGTCCACCCTAAGTCCAGGATGATGTCATCCAAGGATATATAACTTAATTACATTGCAAAGACCCTATTTTCACTAAGGTCACTTTCAGAGGTACCAGAGGTTAGAACTTTGGACCTCTTTTAGGGGCATACTATTCAACTCACTACAGAATATAAATAAAGCATGATCTTTCTTTAGGAACACACAGGTAGTGGGAGAGAAATATTCATGAATTCAGAACAGTATGGTAAATGCTGTAATCCTGGAGTGTACATGTAGCAAAAGGAACCTAAAGGAGGGCAACCAAAAACCCGTGGGACATAGTTGGTAGGATCCAAGATCTAAGGATCCTGAGCCAGTTAGAGAACTATGAGATGGACCACTGTGATGAGGGGGAGGGAAAGAGGGGATGGGTGGTGCTAGACTCCCCAACCTCCCACCCCATGCCCATGAGGCTTGGAGGGCGCAGTGTTGCTTGCTATGCGGTGCAGTTGATGCTGCTAGATGTCCAGGGCAAGTGGTCAGAGAGGAGCCTGTGGGATCAAGTCAAAGATAGGCTGGCTCTCTGGTTTGAGTTTTAATCCCTTAGATGTGGCCAACCATTTTCCGCCGAGCTGTGATGTAGCTGCTGCAGGGAAATTGGATGGGGCTTGGAAGGAGAGCAAGAATAGGATAGAATTTTTTTTTTCTTTTTGAAAATAATGAAAAATAAGGTAATTTCTGCCTTGGGGAATGAACTGGACTTCACCATCGCCAAGAACTTGGACCCTTCAGCTGTCTTCGCGAACAACGCCTGCTTTCGTATAGTCATGGAGAGGTCCAGCAGACACCCTCCCCGGGGCCACACTTGTTTCCTGTATCAAGTAGCCTTTTTATTAAAGGATTAAATTCTCTTTATTATTTACAGCCAAATTGAATACAAATTTAACTTTCATTGTTATTTTTTTTGGAAATACATATTTTAAAAAATATTTTATTAAAAATTTTTTTAAATGTTTTATTTATTTCTGGGAGAGAGAGAGGCAACATGAGCAGGGAAGGGTCAGAGAGAGAGGGAGACACAGAATCTGAAGCAGGCTCCAGGCTCTGAGCTGTCAGCACAGAGCCCGATGCAGAGCTCGAACCCACGAACTGTGAGATCATGACCTGAGCTGAAGTTGGATGCCTAACCGACTGAGCCACCCAGGTCCCCCCCAAAAATGTTTATTTTTGAGAGCACGCAAGCAGGGGAGGGACAGAGAGAGGAGGACAGAAGATCCGCAGCAGGCTCTGTACTGACGGGCTGACAGCAGCAAGCCCTACGTGGGGCTGTAGCTCACTAACCCTGACCTGAGCTAAAGCTGGATGCTCAACCGACCGAGCCACCCAGGTGCCCCCAATATATAAATTATTAACTTTATTCCTGTTTCATTTGATATTTTAAGCCTTAATTCTCAGGACTTCAGTGATAGAAAGTTTTACAAGTTTAGCCCTGCTTTTCAGATTTTTCCCCCCCATAACACTACATGGAGACTCTAGGTAATCTTTTTTTTTTTTAATGATTTGTCAAGTAACTTAGGGACAAAGTCTAGGTTTTTCTCAGACTTTTTATTTTATTTTATTTTTTAAATGTTTTATTTCTGAGAGAGAGACAGAGACAGCATGAGTAGGGAAGCGTCAGAGAGAGAGGGAGACACAGAATCTGAAACAGGCTCCAGGCTCTGAGCTGTCAGCACAGAGCCTGACGTGGGGCTTGAACCCACCAACCGTGAGATCATGACCTGAGCTGAAGTAGAACGCTTAACCGACTGAGCCACCTTGGCGCCCCTCAGACTTTTAAAACCATAAAATACGTGAGTTTTGGGTTTTACTTTACAAAATGTTATGTTTGTTTTTGCTATCAAAGACCTGATTACACACATCAGTCAGTGTGCCCAGCTCCATGTCAGGGAGACAAAAAGGAATGCTTGCATTGTTTTGAAACATAACCCTAGTTGGAAGAAAGGATTTGCACAAAAGCAGCAGGTAGGGAACGAACAATTGTAGAATGTCTGTAATTAAGTAATAAATCCCGTACTGCCAACTGTCTAAATGCTTTAGAAAGTCTGAAAAGACTGGAGATTACTTGGGGCTCTGGAGGCGCTGGGAGATTTTCCCTTTTCCTGGAGAAGTTTGGACTTGAGCAAGGCCTGAGGGAAGGGAAAGACTGGATTTTGTGCAGGCATCCAGGAGTTACGGACAGGGTGGGACGGAGTTCTACTGAAGCGAGAGGTGGTTTTCAGAACCACTGGTCCGTACCAGGTATGTAATACCCAGGTGTGATGGAGGTCAAGTTAGAGTTAGGGAAGCGTGTGCAGGTGGGAGGAGGCTGCGGCGGCCAAGGCTGAAGCTCCCTGAAGCAGTGAAGGAGCCTGGTGAAGAGGGGGACACAGAGGCCGGGAGCATGTGGTCGTAGAAGCCAAGACATGTTCAGGTTTGAAGGAAGGAATGGGTACCCCTCTGGAGAGATGCTGGGAAATCAGGACCAGGAAGGCCAAGAAGCTGAGCACTGGATTGGCCTGCCTGGCGCTTTGGCACCCTCTGGGGGATGGAGGCCATGAGGGCGAGTTGGGGCAGCCTGAAGGAGAAGGGGGTGAGGATGAGGATGGTGGTAGTAGCCTCTGGATGAGGAAGAATTTCGGTGCAAAAGAAGGTTTCTCAGGAGGGAAAAGCCATGAGAGCGTATCGGAGTAAGCTGGGCAATGACTTGGGTGGGGGGGAAATGGTTGATGGAAGATGAGATGAGCTAAGCGCAGGCGCAGGGTGTTGCTGGCCCGAATTAGGAGAGAAGGTGGTGGTGAGGCAGGAGGGCTTTGGGACGGCGGGTGGGTTGAAGTAGGGGTTCTGGTCCCATTGCTTTTATCTTCACATAGACGTGGAGGCAGGGTGAGGGAGGAAGGAGAAACGAGTGAGCTCACTCGTACAAGCCGGGGATTGTAGGAAAGTTAGCAGAGTGGAGTTGTGCCCATTTCTGCCTTGTGATCAAATTCGAAGGCACATAGATGATCCCAGTTCTTTCTCCAGCTGCATTCAGCCCAGAGGTGTAAACAGTTGGGACTGGCTCAGCTGCTGCTTTGCCAGGCAGTGCCACAGAGGGAGAGAGGCATAGGCTGTGGCCTGAAGTCCTGTGGGTCAAGGGTTAGGTTTTTATCTTTGAATTCAAGGTCATCCATACCTTTTATAGCCTTACTTCATGTACTCAGCACAGATTTTTTTTTTTTTTTTTTACAAATAGTTTGTTGTCAAGTTGGTTTCCGTATAACACCCAGTGCTCATCCCCACAAGTGCCCCCCTCCATGCCCATCTCCCCCCACCCCACCCATCAGTCCTTAGTTTGTTCTCAGCATTCAAGAATCTGACTCTTGAATGCTCAGATTCTATTTTTTTTAACGTGCACATCCGTTGAGGCACTGTTGACCCTGTAGGCACCGGACTGAGTGCGAGGGTTGTTCAGGGATCACCTAAGACGTGATTCTTTCACCTAAAGACCCGTGCTATGTGCAAAGCCTCTGCTTAACCCGAGTGTGCCTCTCGTCCCCTGAGCAGAGTCTGGACTTGGTTTTCTGTGTATCAAGGGTAAACCTGTCGCTCTTGGCTGGAAAGCCTATCCTGGTAAATTCTGGGTCCTTCACAATCCAGCTCATCTGCTGTGAGCTTTTCTCTCCCGCTTCTGGCTTTGGATCTATCCCTTCTCTGAACCCAGGTAGTGCTTAACTCTGTGCTCCCGTGTCCGTTTGTGACACTTTATATGACACTGGCTATTGCTCTTGTAAAGCATGTACCCTTGAAGGGAAGGACTGGGAAACCTTAGTATAGTGCTTGGAGTGTGGGGTGGAAACTGTTCTTAATTGGCAAGAGTCATACTAATAAAGATAATACTGCATAGGTGGTGTGACAGAGGACAGTGGAGATATGGAAGAGGGACGTGAATTCACATGTTCATCCTATTATGGCAAATGAGAACACTTATTTTCAGTTTTTTTGAATGTTTAATTTTGAGAGACACAGCGTGAACAGGGGAGGGGCAGAGAGAGAGGGAGACACAGCATCTGAAGCAGGCTCCAGGCTCCAAGTTGTCAGCACCGAGCCCAACGCTGGGCCTGAACCCACAAACTGTGAGATCATGACCTGAGCCAAAGTCAGATGCTTAACCGACTGAGCCACCCAGGGGGCCCGAGAACACTTATTTGAGTCTCCCTTTCATGGCTGTAGGATCCCCAGTTCAAGTTGGGTATGTTAAATCTGTTTACAATTACATTGGACATAAGTGATCTTATGTGTCTGGTGACTACATGCATAAGGCAGTGTGGTGGCATTTTGCTCAGAAATATGCAGAATTTTGGGCAGACTTAGGCGTTTGGTCCATGAATGCAAATCTTAAGTTTTTTTTTCCTATAGGATGGGAAGGTTTTACATGATCCAGCCTCTGAATCTTGTTGTTTCTTGCCTGCTTGGAGCGCTCCAGCATCAGGAGTGTATGAGAGAGGTTGGTGGGTTTGGCAGTAAACCAGAAATTAAAATACCAGGAACAAAAGAGCACAGGAATGTTTGGAGATCCTTGTCCCAGTTCATCTGCTTTTCCCAGGAGTATGTTAAGATGGTTTTAAAAAACAGACCAAGGGGCACCTGGGTGGCTCAGTCAGTTGAGCATCCGACTTTGGCTCTGGTCATGATCTCTCAGTTTGTGGGTTCGAGCCCCGCGTCGGGCTCTGTGCCGACAGCTCAGAGCCTGGAGCCTGCTTTGGATTCTGTGTTTCCCTCTCTCTCTGCCCCTCTCCTGCTCGCACTCTGTGTCTCTCTCTCTCTCTCTCTCTCTCAAAAAAAACAAAAAACAAAACAAAAACAAAAAAACCCACAACAGAAGTAAAAGGTCTTGGAAAGTAAGTCAGAAAAATGACAGTGCTAAGTTTGAGTGTAATCAGTGATTTATTATTATTGTCCTTTGCTATTTAGTTGCCTTTCTGAAAGCCATTGTTTTCTGTTTTGGCTCTCTTCCTGTGGTGGAGTCTTCAATCCAGAAGACACAGCTAATTTATTGTTGGGTGAACATTTTCCTTATAAACAGGCAAAAATTAGGATACAGGGCTCTTTAAATTTTAGTAGCTTGTTAAGTCAGTTTTTGCAAAGATAAGGAAGCTATAGATGCAGACTTGCTCAATGAGTTTTTAACTGTTGCCAGACTAAATTTATTTTAAAACTTAATGTAATTTTCATGCTTTGTGTGTGGTTTAGCTTACATTAATGTTCCAGTGCAATGTTAGTCTGAGGAAAGAGTTTTAGAGAAAGTAAGCATCCTCTCCCAAGGTGGTTTTTTTTTTTTCCTTTTTTTCTTTTCCTGATGAAACTTCTCAGAAATTTCTGGTAGGGGGATCTCCTGCATATTGGTATAGGGTGAACAGAGATGCAGTAGGCATCTCAGAAGGCATGTGTGTGTCTTGGCCACTTTTTAGTACATGCTGAGCACACCGCAGTTCCTGGGCTTTTCAACCAGGGAAGAATTTCTTGCCCTCACATCTATCCTGTGCAAGGTCTGAATGGAATAAAAGGAAGGTTTAACGGATTGGTGTAAGAATTATCTAGAACAATCCCCCCCCCCCCCCCATGCTCTTTGGTCTTCTTTTTCCTGTTTGTAAGTTGCAAGCCCAGGCTTAAATCTGCATTTCCTCACATAGCTGTCCAAAGACCAGAATCTACTTTTGATATTTACCGTTCTGTAGCAGCATTCTTTTTTTTTTTTTTAAAGTTGGTTCTAGTATCCAACTTTAACAGATTTACCACATATTCTTTCTTGAACATGTTTGTTTATTTTGAGAGAGCACGCGAGCGTGCACACACAGTGGGGGGGGAGGGACAGAGAGAGAGAGGGAGAGAGAAGCTTAAGCAGGCTCCATGCTCAGCACGGAGCCTGAGGTGGAACTTAATCCCATGATCCTGGGATGATGGCTTGAGCCAAAATCAAGAGTTGGATGTTCAGTTGACTAGCCACCCAGGTGCCCCTTGACCATGTTTTTTTTATGGCAGTGAATGTTTGGGTTTCATTATTTATCTCATTGGTTTAAAAATACAAAGAAAACTTTGTAAATTGTGTACAGGAAGAAATTGTGCTCCCCAGTGAATTTTGATCTTATAAATCCTTAATAAAAGGAAAAGATAAAAAATTTCCTTGAGATCAAAACCAGGAAAGAAAAGGAAAAACATAGTCTTTCAAATGATCTTTTTTGAAGAGACCTAAAATGGGATTTGATATTTTCTAAGGTAATGTATTTTTTAAAATTGATATATAGTTTCTATACAGTGTTCTATCAGTTTCAGGGGGTACAGCATAGTGATTAGACAGCCCTATACATTATTTAGTGCTCTCCCCACAGTCAGTATAGTTATTGGTCACTGTTCAGACTCATTACAGTATTATTGATTATATTCCCTATGCTGTACTTTTCACCTGTGTAACATTTTATACCTGGAAATGTGTACCTCTTAATCTCCTTCACCTGTTTTGCCCAACCCTCCTTTGGCAACCACTAGTTCTCTGTATTTATGAGTTTGTTTCTGTTTTTTGTGCATTTCTTTTTTTAGGTACCACATAAAAGTGAAATCATATAGTATCTGTCTTCCTCTGTCTTATTTCACTTAGCACAATACCCTCTAGATCCATCTATGTTGCAAAGAGCAAAATTTTATTCTTGTGCTGGGCAGTACTTTATTTAAGTATACCATATCTTCTTTATCTGTTCGTTTGTTGATAGTTGCTTCGATTGTTTCCATGTCTTGGCTATTGTAAATAATGCTGCAGTAAACATAGGAGTGCATATATCTTTTTGAATTAGTGTTTTTGTTCTCTTTGGGTAAATACCCAGTAGTGGAATTAATAGAAATATTGGTATTTCTATTTTTAATTTTTTGAGGATCCTCCTTTGTGTTTTCGATAGTGGCTGCACCAGTTTACATTCCTACCAATAGTGGAAAAGGATTCTTTTTTTCTCCCCTTCCTTGCCAACATGTGCTGTTTCTTCTTTTTTGAAATGAGCCATTCTGACAGGTGTGAGGTGATCTCTTGTGGTTTTGATTGCGTTTCCCAGAGGATTAGTGATGTTGAGCATCTTCTCATGTGTTGGTCTATTCAGGTTCTCTGTTCATTTTTAATCAAATTATTAGGTGTTTTTGTTTTGTTTTGTTTTAGTTGAGTTTTGTGAGTTCTTTATACATTTTGGATATTAACTCCTTATTGGATATATAATTTGCAAATATTTCCCTTGCCTGAGGAGACATATCCAGAAAGACGTTACAAGGCCATTGTCCAAGAGATTACTGCCCAGGCTTTCTTTTAGGAGGTTTATGGTTTCAGGTCTTAACTACATTTAGATTTCTTTTTATGTTTTATTTATTTCTGAGAAAGACAGCGTGAGCAGGGGAGGGAGACAGAATCAGAAACAGGCTTCAGGCTCTGAAGCCGCTGTCAGCACAGAGCTCAACGTGGAGCTCAAACCCATGAACTGTGAGATCATGACCTGAGCTGAAGTCAGAGGATTAACCGACTGAGCCACCCAGGCGCCCCACTACATTTAGATGTTTAATCCTTGTTGAGTTTATCTTTGTGTGTGGTATAAGAAAGTGGCCCAGTTTAATTCTTTCACATGTATCTGTCCAGTTTCCCCAACATTTATTGAAAAGACTGCCTTCTCCCCCATTGTATATTTTGCCTCCTTTGTTGTAGATTAACTGATCATACAAACATGGGTTTATTTCTGAGTTCTCTTTTCTGTTCCATTGAACTATGTGTATTTTTGTGCTAATATCCTACTGTTTGGATTAGCTTTGGAGTACACTTAAATTAATTCTAGCAAAATTAACATACAGTATTGTATTAGTTTCAGGCGTTCAGTATAGTGAATCGGCAAATCTGTACATTACTAAGCGCTCCTCATGATAAGTGTAATAGTTTTAAGTCAGATTGTGATACCTACATCTTTGTCCTTTTTTCTCAAGATGTTTTGATCACTTGGAGTATTTTATGGTTTCATACAAATTTTAGGATTATTCTAGTCCTGTGAAAAATACAATTGGTATTTTTTTTAAGTGTATTTATTTTGAGAGAGAGATAGTGCCAGTGGGTAAGGGGCAGAGATAGATGGTGACGAGAGGAGAGACTCCCAAACAGGTTCCGTGCTTCCAGTACAGAGCCTGTTGTGGGGCTCAAACTCATGAAACAACGATATCATGACCTAAGCTGAAACCAAGAGTCCAACGCTTAAGTGACTGAACCATCCTGGCGTCCCCTGTTGGCATTTTGATAGGGATTGCATTGAAGCTATAGATTGCTTTGGACTCTATGAATATTTCACAATATTAATTCTTCCAACCTGTGAATGTGGAATTATCTTCCCATTTGTGACCTCTCATCAATGCCTTACAGTTTTCAGATTACAGAATTTTTATGCCCTTGGTTCAATTTATTCTTAGGTATTCTTTTTGGTGCAGTTAAAAAGGATTTTCTTAATTTCTCTTCTCTGTTACTTCATTATTAGTGCATAGAAATATAACAGGTCTTTGTATATTAATTTTGTATTCTGCAACTTTACTGAATTTATTAGTTCTAGTGGTTTACTTTTGGTAAAGTCTTTGGGGCTTTTTCTATATAATATCAAGTCATCTGCAAATGCTGACAGTTTTATTTTTTTACTTACCAATTTGGATGCCTTTTATTTCATGTCTGATTGCTGTGGCTAGGACCTCTGTGTCTTATTCCTGATTTTAGAGGAAAAGCTTTCAGTTCACCATTGTGGGTTTGTCATTAGATTAATATATATTAATGTGTAACTGTATTATAAAATAGAGTTGTGGACCTCTATTTTATTGAGGTATGTTCCCTCTAAACCCACTTTGTTAAGAGTTTTTATCATGAATGGATATTATTCTTTATCAAATGCTTTTTCTGCATCTACTGAGACGGTATGATTTTTATGATTCATTTTGTTAATGTGTAACATGTTGATTGAGTTAGTGGATATTGAACCATCCTTGCATTCCTGGAATATATCCCACTTGATTGTGGTGAATGATTCTTTAAATGTATTGTTAAATTCACTTTTCCAGTATTTTGTTGATTTTTGCACATATGTTCAGCAAGGATATTGGCCTGTACTCTTTCTTTTTTTTTTTTAAATGTTTTTTTTTTTTTTAATTTATTTTTAGGAGATAGAGAGAGACAGCGTGAGCAGGGGAGGGTCAGAGAGAGAGGGAGTCACAGACTGAAACAGGCTCCAGGCTCTGAGCTGGCAGTCAGCACAGAGCCCGACGCGGGGCTCGAACCCACGAACCGCGAGATCATGACCCAAGCGAAAGTCGGACGCTTAACCGACTAAGCCACCCAGGCGCCCCTCTTTTTTTTTTTTTTTTGTAATGTCTGTCTTTGGTGTTGGTACCAGGATAATGCTGAACTTGTAGAATGAATTTGGAAGCTTCCCTTCCTCTTCTAATTTTTGGAATAGCTTGAGAAGGATAGTTATTAACTCTTTTAATGTTTGGTAGCATTTACCTGTGAAGCAGTCTGGTCCTGGACATTTCTTTGTTGGGAGTTTTGTTTTTTTTTTTATTACATATTCAATTTTGTTACTAGTACTCTGTTCAGATTTTATGTTTCTTCCTGATTCAGTCTTAGAAGATTGCATGTTTCTAGGAATTTATCCATTTCTCCTGGTTGTCCAGTTTGTTGACATTTTTTTCAGTAATCTTTTATAGTCCTTTATATTTTTCAGATGTCAGTTCTATAATTTCTGATTTTATTTATGTCTTTTTTCTTGATGAGTCTTGCTAAAGGTTTCTCAGTTTTCTCTTTTTACAGAACTAGGCTTTGGTTTCATTGATCTCTATTGTTTCTTTTGGAATCTTTTATTTCTGGTCTGGTCATTATTACTTCCTTCTAACTTTGGATCCCCCCCCCCCCCCCAGTTCATTTAGGTGCAAATTTGGATTTATTTGAAATTTGTCTTGTTTTTTGAGGTAGGCCTGTATCCCTGTAAATATCCCTATCAGGCTGCCTTCTTTATGTCCCAGAGATTTCGGTGGACCATTGTGTTTCCACTTTCATTTGTCTCCAGCTGTTCCTTGATTTCCTCTTTGATTTCTTTGTTGAGGCGTTGGTTGTTTAGTAGCACGTGGTTTGGTTCTAGTGGCATTTTTGATAAGTCCTATCCTGCTTTTAAAAATGGCTTGCTTTTGCAGTCATTCAACAAAGTTACTCACTGCCTACTCTTTGTTGCAGACTTAGGTAGGCTTATGTGACTTTTTATCTCTGGGCATGACTTCTTCTGTGGCCATCAGACCAGATTTATCCTACTTTTCTATGCTTATATCCCTTTCTGGAACTCCATTTCTTGCCTTTAAGCTGTCTAGTATCTGTCCTACCAGACTTGACCGTCTGGCTCTTTGTGATGTGATTTAACCTGCATCTCCCTCTATTGCTGCACTCTGCTAAGAGGACTAGAGATAGCAGGGGCGTAACAGGTGGATTTGTAGAAATTCTTATAGGCATTTTTTAAAATGTTTTTTTAATTTATTTTTGAGAGAGAGATAGAGACAGCATGAGCAGGGGAGGTTCAGAGATTGGGAGACACAGAATCTGAAACAGGCTCCAGGCTCTGAGCTAGCTGTCAGCACAGAGCCTGACGCGGGCTCGAACCCATGAACCGTGAGATCGTGACCTGAGCCAAAGTCTGATGTTTAACCAACTGAGCCACCCAGGTTCCCCTCTTATAGGCATTTCTAAGGCAGTTTGTAAGACTGGCTTAGGAAAACTGTGAGAGGGCTGATAGACCTTTGGGTTCAGTGACCATCAATGCTTTTCCCTCATGTCCTCCTGACAGGCACAAAACCTTTTCCCAGCCTAGTGTGTCTCAGATCTCTGTGGTAAATAATCATTTCCGTTATTTATAGCAATTCTTTCCAAGCACCTTCCTGCCATCACCTCCATAGGCAACGATGATGTTTATGTGAATGTTGCCCCAGGCCCTGCATCTCAGCCGCAGGGGTTCAGGGGATCTCAGCTATCCTGTCATCTGGGTGGCCGAGGTTTTGTTGAGGTTTCCACCCTTGCATTGAATCACCTGGGAGTATTAGAAGTTCAGATGCCGGGGCCACAGACCTCTGCTCTGATTTAATTGTTCCAGAATGAGGCCTGGACGTTGGTATTTTTCACACCTCTGCAGGCGAATCTGATGTCACCTGGGTTGAGAACTTGTTGCCTGGTAGCCTAGCGACCTAAGGGTTAACCATCCTGACCAGCTGTCATCCACTGCAACAAAAGTAGAGAAAAGAATAGAGGAACAAATTGGGGACAGCTGCCTCACATGGGAGGGAGGGAGTGTTTTAACTGGAACAAAGATGAGTGAAAATCAAGAGACATTTAGATAGCTGAGAGCTTTAGGGGGGCGTTATTCACAGGCGACAAGAAATGTGACTATTTGTAAGGTAGAGAGGGGCGTGCTGAAGGTAGATTTAATACCAGGTCGTGGGGTTAAGGACGGTTACGTTGTAACAATATGTTGTGGCAATGGGTGAACTGAAAGGGCCTGAGGGCAGCAAGCATTTGCCTGAACCAGTATTTACGGTACTCAGGTGAAGCCCCCTGCCTGAGAGTACCTTAAATCCCTTATTTTGGATTTAAAGTAGAGATTTCCTGGTCATAATGCATTATTAATATAATATGATGGAGAAATGAGGAGAGGCCCAGTTTCCCAGGTATGTACCTGCTCTGGGAATTTTTTGGTGGGAGGGAGTTTTACTAGTTTAAAAAAAAAAAAAGTCTTTAATGTGCATTGTGATTATTAGTGCATGTATGTGGGGCGCCTGGGTGGCTTAGTTAAGCATCTGACTTGGGCTGAGATCATGATCTCATGGTTTGTGAGTTCAAGCCCCATGTTGGGCTCTGTGCTGACAGCTTGGAGCCTGAAGCCTACTTCTGATTCTGTGTCTCCCTCTCCTCTCTGCACCCCCCCCCCCTCTCTCTCTCTCTCTCTCGCTCTCAAAAATAAGCATTAAAATTTACAA
Source organism: Hyaena hyaena (assembly GCF_003009895.1). Classification (NCBI taxonomy): domain Eukaryota; kingdom Metazoa; phylum Chordata; class Mammalia; order Carnivora; family Hyaenidae; genus Hyaena; species Hyaena hyaena. The sequence continues at coordinate 1,272,105 of NW_024080911.1, forward strand.
ATATAATCTGATATGTTTGCAAAAGGGTCATTTGTATATGACCACCTTCTCTGTACACATTTATTTTCTAATACCATTTTCCCTACTTGATACTCTTGAGATTTTTAGAGACCTTTAAGTATCTGATAACATTTTAAATAAAAAAAGTTTTTTAAAATTTATTTTGAAAAAGAGAACGAGAGACCATGTGTGTGCACAAGTGGGGAAGGGGCGGAGGGAAGGAGAGACAGAATCCCAAGCAGGTCTGCACCATCAGTGCACAGCCCGGTGCGGAGCTCGATCTTACCAACCGTGAGATAGATCATGACCTGAGCCGAAATCAAGAGTTGGATGCTTAACTGACTGAACCACCCAGGCTCCCCTCATCTGATAACATTTTAAAAATTATTTTCTTGCTGATTTGACTGGGGTGGTGGAGGCCGGACTGTGGGCATCCTTGTCATATTCTTGACTTTATGAGTGACGGCCTGTTGGGCAGACCAGGACAAGAGATTTTCTGTAACCAGGCTGTGAGCCTGAATTGGCTCATATAGGAGGCATTTGCTAGCGGTTTTTAGCTCTTTATCCATTCAGATGACTTTCCTGGTTCTTAGTTTAAATAAAAAGCATACGTCTTTTGACTCCCCTCCGCTCATCTCCCCCCACCCCAATAGTTTGCCTTAAGTTTAAATTATGCAGTGTTTGTGCATATTTGAAATCCTTTTTTTTATGTGTGTGTGTGGTTGTTCCTGAGTCATCACCATGGGAGTGGGGCAGGTCTACAGAATTCTATATTCTATACAAAGAAAGCAAAATTATCCAGACCCTTAGAATCTTAGAATTCTTGTTCAACCTTGTTAGATGACAATGCCACGAGCGTAAAGGAAATCTTTTGGCATAATTGCTAGCTCTACGTGAAAAGCGCTGCTTCCTCCCTGTTTAAGAATGGTCTTTGCGGGGCCCCTGGGTGGCTCAGTCGGTTAAGTGTCCGACTTCAGCTCAGGTCATGATCTCGCGGTTCGTGGGTTCAAGCCCTGCATCGGGCTCTGTGCTGAGTAATAGCTCAGAGCCTGGAGCCTATTTCAGATTCTGTGTCTCCCTCTCTCTCTGACCCTCCCCTGCTCACGCTGTCTCTATCTCAAAAAAAAAAAAAAAAAAACCCAACAAAAAAAACAACAAAAAAAGAATGGTCTTTGCAGGCCAAGTTGTCTCTGCACAAGAGGGATAAGCACGCCACCTACCGAGCCTGGGGGGAAATAGAGGTGATCTCTGGGGTAATCAAAGCTTCTGGAGCTCCCCCGCCCCCCCTCCCACTCCCGCATCCCTAGTACGAGGAATAATGCGCAGTATGTGACTGTGAATTAAATCCATGCCCCATATGAGGACATTTCTGAATTAGAATGCATAGTTCTGAATATGTTAGCTGGCTCATCTAAGGGGGTCTGTTCTGTTGAGGACACAGACCCTTATTTTGTTCCTTCTTGCATTGTAGCACCGGGAATAGTGACATGTATTTCACGTGCACGTCTGTGATGGCCCCATAGTGTGGGCTGGACAGAAAGGGGGGTTGCAGATTGTGTTGGGGATGACCCTTCAGTATAAACCTGCGTTAAATTGAATCGAAGGGAAGTTAGAGCGGCCTTAGAGGTGTGTGATCGAGATTCTTTAATGCAACTGTTAAAAGTTTTCCTTCTTTTTTTTGTCTGCTTGAATCTAAGTCTAATTAAATTGATTCATTTCCCATCAAGATAAGACTTAAAGGCATCCTTTGTTTTATTGTGCAGTGTCTCCCAGCTCTTTTCTCAGGAAGAGGCAAAGAGAAATTGACGAGTGCTGTATTCATCTCCAGGACCATGTTTAAGACAAATGTGCTTTCTATTAGATTAATCTTTTTCTTTTTATTAAACCTGCCTTTTGTTTGTTTTTTTAAACAAGACCAAGCATAAACTCTCCCTTAATGGCCAAGGCTCGACTAGAATTCTAAAGTCATTACAGTACTGTGGAACAGTTCACCTTGATCCTGCAGGCTGCCCCTTTCTTCCTTGTGACCGGGTCCTACTTCTGGTTTGCTTGCAGTAAGGGAGAGGTCGTACTGTTTGAACTATTTATAATCCTCACTCTCTTACCAGATTGTTGTGAACTATTGATGGTGATATTTATCTCTGTCTTCAGTGTCTCCCCCATAAGTACTCAGTAGATCTTTGAATAAAGAACTCTCATTTTCCCCTGATTTTCTAAATTAATTTTTTAAAAATGGTTTTATTTTTGAGAGAGAGTGGTGGAGAGGCAGAGGAGGGACACAGAGGATCTGAAGCAGGTTCTCTGCTGACAGCAGAGAGCCCGATGTGGGGCTCGAACTCCGGAGCCATGAATCATGGTTGAAGTCGGAGGCTTAACTGAGACGCCTAGGTGCCCCTTCCCCACTGTTTTTGTTTCCTAAAGTAGGACTGGGGAGAGAGTCTTGCCTCATCCTTTAATGAGGGATGAATCTATTCTGGATAAGCTTGAGATTCTTGTAGGTGGGATGCCCAACCTACGAGGTTAGGGCTTAGACTCCTGCTCTTCATCTGCTAGTGAAAAATGTCTTCCCAGATTAGTTTGCCCCCCCTCCCTTTGTGATCTCATTCCCTCCTACCTCTTGAGAAGCCATCACTTACCTTTCCTGTGTTTTGAGTTTCTCTCCTACTTTGTGATGTCTCCCCAAACACCCCCTTGTAACACCACGTTACAGGGATCATTCTTCTTCCTTCACAATATAGCTTCTTGAAAAGTGGCTTGAATACATTGTCTTCAACTCCTTTTTATTTCAGTTTCAACCCATTGCTGTCTCGTGTCTGTGCTGTACCCAGCCTGCAGTCTGTCCAGATGCAGACATCTTCTGTTCACCACTCCATGTGTTGTCTTCTGGGTCTCTGACGGCTGCAGCCTGTGACCAGGCTCCCCTGATTATTGAGTCTTGGCAGTTCACGTAGTTTGGGCCATGGAGGTCTTAGGAAGAAATGATTAGCTTGCTGTGTGGTTTGTCTGTCAGGATACACCCCAGAGAGCCATATGTCCTAATTAATGCTTTTTGAGTACTGAGAAAGAATGGGTGTCATCCAGTCTGAACCCATGAGAAATAGAGATTGTCCACTTGAGATTACTGCCTGTTTAGAGAACCCTAGGTTTTTCAGGGCTCCTTACTAAACAAACAAATTATTGGAGTTCTTTCAGGGGTAAAGTTGGAATACTTGTCCTTCAGCTCAGCTAGAAGTTAGCAACCACAGACTGGGACCCTAAGTGTAAAAACTTTGTCAGCCTTTCCCTGGTTTGAGCTTTGTAATGTTCGCAGGTACTTGTATTAATGTTTCCAACTTTTCCCATTTGAGTCACTAGAAAACCTTTTAAATTGTGGGTGTCCTGTTGTCACTCTGTGGGCACAGGTCGGGGAGGTTATTGGGGCCTGGTACGTGGTCCTGGTACGTTGAGTGGTAGATGGTGGTCACTTTCAAACAGAAAGTGTAGGGCCGTGTAGTCCGGGAATATCAGGCTACCGTTGTGCCTGGGAAGTATTTCTGGGAGGTGAACCTAATCTGGCTCAATCAGGTTCCCTCTTTTTAAAATTTCTTTGTTTTGCTAGTCTATGAACCTGAGCCTTATTGGTTGTATTTTATTCTCACCCTGAGGGGTTATTTTTAGTTTAGGTTAGGTTTGGTTATTTTTAGGGATGCGTTTATTTTTCTCTTGGGGGTTGCAGGATAGTAAGATCAGTCTAGAGGTTCTGGTCATCTTATCGTTCAAGAGCATGGGACTCAGAACACTAGGAGCCTGCTGATGAAATGAATTCTGTAGATCTGCTGTTTCCAGTTTGGATGTCACCTAAAGACTTACGATTGAGTTACAGGGTTACAAACTGTTACTTTCTGTTGCTGTTTTAACATTCTCCCAAAACCGGTTTGGTAATTCCGTGGAAATACAATGACTAGAGAACCTTAAGCTGTCTATATTGCCCTTTATAGGCAATAACTAACTTTATATAGAAGAACCTTTAACTGAATTAAAAGTTGCAATGACAGCCAGCGTTCAGGTATTTCTCATGTACCAGGTACTGTACAGAATGCTTCACATGGACCACAGCTCAGTCCTTAAAACCACTTCATGAGGTTGGTATTGCACCCTTCCCCCCCCCCCCATCTGACAGGTGTGCCAGCTGAAGGGTGGACAGCTAAATCCTTTCTCTCAAGTTACAGGTTTTGTAGGTTTCTGGCCCAGGACTGTGACCTCTGGACCTGTAATTCTCAGTATCCTGTCCATAAAAGATGTAATAGACAACTTAAGTGCTCACTTGGGCAGTGGGGTTGGGGTTAAGTCTGTCTTTTCTTTCTTTTCAGTCTGTCTTTCGTCTTTCTCGTCCTTCCCCCCTCCCTTCCTTCCTTCCCTTTCCTTCCTTTTTTTTTTCGCTCCTTTCTTTCTTCATTCCTTTCTTCATTCCTTTCTTTCTTCATTCCTTTCTTCCTTCCTTCTGTACTTTTGAAGTTTATTTTGAGAGAGAGAGCACAGGAGAGGGGTAGAGAGGGAGCGAGACAGAGAATCCCAAGCAGGCTCCCCACTGTCAGCGCAGAGCCCAATGGGAGGCTCCATCTCACAAACAGAGAGATCATGACCTGAGCCAAAATCAAGAGTTGGACACTCAACCGACTCAGCCACCCAAGCACCCCTGGGGGTTAAGTCTTTGTTGAACAAAAGATACGGTACTTGTTTACTTTGAACCATTTCTTTAGAGGTGGCTGGCTGATGGGATAACAAGGTAACTGAGAATTCTCACCTGGTGCATATTCTGTCCAAGGGACTAACTGTTGATAAAAAGAATTTTAATGCCCTATTTGACTATCATCAGGTGGTTTGGGAGTGACTAGAGTGGTGGCACTTGGACCGCTGTGTAGTAATATTGATGATTAAATAATTGGTCTTTTTCTTGTCTGCATTCTTGAGGTTGGAAATTGTATCCTGGAATACTAATTGACCCTATCTCAGGTCTGACTGCTGTGTTCAGATGAAGGAAATAATAGCATAAGCAAGGAGCTGCATTTTGGGTAGGTTTCCCCTTTTAGGGAGGGTTCACACCTGCGTGTTACCAGTTGTGCTGGGTAAGCAGGACACTAGCATTCTTATTCCCTATTTTTTGTTTTCTTTTAAACTTTTTACATGTTTTTAATTTATTTTTGAGAGAACAGGTGAGAGTCAGAGAGAGAGGGAAATACAGAATCCGAAGACAGGCTCCAGGCTCTGAGCTAGCTGTCAGCACGAACTGTGAGGTCATGACCTGAGCCGTAGTCGGACCCTTAACCGAGTGAGCCACCCAGGCTCCCATCTTACTCCCTATTTGATAAGGATGACCAGAAAGAGGGTACGGAGGAAATAGCGATGAGACCGAATGGATGCATGGGGGGGGGGGGGGGGCCTTAAGTTAGCTTTGATACCAAGTAGAATTGTGACCCTTAGCGAATCGTAATTTTTCTGGGCCTTCCTTTCTTGAATAGTAAAATAGGGTTTTGGAGCAGATGATCTTTAAGGGCTCTTGAACTGTTAAACTTGTATGATTTTATATATCCCAGGAAAGCAGACCAAACCTGATAAGATCACAGAGGTATATTTAAAAGTCCATCCACATTTAGCGAAACTCCGATTGTTTTATTAGGATTGATTCATTGCATTACAGTAGGTGGAGTGGCTGTTTTCTAGGGGGCTGGGGGTAGTGTTGGGTCTGTTCAAGTCCCCAGAGTTTGGCCTATTGTGGTTCCAGAGCTCAAGGGCCTTTTCTTCCCACTCCTGGGGCTAATTGCCCCTCACCGGCTGAGACCTGCCCTCACTCCCTACGGCTGCTGCCAGTGCTGGGACCTTGCACTCCCTTTCTGTTAATTGGATTTCTTTTTTGTCTCTTCGTTCCCATCTTTAACATCTTGGTACACTTTTTTAGCATCTGAACTCTATTCCTCTGTTACAGGAATATAGATTTTTAGCTTCCCAGCTCAGTGAGTTGGCCAGCTTGCTTGTCTGAATTTTTGTCTCAAAGGAATTGACAGGGTGCCCATAACATTTGGAAACCTCAACTTTTTCTTTTCTTTTTTTTTTTAACGTTTGTTTATATTTGAAAGAGAGACAGAGTACAAGTGGGGGAGGGGCAGAGAGGGAGGGAGTCACAGAATCCAAAGCAAACTCCAGGCTCTGAGATGTCAGCACAGAGCCTGACATGGGGCTCAAAGCCATGAACTGCTAGATCATGACCTGAACCATAGTCGGATTCTTAACCGACTGAGTCACCCAGGTGCCGCTAGACTTTTTCTTTTAAGCACAGTGAAGATACCCTTCATAACTCATACACACAGTCACGTATTTTTTCCTTTTGTCTCCAGACTTAGTGCATCTTAAAATTTTTTTTTAATGTTTGTTTATTTTGAGAGAGAGCAAGAGCGTGTACAAACACAAGCGGGGAAGGACGGAGAGGAGAGACAGAATCTCAAGCAGGCTCCTGCACCATCAACTCAGATCCCATTGTGGGGCCCAAACTCACGAACTGCAAGATCATGACCTTAGCGGAGACCAAGAATCTGACACTTAACCGACTGAGCCACCCAGGCGCCCCCAAGACTTCATGCAGATTGTGTGCCACACAATTGGATTCTTGCTGGCATGCTCTCCCACCCTTTACAGCTTGGTCTCTTACCACATATTTTTTTTATTTAAAAAATTTTTTATGTTTAAAAAAAATTTTTGTTAAAGAGGCACACACAATGCAAGCAGGGGAGGGGCAGAGAGAGAGAGACACAGAATCTGAAGCAGCCTTCAGGCTCCGAGCTGTAAGCACAGAGCCTCACGTGGGGCTCAAATCCATGAACTGCATGATCATGACCTGAGCCGAAGAAAGATGCTCAACCGACTGAGCCACCCAGGCGCCTCCTCCACATGTTTAATCCAGATCTTTCAATGCCAGTGTTGTGGCTGGTGCTGTTTTACAGCAGGCCCCGCTGACCCTGAACACCTAACTTCTCTCTCAATGGCCAGGCCAGCTCCTGGTTGTGATCCCTCCACCAGTTATAAAACTGCATTTGGGGTCATAGTTGTCTGTGATCTATTTCTGCACTGGAGCCAGTGTGACAAATAGAGCTCTTGAGTGCCTGCACTGGTGAATTGGGAATAGCCATCACGGGTGCCGTGTAAGCTTATCAGGAAAGAGCTAGGACTCCCTCGTGAGCTGCCGGGGGTGGGGAGGTGGTGGCACACGTGGCATTGTTTGCCAGTCTTGCCAGTCGCCCTGGATGCCCAAGGCTCTGTTAATGACTAGATTACTCATTTGTTGTTGTTGTTTTTGGTAACCTTAGGATAATAGGGCTTTTTGTGCATATCTGTGTTCTTAACTGTTTGAGAGCATTTTCAACAGCTACTTTAAAAGAGTGGCTTCGCACATAAATTTACAAAAGGCCTCGGGAGATTTCTTACTGGAAGAATTATTTAGATCCTATACTTAGTAGTAAGCTCTGTCCTTGTCAAAAATATTGATTTCACTCTTCAGTGACAGTTTCTAAAATATACTTTCCAAATATCTTATAATGGAGTGGCTCCAAGCATTTGGACCAGCTGTCTAAGGATCTTCGGGAGGTTATATTGGAGGAAAATGCTGGTTCCCATATATTAAGAACTCCTACAAATTAGTGAAAAAAGACATGATCTCTTAGAAATATAGACCAATCATAACAGGCATTGTCTACTGAGCATGCCAGATCCTGTCCTGTGTGTTTTGAGTGTTATATTAGTTAATCCACACAGTTCTTAATGAGATCATTATTATGATCCCTCTTTTGTGTCTGAGGATGTGGGGGAGGGAGGCCTATTGATGTCCCTGAGGTCACTGGCCAATAAGTGATGGAACCAGGATGTGAGCCCAGACAGTCTGACTCTAGAGCTCACCCTCATAACCGGTGTGTTGTAAAGGTCAAAGGACATTTCCAGACCTTCACAGGAAGTAACACAGATCCACAATTGGAAATGCGAATTAAAATTTTGAGGTTACCACTTTTCACTACTTAGATTCAAGTGTGACTTTGGTAAGAATACTTCATAGTTGGTGTGTATACTTAAGTACCTCCTTCCTCCACCCGTTCATTCACTCAGGCATCTCTGCTGTTGGGGTTCAGGTGCTCTGCAGCCCAGCTCCACCCGAGTAGAGGACCGACCCATTCAGTGCCTAGACTTCTGACCCATGTGCCAAGTTACACATGTAGATTGAAAGCACTCAGTTTGTAAAATATGCAGCAATAGAGAACTAATACAGACCATTGCGGGGTTGTCTCTGTTTAAAAGGATGTCCCCCTGCAAACTGGTGCAGCTGCTCTGGAAAACAGTGTGGGGGTTCCTCGAAAAATTAACAGTAGAACTCCCCTATGACCCAGTAATAGCACTGCTAGGAATTTACCCAAGGGATACAGGAGTGCTGATGCATAGGAGCACATGTACCCCAGTGTTCATAGCAGCACTCTCGACAATAGCCTAAACATGGAAAGAGCCTAAGTGTCCATCAACGGATGAATGGATCAAGAAGATGTGGTTTATCTATACAATGGAATACTACATGGCAATGAGAAAGAATGAAATCTGGCCATTTGTTGCAAATCTGGCCATTTGTTGCAACGTGGATGGAACTCGAGGGTGTTATGCTGAGTGAAATAAGTCAGGCAGAGAAAGACAGATACCATAGGCTTTCACTCATACGTGGAACAGGAGAAACTTAACAGAGGACCATAGGGGAAGGGAAGGGAAAAAGAAATAGTTACAGAGAGGGAGTGAGGCAAACCATAAGGGGCTCTTAAATACTGAGAACAAACTGAGGGTTGGTGGGGGGGTGGGGGAGAGGGGAAGGGGCGTGGTGGGCATGGAGGAGGGCACTTGTTAGGATGAGCACTGGGTTGTATGGAAACCAATTTGAAAATAAACTATATTAAAAAAAACATTGAAACTTCAAAAAAAAAAAAAAAGATTTCCCCCTTCTTCTCTGCCCTTTGAATTTATACTCCCCCTTTTCAAAAAAATTTATTTTGAGAGAGCGCGCAAGCAAGCTCATGAGGGTGAGAGCAGGGGAGCGGCAGAGAGAGAGAGGGAAGAGAGAATCCCAAGCAGGCTCTGCGATGTCAGCACAGAGCCCCATGTGTGGAGCTCGAACTCCTGAACCGTGAGATCATGACCTTAGCTAAAACCCAGAGTCAGACACTTAACCGACCGAGTCACCCAGGCACCTCTTCCCGCTTTAATTAATTTATTATTATTTTTTAAAACAAAGTTCAGTAACCCTTAATCATTCTGCATTTCAGCAAAATTTAAACTGTATTTTGTTTGACTCAGTCATGTACCCTTTCTATAGCACTTCACACTTAGACCACAAAGATTAATTCTACACACGAATCTACTTTGGATATACCCTTGGTGTCCCTCCTAGCACACAGTAGGTGTTTTCTTATGTAATGTGTAGTAGATCTGACAGGGACTTTAACTTAAAAAATCAAGGATTCAAAATTCTGAAAGGACCTCAGTATGGTCCCGGGAGAGAGCTCCCTATTTGATTAAAATGCCAAATAACTTGCTTTTATTGTATTCATAAATATTAAATGTCCAGTGTTCTTTATGATGTATAGACACCTTGAAAAATGGGCTCCCTTTTCTCACAGAGCTGGTGTGTTCATAAGATAAGATGAAGTGTTCTTTAATAAACGGTTTTTCATTTTTAGGCATTTTAGATGTAGATCTAGTATGGCATAAAAAACCGTTTAGTTTTTCTTAACCAACTGCTATTTAAATACATGTAGACTTCCTGTTTAATGCAAAAGCAGAAAAATAGATTCCTTTTTGTTTGTGAAATTGCTGAATGAAGAATCTGAAATAATTAGAAGAAGGAACAGGCCTTAAAAAATGTCAGGTCTTTGATTAAAAGTGAGTGGAAACTTGAAAGGTATTTAACGAACCATATGAATAGTTAAGCGTGGCCATATGCCCGGGTTGATACCTGTTGTCTTACTATAATTATTAATGACACCTTGTTTTATTCTCAAGTGTCTGTTTGATGATAAATTATATTGTGACCCTGTAATAGTATGTTAGCGGTTGATGTCTTTGACTTGCTGTCTCATTTTAATAATTATTCACCTCCTAGAGGTTGCCGTTGGAATTTCTACAGTATCTGCCTTCAAGAAGGCAGGCAGAGTGTCCTGAACTTCCCCCCTAATTTACCAAATCTGTGGAAGGGACATTAAAACCAAACGATAAAAACGTATGTTTTTGTTTCTGTTTGGAAATTTAGATGGTTTGTTTTCTTTATCATGCAATTCACAAATTTTATCCAAATACATCTGGATGTATATATATGTGTGTGTGCGTGCGCGCACATGTGTATTTTTAAATTGATTTGCCTGGCATGTGGTTAGGTTTTTAAAAAGTCTTCAAACTGGAGATATTTCCCTTTTTTGAGTTTGTATACATATCTTTATTAGACATTACTTTTTTATTGTGGTAAAAGACACATAACATTTCTAACTAATTGTAAGTGTATAATTCAGTGGCATTAAAGACATTTGCAGTGTTATATAACCCCTGTTTCTATACCTGCAGCATTTTCATCCTTTCCCATTACCTGTTCCTCTTTTTACCCCCTGGGATCCCTCTGTTAGTTACACATACTCCCGAGTTCCTGGTTTTGTCTTTTATCTACTGAATTGAAAAAGTCAAGCTAGATGATCTCACTCATATGTGGAATTTAAGAAACAAAACAGATGAGCAAAGGGGAAGGAAAAAAAAGACAAACCAAGAAACAGACTCTTAACTATAGAGAACAAACTGATGGTTGCTGGAGGGGAGATGGGTGGAGTGTTGGGGGAAAACAGGTGATGGGGATTAAAGGTACATTTATCATTATGGGGAAAAAAAGACACTCAACGTCATTATTCACTAGGAAATGTTAATTAAAACCACAGTTATCACTGCACTAGAATGGCATAACTAAAAAATATTCTAGGGGAACGCCTGGGTGGCTCAGTCAATTACGCGTCTGACTTTGGCGCAGGTCATCATCGTGCAGTCTGTGGGTTTGAGACCCACATCAGGCTCAGTTCTGACAGCTCAGAGCCTGGAGCCTGCTTCAGATTCTGTGTCTCCATCTCTCTTTGTCCCTCCACTGGTCATACTCTGTCTCCCAACACTAAATAAAAATTTTAAAAAAGTTTAAAAAAAAAAATCTGACAATCCCACGTGCTGGGGACGTTGTGCAGGAGCCCTCACACCATGCCAGTGGGGGTGCAGTATGGTACAATGCCTCTGGGAAAATGGTAGTTCCTTATAAAGTTAAACATGCACTTACCATATGAGCCAGCAGTCACACTTCTAGAGAGTAACTAAAAGAAATATGTTCACTCAAAAACCTGTATTCACATGTTTGTAGCAGCTTAAGTCCTATCACCAAAATCTGTATCCCAGATGTCCTTCAGCTTGGTAAGTGATAAACCCTGGTCCATCTCTACCAGGGACTACTAGTGAGAAAAGAGGAAGAAACTACTGACATGGGCAACACAGATGAATTTCCAATATGTTAAAAAGGGGTGGTGGGATGGGTTATCACCTATAAAACTCCCAAGTGTTAGAAATGCTCTTTCTTGGGGTGCCTGGGTGGTTCAGTCGTTTGGGCATCCAACTTCGGCTCAGGCCATTCTGTGAGTTCAAGCCCCACATCGGGCTCTGTGCTGACAGCTGAGTCTGAAGCCTGTTTCGGATTCTGTGTCTCCCTCTCTCTCTCTGCCTCTCCCCTGCTCATGGTCTGTCTCTCTCAAAAATAAACAAACATTAAAAAAGAAAAAAAAAACGATCTTTCTTTTAGCTCTCCGGTTTCTCTACCCACCACACGTACAAAACACCATTTTGGGTGCTGGAAAGCCTTTGCTCTAGGTTGCCTTTTATTCAGTTACTTATGTGTTCTCCAAACCCAAAAGTGAACAGGAAATTTAAGTGGACCCCTTACAAAAGGATATTTATCAGTGGTCAATAAGCACATGAAGAGAAGCTCAACATCTATACTAACAAAATTATAAAGGAGACCTATCACCATACCTACTAGAAAGGCCCAGATCATAATGACAGTGTCATACTTCGGAGAGGATGTGGAAGAACTGGAACTAAGTGGGACTATAAAAGTCTACAACCACTTTTGAGTTTTTTAACACCTAAACCCTGTGACCCAGGGATTCCAATCCTACATATGTAATCAAGAGAAGAAAGCTTACTTTCACAAATAGTATGTACATAGTCTTAGTCACCATAGTGAGAACCTGGAAGCCCAAATATTGGTCAATGGGAATAGTAAACAAATGGAAGCGTATTTACATAGTAGAATACTACCCAGTAATAAGAAGTAAATTATACAGCACTATAGGTGAATCTGAAAGCAATTCTGTTGAAGACCCAAACTGTGATAAGTGTCCCCAAAAGACCAACCTAATTGACGATGATGGAAGTCAGAAAGTGGTTTCAGCAGGGTGGGGGTGCATCACATGGGGAAGAGCAGGAGGTCACGAAGGAATTTTCTGAGAGGACGGCAGTGTTCTCTATCTTGTTTGGGTGGTGATTATAAAGACATAAAATTGTCAAAAGGTATCAAGCTGAATACCTCTGTACATTTTATTATATGTATGTTACAGCTCAGTAATAATAAGGCCAGGATCTTGCATGATAAGTAAGTCAAGGTGGGTCACTTAGGTGGCTCAGTTGGTTAAGCTTCCGGCTTTGGCTCAGGTCATGATCCTGCGGTCTGTTTGAACCCCGCCTCGGACTCTCTGCTGATGGCTTGGAGCCTGCTTTGGATTCTTTTCCTCCACCCCCGCAACTCATGCTCGCTCCCTGTCTCTCCCTCTCTACCTCTCTGTCTCAAATGTAAACATTAAAAAAAAAATTTAAAAGCTTTTGAGGACCCCACCAAGCATGCCTCAAAAGAACAACAACCATAAAAGATAAATTGAGAAAAGTAGATCAGTCACTGGTTGAAGCTCTACCCAGGGCTTTTCCTGTTGGAATTTGATTGAGCCATAATACAGTCCTTTAAACAAAAAAGGCATGAATCAGTTTGGAGACTTTGTTTTGCTTAAAAGAAATATTTAGACAGCATTTTGTTCTCAGGGGCTGTGAAGCTAATATTGCCTGGTCTGCTCATTTTGTTAATGGACTTCTCCCTAAGCTTAATGATTTATTAAAGAAATATAAACTAAGACGGGAGATCTCTCCCCTTTCTGAGCTCCCAACATCTTGCTGAGCATTTTGAAAGATTATTAAAACAGAAAAAGAACTATCAAGCACGTAAACTCATGGCCCTACAATTATAGCAGCTACAGGGGCCTTGACCAAACTTTAGAACTACTTTGCACCTGGCTCTGTTGAGGAAGATACTGTAAGCAAAAGGGACATTGGATAAAGAACTTTGCCCTCAAACAACCTGATATCCAAGAAGAGGGAACACTCAACCTTCAGATCCTCAAGATAACACTGATGGGGCTGAGGAACGGTCTGGTAAGCCAGTCATTCCTATAAATCATCAGGGTGAAATAAACTTAAATGAGACATCTGCACTGTGCTGGTAGATTACCAGAGGTACTCTTTCTCCTTTGAACTCCACCATGATACACCAAGAATTTCCTCAGGGTAATAAAACTTTCAGTGATAGGACTCAAGTTCAAAGAATTCCTTTATTAGAGCCCTTAAGTGTTGCCCTTGCCCCCTTCTCTGAAAACATGCCTGTCTCTTAGGAGACACTGACTAAATCTTCTGGAAAGTTACCTACTTCCTAAACTCAGAGGTCAAATAAATTTTGTCTTCCCTAACCGTGTAAAACTGTTAATTCAGTTTTTGGACGTGGGGTCTGACATTTAACTCTTCAGGTGAGGTTCGCTAGGGCTGCTGTCACCAGCCCACAAGAGTTGAGGCCACTGCTGAGCCCTCCCACCGCTCACAAGTACAGGCTGCTTCAAGAGCAGTGAGCACAGCTGTGAAGTGGGCCATGGCGAGACAAGGGGAAGCCGTGGCCCCTTCAGAGGACCCAGTGGCCGGAGAGAACATGGGATAATCCAGAGGTCTGCTTCTAATGCCCTGTGTCAAAAGTTGGTAAGAAACAAAAACCCAGCGAGTCACCAAAGCGGTAATTAGTAAAAGTTTATTGTGTGTACACCAAAAGGCTGTTTGCAAACCAGGAACACTCAAACCACAGCATGGAATGAGGCTCCAGAGTGGCTTATGTAGTATGAAGGCAGTGAGTGTTCTTTATGGCGATTGGTTCTAGTAATAAAATTGTCTTAAATGTAAAGGAGTTGGTTACTGTTCCCTCATGTCAGTTTTGGGGGATGAGGTTAGTTTTGCTTATGATTTTCAAATGCGTAAGCAAGAGGTGATCCAGGTTGACCTGGGGCTATTGGTATTAATAACATTTTACACCTTTATCAGTTGCTTTTTCTTTCTGTGTGTGATCAGTGGTGCATATATCCTAACCCACTGATCTTTTCATAAGAGGATCTTGACTTTTTTCCATCTTTAGTCATGATAATATAATTTGGATATCTATGAAGATCAGTTTTTGTTTGTACTTTTTACTTGGTTAATCTAAAAAGCCTCCCCCTCCCCCCCCCCCATTTTAATTTAATCATGTATCTCTGGAAGTTTAACTGTTTCCCTTATAAATGAGCTGGCAACTTATGAGATCTGTAAGCTGCTTGAGTGATAGTTCCCCCAAGACACGTGAATGAATCCCACCAACTTCTCCTAAATGTTACATTCTGAGAGATTTAGCATTTCTACTGCCTTTAATTATGCTGACTGCTATATGATATGCAATCTTCTATTACACAACTTTTTATTTCAGTGCTGTATCATAGTGAAACCTTAATGTGTAAACATTAAGCCGTAATTAAGGATCCATACTTAAAATTCAACCACAGTTTGTGTGTGTGCCAGCAAAGACAGCTACTGATAAATTCTTAACTCCTTTTCCTAGCAGCTGGAAATTTCTTTTGATACCAATTTGAAGATGGTCCTCACTTTAGAAGGGTGAAAATGTGGAAAACAGTATCTTAGGACACTTCTATTGCAATATTAAAAGAAGGAAGCCAGATGTATTCTGGTAGAATTTTGGATTCCCCCTCCACCCCCAAATTCCATAAGCCTCAGAGAGAAGAAAGTAATGAGAGCGGCATTGAGGTTTTTACTCCTCGTCTATAACACTGGAAGCTGGTACGTTGTAGGTGCTGTATTATGAATTCCTTAAGAGGGATCTTTGAATGCAGATCCTTAAACCCAGCCATATTTTTATTTTATTCATTTATTGAACAGATATTCTGGGCATATTGGCAGTTGGGTTCTCTGAGAAGCACATGCCAAGTGCTTAGACAGGGTAAGAAGTACAAGATTTTTACTGATGGAAATGTGGAACATGAAGGGAAATGAAGCAGAAGTGGGACCCTTCTGACGGGGATGTAGATGTGGTCTCTGAACAGAGAGGGGAAAGGAAGGACAACTGGGTAGACTATGGCACAGTTGTGCGGAAGTCTGGGCCAGCCCTGGTGCAGAGATTGCCCACTGGGGAGTCCAGGCTAACCCTCTCAGCCCTGCCGTGCCTAGTCCTTGGCTGGCATTGCCTACAAAATGGCGGCCTCTGCTTAGAAACCGAGGCAGATCCTCTGGACAGCAGCTGGATGCTCTCTGCGGTTCTCTGCTAACTGGCCTCCTGGGCAAGGGTATCTCTTGAAGGAAGATTACCTCCATAAGCCACAAGAGTCCCCTGTTGTGTACTGGGTGTTGTGATGTTAACTCTGCCACTTGGTTTGAATCTGAACCAAGACAAGTTGCCTAATTTGCAAATTTTGGTTTTGGAGAAAATAATGCTAATATCGTAGGGTTTTTATGAAGACCAGCTGCGCAGTGGGCTCAATTCACACGTACAGCGTTCTGTTCTTTTTCCTGTGGGGATGCAATGATGGTCAGGTTCGAGAAGCTTCTTTTGCCGGTTTCACCCGGTCATAGCAGACATGGTAAACACGCAAACACCCAAACAGTAGTTTCACATCACTCATGAGAACTCTTCATTAAACCAAGGTGATGCGGCAGTGTTGAGTGCAAAACATTTTCTGACGCACTGGAACTGAAGCCCACCGCACAGATTTTTTTCCCTGCAGAATCGAATGAGTGAATGCACAGAGTTCAGAGGACACATTGGCGAACAAACTAATAATACTTAGGACAAAATGTGTATATTGCCTCTGGCATGCCGAGTTAGATAGGAGTTTAGATGGAGTTTAACGTAAAGGTTACTCAGGCTGATGAGTTTTGCAACCTAGTAGATACTTATTCTTACTTGCTAGGAAGAATTAATTTAGAAAAGAGCACTTGATTTTCATTTGCTGGGAAACCGAAGGATAAACTGGGACAGAGTATGCTAAAACAGGGGTTGACAGACTTTTTCTTTTTCTGTAAAGGACCAGATAGTAAATATTTTAGGCTTTCCTGGCCATGCCAGTCTCTGTTGACACTACTCAACCATGCTGTCCTAGCCTGAAAGCCACCGCAGACAGTATGTGAACAAATGGACCTGGTCGTGTTCCAATAAACTTCTAAAAAGATTGAAATTTATATTTCATAGAATTTTCATGTATCATAAAGTTATCATTCTTTTTATTTTCTTTCAGCCATTAAAAATATATAAAATCCATTCTTGGAGCCCGCCGGCTGTCCAAACAGGTGGCCGGTTGGATTTGGCCACCCCTTGGATTAGAACTTTGAAGAACATAGGAGGAACCAGTTTTCATTAGCGGGATAAATGAAGCAAAGCACTAAAATTTACTTTTGAGGAGTTAGCATTTCTGATTTTAGCTTTTTGCAGGTGGCCCTAAATTTTTAGGACATGTGTCTACTGAGGTTAGTAACTCAAAAGCTTAGCCTAGCCACATTGTCTGTTTTTCTTGGATAAAGATGTACCAATAACAAGTATTACTCTACATAATAAATCTAATACAGAATCGGTTTGTATTACCACAGTTTGTATTGCTTGAGCAAATCAGAAACATCAAGGGATAGAAAATTTTAATACGCATATTTAAAATGCGTACCTTCGGCCCTCTTTGTGTCTTTGATCTTTCTGCATGAATACCTGAAAAGCTTTCTGTCTTCCCATTCTGCAGCCCCTCTTCTGCTGGTACCCCATTTTGTGGTTAACTAACCAATCCTGTATTACTGGAACCAACTTAAATATCCAGTCATTAAGTTTTACGAATACAGTGCAATGAATAGTTTTGTTCTATAAATATGCAGTTGCATAATTTAACCTAGAATGTGCAGTGCATATTGCGTAATTGCAAGTATGTCTTTAAGATTAATTTTCAGAAGTGGAATTAATGGATCAAATACTGTGTATGTATTTGTCCTGTTGCCTTGCGTCGGATTGTATTGATGGATAGCAAAATATGAGTGACTGCTTCTCTCTGAATATAAAGTGTGTTATCACATTTCTTTTTGCGCTCATTAAGCAAATTATGGCATCTTGTTTTCCTTTTAATTTGCATTTCTCTCATGATTGTGGTTGTATATCCCTTCATATGATTATGATGCACTTGTATTTACTTTCATTGGACTGTCTTTTTATAGCCTTTGCTAGTTTTTCTAGTGGGGATTTTTTTTAAAGTGCTCTTTATATATTTGAGAAATGAGGCCTTTGTTTTTGGCGGTAGTTCTATGTATTGTATGTCTTTTAACTTTGCTTATGATTTTAAAAATATCAAAGTTTTAAAAATGTAGCCCTGTTCACTCTATTTCTTAGTTCTTTAAAATCTTTCATTATTATGACTTCTAAGTATGTCTGCCCTCCTCCTCCCCCCCTCTTTTTTTTTTGTTTTTATGAGACTGCCTTTGTTTTAACTATGACATTGTCTATCTTCTCCCTTTCTTTTCTAAGGATACTTGTCATTGGATTTGGGACCCACACTAATGGAGGATGATGTCATCTCAAAGTTCTGAACTTAATGACATCTGTAAACATCCTTTTCTTGTTAAGGTCACATTCCTA
The DNA here is from genome assembly GCF_003009895.1 of Hyaena hyaena. Lineage (NCBI taxonomy): Eukaryota > Metazoa > Chordata > Mammalia > Carnivora > Hyaenidae > Hyaena > Hyaena hyaena. The sequence continues at coordinate 1,290,187 of NW_024080911.1, forward strand.
GGTTTTGGGTGGACGTATGTTTGGGAGGGCCTCCGTTCAACCCACTGCAAGAATTCCATTCGATTGTTTTTCTGATTTTTTTCTTTCCCTTCAGTGGTTGACTTCAAGAATTCTATTCCTAACGTTTGATCTGAATATTTAAAGCTCTTGAAATATATTTTCAGTTCTTCTCAGAAGGAAAATTATTCTGTGCCTTCTGCCATACAGGGTGTGCGTGCTATGAATAGCATTGTGTTCCATTCTGGGGCTTGGAATAGCAAGTGGCTGAGAACGTGTAATACTTAATTTTTATTTTTTTCTACTCCATAAACTTTTGATTTTTTTCAACGTGGCTACATTAAGTCTTATTCCTTTTTTCGTGTTTCAGCATAAATTGTATATTGAACTAACTTGCTACTGTGTTCAATGATAACAATGGGCATCAAAGTCTTCTTGCAGTGTTTAAATTTAAAAGGCATGAGCCCAGAATAGTGCTGCTAAGCATTGTCTAGGTCTGGTGGTGTTCTAATATCGTTAGTATAGAACAGAAATGGGTATACATAAGCTTTATAACTTTGGTCAAGTTTTATACTTTTCATTTAGTTGCCTCCTGGAAAGTTCGAAATTTCAGAGATGTCAGCAAAAATATTGATTAGAATGGGTTTTAGGTTTATAATGATACATGGTATTATGCCTTCACAGTCCCCAGTCTCAAAATTGAGTATAAAAACTGTCTGCAGACTAGATTTATTCACACTGATCCTGTTTTTCTTGCACAAAATCCTTAAACACATCGAGTAATGTATAGACTGAATATATTAACATGAGGTTGTAAACTGTATTTTTAAGGTTACAGTTATAACTTTTTAAGTGTGATGAAATGTCTCCCTTTTTACTCTTCTCAATAAAATCTATCATTTATTGTACTAAAAGCCTTTATGACTGAGCAAATGACAGTCCTTTTGCTGAAGCAATACTGGATTGCAGTGAGTGTAATTCAGCCAGAGCCCTAGCGGTTTTTCATAAGCTACTTCCATATTTGGGTTTCATTCTTCACTCAGACACAAGGTACTGATGTTACCGAGCCTGTTACCTGTTAGACTGTGGAGTTTTTCTTTGTTCCTTTAGCTTTTGGTTTCTTGGTTATACATTCTCAGTCACTGTAAAGTTCATCAGTCTTGCTCATTAAAACATGAATACAGAAAATTAAAAGAGGCCAGAATGGGATCTGGGTGGTCATTCTGGTCTGATTTTTTCTGTCTTAAAGGTAATGAAATTGAAGTCTAACTAGAAACGTGAACAAAATCATTTATTGCTGGTGAGGTCTCCGGCTAAACCCTGGCTCTGGATCTCCACACCGTGGTTAATTGCTCTACTTCTAGTGCCTATTTATAGGGCCTGCTAAGTTGCAAACTGTTGCTATATAAACATTTCCCGAATATAAATAAATAAGCATGCGTCTTTAATCTCAAGGCTTCAAGCATTCCTTTGGTTTTTATTTCTAAGATATAATTCTATGCAAAATTAACACAATTTCAAGCTCTACCTGGTAATGAAGATTCTTATGTTTATCATCAGGAGAAAGAATATTTTAAAAATAAGAGGAGTCTGCTAGGTATTTCAAAAGAAACTACAAGATTACAGAGAATAAGAAAGAAACTAATAGAAGCCTCATCACTGGGGTAGTGATCCATTAGGATGTGTTTCTTCCCAGTCTTTTTTCCTTCTTTTTGATCTCTGCATCGATTCTTTTGTCTTCTTTTTGATCTGTCTCTGCATAGATTCTTTTCACTCAGTGATACCAGTTTTGTTGTTTGCTTCTGAACTGAGGATAAGCATTTTCCTTTTTATCAAGTTTCCTTTGAATTCTTTTTTAATGGATGCATGAAATTTTGTTTGGATGTGCCATCATTTAACTCTTACTCTCACATCACGTTGACATGAGGTGCCTGGGTGGATATCCTTGTCGGTTTTGGTGATGTGTTTAGGAGGGATGTTTTGGATAGCAAGGTGCACCGTCAGGCTGCTTGAGAAAGATTGTTTCAGTGACATTTGTGGCCACGAGCAAGACTGAGTTTGCTTTTGCCCGAGCCAACCACCTCACTTGCAATTTTGATCGGAGAAGATGGTATTTTAATTGTACTGTATTCGACCACCATGTTTTCTTGCTCCCAATGGTTGACACTTTGTCTTTGCTTTAGTAACAGTTTTGAGGAGAGGCAAAATGTTACACAGTAATACACTTGGATTGCAAGAAATATTGAAACCATGGAGGAGGCGGCTGCCTGGGTGGTGCAGTCACTTGAGCGTCCAACTCTTGATTTCGGCTCAGGTCATGATCCAAGGGTCGTGGGATTGAGCTCCGCGTTGGGCTCCACACTGAGCATAGAGCCTGCGCAAGATTTTCTCTTTCTTTCTCTCTCTCTCTCTTACTCTCCCCCCTCCCACGCCCTGCCCCTCTCTCCAGCTTGCACTCTCTCTTTAAAAAACAAAACAAAACAAAGCAGAAACAAAAAAACGAAGGAGGATGTGTGTCTTAGAGCTAAGGGAACAGAATCTGAAATTTGATGAATACTCTTTGACTGTGTCATGCATTTTCTATTTTCCCTCTAGTGCTTATGAATAGATATTATTCTTCCCGTTTTATAAATGAGACATGGAGTGACTTGCCCAAGATCAATGTAACTTGAAAGCAGTAGAGCTGAGTTTTAAGCATGGGTATCGTTGAATTAAGAAGCTCCTAATAATCATTCCCCCAAAAAAGTCTCTGAAACGTGAATCTGCATGAACAGGGCTTTTTTCCTTCTTTCTTTCTTTCTTTTTTTTTTTTTTAATTTCACTTACATCAAAAGAAATTCAGATGTCAAATGGCTGTTTTTTTGTTTGTTTTAAGGCAAATAATCAAATATTATGGCAAATCAAATAATCAGATATGAAGCCTACCTTAAAAAAAAGGTTCTTTTAGAATAATAAAACTAGATAAAATAAAAATGTATCCCTGAAAGCCTATGACCCAAAGGCATTCTGTATTTTTGTATATACACGGAATTGCTGTGTTGCTCTGTCCAGGAGGGAGGGGGCCGCTGCTCAACCTTGTGTCCATCGTGACGAATGCTGCTGAGGTGCAGCACGTGTGTGATGTGCGGTGTGTGATGGAGAACTTGCTGTCCACGAACCCAGGAGGGAGTCCTTTGACCTATGTTGGTGTGTGTTGAAAGTGGGAATGTGGAGTAGGGAGTTTCTGGGTTTATGGTCCGCTTCGGGTGTTTGCTGGTGCAACTTTGGGCCATTAACCTAACTAATTCTTCTCTGCCTTGTTTTTCTCATTTTCTTCTTTGATGTCCCCCTTCCCCCATTCCCCTAAATCACGTAGCTTTAGCGTTTTCACATTATGGAAAATCTTTATTGGTATTTTAGCTGCAAACGGTGAATGGTCACAGTGCCTGGAGAGGAAGCAAGGTCATGTACACACAGTTCCTTCTTGGGCAAGTCCTACCATAGGGGTGGCTTGACTGACTTCTCGCAATAAGTTCTTGTCATATTTTTATGAATGTTGTACTGATACATGACAGAGAATACTGTGACACAGCTACCTGTGCTCTCTGTATGTGAGGGTGTGCAGAAACCTTATTTTCACACATAGAGCCAGTACATTTGTATACCGTTAAATTACAAATAATATTCAGCATTGAAATAATATGTAGAGGATGCTTTTTTTCTTTGTAAGATCAGTATTTTACAGAGTGTTAAGCATTTTTCTATTAAGTTTCTAGTTTTTAAATAAGTCTTCAACTTACATAAATTGATTTAATTGTATACTTGTATGTGGTATTCTCATGTTGAACTTTAGAGCTATTTTGTGTTCACTTCTCACCCTTTTTACTTTAAAATGATAGGAGAAGTTTAAGAGGCAACAAGATGTGTAAGCAAGTTATTTTAGGTAGTTTCTCAGAGACAAGGAAGGTCCTGTTTTTTCAGGCATCTCAAAGATTATTTGGGTAATAAATGACTTTGTAGAATTCCTCATAGGTTTAAACATAGGGAGCTAAATTATTTTGATATTATTGGTGTACATATATCAACAACTTATGTTTTTGTCTTTTTCCCTGTCGTTTTTAGGATTCTGAGTAACAATAAAATCTCCGAGCTGAAGAATGGCTCATTTTCTGGGTTAAATCTCCTTGAAAGATTGTGAGTATTTTTTATTTTCTCTTATTGTTATTTCATTTACTGCATTTCTTTTTGTTTATTATGAGCTTTATTTGAGTGAAAAATAATAGGAAGTGCATTTTCATTATAAGACTGTTACTAAACACTTGAGTTTTCCCTACATTTTATTACGAAAATGTCAAGAATTTAATGTCAGAAAACAATTAGTTAATTAGATGTTGCCAAACTTTCTGTAAAAGGCCAGATAGTAAATAATTTAGGCTTTGTGGGCTAATGGTCTCTTTGACAGTGCCTCGTTCCTGCCACTGTTGTGAGAAAGCAGCAATAGACAATAAATACATGAATCATTGTGGAGACGACTTTATTTGAGACGCAGACTGGGGTCATTGTTGATCACTGGTTTTTGGAGCATAGATGCTATTTTGAAAGTCTTCCATGAAGTGTATGCCTTATAATCAAGTAGAATTTAAAAAATACATCAAGGGGGGCGACTCTTGGATAAAATGAAATTTTATTGAATGTAATCATTTTGTTTTGCTTAGAAATTAGTTCTAATTACTTATGATCAGATATATATTATAAATAGTACTTTTTTTTTTTTTTTTTAAATTAATATTTATACAATGAATATCTAATTTGCTTATATTATGAATGATATTTCAGGTTCTTGTTTCGAATCCCCTTTTTACTCATAGATTTAGGGTAACATCTCAGGACATTCTTTTTTTTCTTTCTTGAGTGCGCTTCATGCCCAACATGGGGCTTGAACCCACGACCCTGAGATCAAGGGTCACATGTGCTACCTACTGAGCTTGCCAGGCACTCCTGGGGTAATATTTTTTCAAATGAATACAAGGTGTAGATCTATAAGGAAGCTGGATCGTGAACCTCTCCACTTCTGTTGAATAATAGACTTTTTCTTATTTTCTTAGTTCTTTTTGCTCTGATTTACTTTCTCTATTTTTGTGCAGTCTTTTCTTGACTGTATTACCTAGTGGCTTCTCCTACTGTCGAACATCCACAGGACGTTTATTGCTCTGATCACTGATGTGTTATTTACGTATATACCTAGAGTTTTTATTTATCTTTTTAAAAATGTGTTTCTTTTCATTGATCATATTGATCATGTGTCTTTTTTTTTTTTTTTTTAGTATTTATTTTTGAGGGAAACCTGGTGGCTCAGTTGGTTGAGCGTCCGACTTTGGCTCAGGTCATGGTTCATGAGTTCGAGCCCTGTGTCAGGCTCTGTGCTGACAGCTCAGCCTGCTTCAGATTCTGTGTCTTCCTTTCTCTCTGCCCCTTCCTTGCTCATGTTCTGTCTCTGTCTCAAAAATAAACAAACATTAAAAAAATTTTTTTTTAATTAATTTATTTTTGGGAGAGTGCAAGTGGAGGAGGGGCAGAGAGAGGGAAACAGAGGATCTGAAGTGGGCTCTGTGCTGACAGGCTGACAGCAGTGAGCCAGATCTTGAACTTACAAACGGTGAGATCATGACCTGAGCCAAAGTCAGATGCTTAACCAACTGAGCCGCCCAGGTGCCTTGACTGACTGATTTTAAAGCCAAAACCTCTATAGTTTTTATAATTTCCATACCGACTCCTTGAATAATCTCTTGATTCCTGCTTTCTACCGTTTTCATAGCTCTTCTCATTTCTCTACCAGGTCACCTAACTGACTGAGGTCCTCTGCCTCTGAGTGTCACTGCCCCTTCCTTGTGATGGAATCCAAACAATATCTTGCACTTCCTTTATGTCTGTCAAGCCTACCTTGTATTCTTCTGTGATTTTCTTTACTGTAAGATTCTCCTCATGGACTCTTGGTTTGCTCTGGGATCCCCTCATACCATCTGTGAAGTATCTAGGTGTCTGCTCTTCTAAGACTCTGCAGAGACTGTGCAGTGATTGTCTTAGTCTGCCTGGGCTGTCATAACAAAATGCCTTAGACTGGGTGCCTTAAACAACAGGAACTTGTTTCTTCCCAGATATGGAGGCTGGGTGTTCAAGATCAAGGTGCTGGCAGGGTTGATTTCTTCTAGGGCCTTAAGGGAAGGATCTGTTCCAGGCCTCTCTTGCTGGCTTGCAGATGGCCATCTTCTCCCTGTGTCTTCCCATGGTCTTTCCTCTGTGTGTGTGTCCACATTTCCTCTTCTTACAAGGACATCAGTCATATTGGATTAGGGCCTATGCCAATGACCTCTTTTTAAGCTGATGACCTTTTTAAAGAACCCATCCCCAACTCCCAATCTCCGTTTTGAGGTAAGAGGGCTTAGGACTTCAACATAGGAATTTTGGAGGACACAATTCATCACCAAAAATGGTGTAGCATTTTTGTAAGTTTACTTATGTATGTTTTCCTTGCCTGTTTCCTACTTACTCTGCCTTGGAAGGAATGACAGAACAGAAAAAAGGATTCCGTTTTTGGCTGTTGAGTTTCAAAAGTCCTAGTCCAATATAGAAAAGAGATTTGAGAAAAGATAGCCTAGGAGAAACTTGCTCCTTTTCTAGATTCACATTCTGTAGGCTCACTGGGGAGTCAGAGGGAATGCAGAGAGAATGTATATGCTGGTGGGTCCTTAAGAAGGGGCTCTGTCTTTCCTTCCCCACCCCTACCGGGTTTAGGGGAAGGACAGGGGAAAAGATTACATAATAAAACCAATGAATGGTTCTGAATCTAAGGGCAAGGGGCCTCTGAGGCCTCCTTCCTGGAGAAGAAGCAAACCCCCAAATTTCCCAGGACCCAGTGTGATCTATGAGCAGAAGAACTGGTCACAGAGCCATTGAGGCACACAGGTGACATCCTTCTTTTAGAGTTTCCAGGGAACAGCAGAATGACCCTTGCTCAACAAAGGGATGGGGTTGTTTGAAAGAAAGATAGTGCTCTCTCTGCAGGGGACTGCTGGTTGACAGTGACTTAGAAGGATCTGGGCTGCTTCTGGGGAACTCCACCTAAGACATAGCTACATAAGTGACTAAGGTCTTTATGAATGAACATCATTTTCAAAATTTTCAGAATTACTTGAAAATACAGTGTAGCTGATTTTATTCCTTCACTGCTAGTCATTCCCAGTGCATCTCTCCTTAGGTCTTCCATCTGTGAACTTGTGAGCCTTTTGTGGTCCAGCAGTGGTGGGAAAGCCACTCTGCTCTGCCCCAGAGACCCTCAACCAGTGGCTGAGAGCAGATGGTGGGTAGCCACCCGACCACCTCCCCTCCCAGAAGGGGTGATGCTCTCTGCTGTCCTCTGCAGTGCCCCAGGGGAGATCTCCTCACCACTGCCCCTTGTATTGGCTTCCTTCTCATGAAGGGCTGGCTGGGTTGAATTAACGAGCAGGTATGCCCCAGAGGTTGAGGAAATCTATAGGAATGGAAGCTGGGGGCTTAAACACATTGCCTGGTATGTAATTTTAGTGTCAGTATTTAAACTATAGAGGAGTGTCAGTAAATAGTGACAAATACTTCACAAGAGTCTCAGTACTCTAAAATGAAGAGTGTATGTACCCAGGCCAGTTTTAATATATCACAAAGAGAGAGAGAATTAATTCTCTTAAGACGCTATTCTTCAAATCTTCAGTGTCTCCCTCTCTCTGGCAGTTCTTTTGAAGAACAGCTTTTTTTTTTTTTTTTAAATGTTTGTTTATTTTTGAGGGGGGTTAGAGGCAGAGAGAGAGGGAGACACAGAATTCAAAGCAGGCTCCAGGCTCCGAGTTGTCAGCACAGAGCCCGATGCAGGGCTTGAACCCACAGACTGTGAGATCATGACCTGAACTGAAGTTGGACACTTAACTGACTGAACCACCCAGGCGCTCCTGATTTGAAGAATAGCTTCTTAAGAGGATTAATTCTCTCTCTCTGTCTTCCTGATATATTAAAACTGGCCTGGGTACATACACTCTTCATTTTAGAGTATTGAGATTCTTGTGAAGTATTTGTCACTATTTACTGACACTCCTCTATAGTTTAAATACTGACACTAAAATTACATACCAGGCAATGTGTTTAAACCCCCAGCTTCCATTCCACCCCAAAAGACGGGTCCAGGTCATGATGGCATCTCTTTCTAGCTATTATCAGAGCTAGCCTCAGCCAATGAGAATGATGAGGAGCATTTAGCTGTGGAGCTTTGAGAAAGATGTCTGGCTCCTAAGGAATTACAGGAGGAAAGAATTCACTCTTTTTCATGACTTTGTGCTTGGAGATAATGTGTGGACCTTGGGATATCCTATCACAGTTGAGGGTCAGCCTGAAGGCCAAGTTGACATTCTGAGAAAGTGCAGACTCATGAGGTGGTTGGAATGGACTACTTAAGCTGTCCTATGTCTCAATTTCCCTTAATGCTAGAGAATTTCCTTTATTGCTGAGTAGAAGTTTCAGATACTTCAGTTAAAAAGCATCTTTTCTGATATGCTTGGCATTCTTTCCTAAAGGAGTGTGTTCTTTTTCCAAGCACTGTTAAAATACTCCTTTGATTTTGTTAAAGCAGTTCTTGTGCACTTTTTCATTTATCTTTTAATGACCCAACATACTTAGATTTAGCTATGGACCCTAAAGTTAGACTCGTGCTCCCTAGGGAAGCTGTGTTTGGTAAGAAGAGGAGAGATGTTAAATGAGAGAATCTGACTCTAAATATCATTTGGCAATGCCTGATTAATATGGCTATTATTAAGTATTATATAATATGTCAAGGCGTGTTTATTATTAAAGGAAAAGTGTGTCTTTAAATCATATTATAGTACTCCATTATTCATGAGAGGTATAATGTAGAAACGCATGTAGTACATCATTGACCACAAATTTATGTACTGCGGTAGCTAAATCAGTACTTGTTGTAAATGCGGTTTAAAATCTGAAAGGGGAAACCTATGTTTTTAAAAAATGAAACTGACATATATTTGTTTGCAGAGCTTTTTAGCTTAGGCAATACAAGTTAAAAACCTGCCAGTTGGGGGCACCTCGGTGGCTCAGTGTGTTAGGTGTTTGACTCTTCATTGCTGCTCAGGTCATGATCTCACTATTTGTGGGTTCAAGCCCAGCATTGGGCTCTGGGCTGACAGTGCAGAGACTGTTTGGAATTTTCTGTCTCCTTTCTCGCTGTCCCTACTCCGCGTGGGCGTGTGCTCTTCTCCTTCCCTCTCTTTCAAAATAAATAAACACTTAAAAAAAAATGCTGATTGAATTTTCTTCTGAAATATTGTTTCTCTTTGAGGTGTAGGATTGTGAACAGTTGGGCCATGGGAAATAGGGACTAAGAAGTTGGGCCTGATGATTAATTGTATTATCTGGGAATAAAAAATAATATTTATGATGAAAATTTTTAAACATACAGAAAAATTTAAAGAATCATGTAGGTAGTAACCTTCCATATCACCAAGTTACTTAACCTACATGCAATAAGTAGTAATGATTTGCTGTCATTTTTTTTTTCTTTTTACTGGAACATGTGTACACACAGACATGTCTGCTGAATTACTTGAAGGTCAGTTGCAGGAGTCATGACCTGACATGGCCTGTATTGAGAAATGTAAGTGGTTATGAATGAGATGCAGCCATCTCTCTGTTGCCTGAGTTTATGAATATCATAACGATTTTGTAGCTAACTGTAATTTACCAAAAATATTTTTTTAAATGTTTATTTTTGAGAGAGATATAGAGCGGGTGAAGGGCAGAGATGGAGAGAGAGAGAGAGAGAGAGAGAGAGAGAGAATTTGAAGCAGGCTCCAGGCTCTGAGCTGTCAGCACAGCCTGATGTGGGGCTCGAACTCACAGACCACAAGATCATGACCTGAGCCAAAGTTGGATGCTCAACCGACTGAACCACCCAGGCGCCCCCGAAAAGAATTTTATAGTGAAGGTCAGCTAATGTAAATCTGTCTCTCAGCCATGGTTTCCTTTTAAAAAAACTTTTTTTTTAATGTCTTTTTTATTTCTGAGAGAGAGAGACAGCGTGAGCAGGGCAGGGTCAGAGAGAGAGGGAGACACAGAATCTGAAGCAGGCTCCAGGCTCTGAGCTGGCTGTCAGCACAGAGCCCGACGCGGGGCTCGAACCCAAGAACCGTGAGATCATGACCTGAGCCAAAGTCGGATACTTAACTGACTGAGCCACCCAGGCACCCCTACTTTTTTTTTTTTTTTTAAATCCATTTATCATCTGTCTTCGTCCATTCTGATTGCTGTCACAAAATACCACACACTGGGTAGCTTGCAAACAACACACATTTATTTTTCAACAAACCTTTATTTTTGAGGCTGGCTGGGAGGTGCAGGATCAAGATGCCTGCAGATTTTTTGTTCAGTGGGGAACAGCCTCTTAGTTGGCTGTCATCTCACATGGTGGAAGGGAACGAGGAAGCTCTCTAGGGTCTCTTTTACGAGGGCATCAGTCTCATTCATTGGGTCTGCACCCTCATGACCTAATCCTCTCAAAGGCCACACCTCCTAATTCCATCACTTGAGGAGTTAGGATTTCAACATGAACTTTGGGAGGACACAAGCGTTCAGACCATATTAGTTCCTTCCGCACTGTATCTCGTGTCTGCCTCTTTTACTGAAGAGCCAGACGTGGGCTCTTCCATTGTGAAACCTTCTGGTCTTGCAGTGGAGGTGGGTGAGCAATCCATAGAGAGTGATGGGGGCCACAGAAGGGAAGGTACAGGGCACTGTTGTTCAGAGACATTTGTTTCGGAAAGAGAATGCTGTTAGAGTTGTAAAGGATGAGTAGGGGATATGCCAGAAACCCAGGATGGAGGTAAGGATCGATGCTGGGGGAGACTGGGGTGTCCTTCTCAAGGACAGAGAAGCCATGTGCCAAGGTCTAGAGGTGAGAGAAATAGGACTCCTTCAAGAAACATCTTGAAATGTGACCAGTAGTATGAAGAGAGAGAGGCCAGATGAGGGTTAAAGAAAGGTCTGGGGCAGCATGGGAAGTCAGAGTTAGGAAGAAAGAGGACCAAGGCCATGGAGGACCTTGGAAGTTACTCGAGAGAGTTTGGACTTCATTCTGAAGGAACTGGAGCTTTCGGATGTTTTCACCAAAACAGAGATGCATTCAGGTTTATGCTTAGGAAGGTCACTTTAAACAGAGAGTGGATGAAGCAAGGGCCCCAGCCGGAACTGTGTGGGGGCCACGATGAAGACGAGGAGAGAGGGGCACGCATCTTCCATGCATCGGTAGAAGGCTGGACGATAGCACATCTGATAGCTTTTTTTTCGTATTGTAAAATTTATCAAACACACAGTTTGAAAGAACATTCTTCTCTCTAGCACCTTGATTTAACCATGGCAGCTTCTTGGCATGTTTGCTTTATAAGTCTCCCTCTTGCTTTAGGTGTACATTGACTCCACTTGTATCAGTGGAAAAGATGTGTTTAAATCCTGACTTCTGGCTTGGCCACTTGTTAATACCAAGAACTTGGCCTGATTTCATAGTCTTCTTTACACATGACTGTCTTCATCTTTAGTAACAGTCGTATCTCCTAGGATTGATTGTGAGATCTTAATGGGATGAGAGGCGCCAGACAATTACTTGCTGAAATCAGTGATTTGTGTAATTGAGGAGCCCAGAGAGTTAGAGTTGGACTTCAGGCTTGGCTGGATCCAGGGACTCAGCATTAATTCTCTTTTCCTATCTTTTGGCTTCATTAGACAGGCTCTTAATTACTTTTTTCTTTAAAGTAGTCTCAATGCCCGTGTTGGGGCTTGAACTCATGACACTGAGATCAAGAGTTGTGTGCTGTATTGACTGAGTCAGCCAGGCGCCCCTTAGACAGGCAATTCTATCATGGAAGTGAGAGGACTCTAGGGTTACCTCTTGACCTCTAACCAAACCAATGGAAATGGCCATACCCTATCCCCATCTGTCTCCTCTTCCCTACCCCAGGCCCTAGGTTTAGTTAGACCAGGGTCATGTACTCATGCCAGTTACCAAGACCACAGTGTTTGAAGAATCTGGATGGAGGTTGATCAAGAGCTATATCTGGAGGGGGTGGTATTGGGGGCTCTGGGGCACTGTCTTCCCATATGGTGTGTGAGAGAAGTAGGTCTGTGAGAAAAGCAAGGAGGAAGGCAGCAAAAAGACCAAAACCAAAAAAAAAAACCCAAAAACCAAACCAAAACAAAAAAACGTTTAGCACAATGACTAAACATTAAATGATTGGTAGCAGTCATAGTTTGAGTTCTCACTGTTAAATTCTGGAACCTTTCGTGCTAGCTCTCCTTTCTCACCTCCATCTACTCCAAAGCTTTTAAATTCTTTTTTCCTTAGGAATGAGTTTTATTTTTTTTTCTTTTAACTTAAGTTTTTGAATTTTTGAATGACTAATAGCCTTTCCTTTTCTGCTCTGTGTGCTCAAAATGGAGCTGGTGGGCAGAGTCTTCTTGGGTCTTTGTACTGAGGTTAACACTGAGCCGAGTGCTGGTGGGTTTCACATTATTGGGCTGGTATCTTTTTTTAAATTAATTTATTTTCAGAGAGAAAGAGAAAGAGCACAAGCTGGGGAGGGGCAGAGGGAGAGGGAGAGATAGAATCCCAGGCAGGCTCAGTGTCATCAGCACAGAGCCCGATGAGGGGCTCGAACCCACAAACGATGAGATCATGACCTGAGCTGAGATCAGGAGTCCAACACGTCACTGACTGAGCCTCCCTGGTGCCCCCATTGGGCCAAGCATCTTAACCTGAGTTTCCCCAGGGGCAGGTCCTGAGATGAAATTCTGAGTTCCGCTGGTTGATTGGAGAGGTGGTCCCAGAACGCTCACGAATTAGGGAGAGCGACAGAGAGAGGGAAAGGAAGGAAGCCAATGCCGGCGCCTTTGTGAGCAGCTCCTCTTGTAGGGAGCAGAGCCTGGACCCTGACCACTGGGAGCCGGATGGAGCCCACTTCCCCGCCATCCCCCTGGAGGCCTAGGGAGTCTCCCACTCCCCTCTCTCACGGGGCAGGCGCTCTTCTCAGGGCCGGTCACGTCTTCCCTTCTGACTTCCCTGGAGTGGCCCTCAGGACCCAGCGGGGAGAGAGTCCCCAGGGCAGAGTGGCGGGTGGGGGAGCTGCACCCCTGGGCCCTGCCTGCCATCAGAATCTGCCTCAGTATCCTGTTGGGGGTCCCCCCCCCGGGGCAGGAGTCTGGGGCTGGAGATGCTGGGGGTGTGGCGTTGGCAGCTGGAACTTCTCTCCCCGATTTTCTGTCGAAATCACTGCACCACGGACCCCTGTTTCACTCCTAGTTCAGAGAACCGAGAAGCTGGCTGGAAGTTCGAGAGAAGCGTAGGATTTGCGAATTGTCCTGACTGTCTTTTGAAACTTTTATGATCATCCAGTTATGTTTCGTGAGCTACCTGGCCTTTTCAGATAATTTTGGGTTACTTTATTTACAAAGGAAATATCTTCGAGGCTGTGGTGCAAAAAAACAAAAAGGTCAGCTGCCTGCTTTGGCAAAGCAGTTTTCTTGTGCAGTATAACATCTGAGTTCTGACCAGGGAAATACTCTTACTCAGTAATTGTAATCCGCGCGTAGATTTTATGTGTAATAGTTACTTCTGTTTTATTTTTTAAATTTTTTTAATAGTTTATTTATTTTTGAGACAGAGACAGAACATGAGCAGGGGAGGGGCAGGGAGAGAGGGAGACAGACTCTGAAGCAGGCTTTAGGCTCTGAGCTGTCAGCATAGCCAGACACGGGGCTCGAGCCCACAAACCGCGAGATCATGACCTGAGCTGAAGTCGGATGCTTAACCGACTGAGCCACCCAGGCGCACCTCGTTACTTCTGTTTTAAAAAGGGATTGCAGGGGGACCTGGGTGGCTCAGTCGGTTAAGAGTCTGACTTTGGCTCAGGTCATGATCTCACACACAGTTCATGGGTTCGAGCCCTGTGTTGGGCTCTGTGCTGACAGCTCAGAGCCTGGAGCTGCTTCAGATTCTGTGTTTCCCTCTCTCTCTGCCCCTCTCCTGCCTGCATGCTGTCTCTCAAAAATGAATAAACATTAAAAATAAATAAATAAGATAAAGGAAAGAAAGAAAAGAAAGGAAGAAAGGATTGCTGGTTACTGGGGGGGGGTGGTGGTGGTGGTTCAGTTTCATGTAGAAAACCTGGCCCTGATTTGGGGAGGAGGGTAGCACTGAAACTGTTCCCCCTGAGGAGGACCTGATGTATTACAGAGGGAGTTAAGACCCCAAAAAGGCAGAGCAGGACTTGCTACAGAGCATGATGCCCCAGGATTCACAGTCTGCACTCCCAGAGAAGCATTGCTGAGAATATCTGATCAGTGTCTGTCACCCTGTATTAAACAGCACAGAGAGTGTGGGAGGCCATGTCCGCGACACACCAAGAATGACGGGCTTCGAATAAGTGAATGATTGCCACCATGTTGTGCATAGGAACAGTCTCATCAGGATGTTTTTGTGAAATTTCCAGGAAAGCTGTTCAGAAACGAGCCCCAGCCTTATAACTGGTAGATGGCGATAGTTGGAATGGGCTGTTGGGAAAAAAAACCCAGCATGTTATGAAGCAGGCCACATCTCAGGTTTCATTAGCTGAGGGGACAGTAAAATTGAATGTGCCTTTCCTTACTGGATGGAAGAAAATCCGTGGGTCAGTGCTCACTACAGGAAGACTTCTTGGGGTTCTTAAGCTCAAGTAGGCAAGGGAGGTCACTTGCTTTCTGAGTTAGAGCAGTTTGAAAAGGCAAACATAGGGTTTTCTTCCGATTTATAGACTGCCTGGGCTCCGGTTTACATCCCATGATGGAGCAGTAGGTATAAAGATCGCAGAGACTGTCATCTCAGTGTCCTGATAACAGGTGGCACCAGCGGTCCAAGTCTGCTTCCAGGAGGCCTTATAAATTTCAGTAGGTAAGGGACTGAGGGTCCTTTGAGATAGCACCTGCCGCCCTAGATTTATAGTTGGCATTGCTCTGCAGTTTGTATTGTGTCATGAACTCTCTGTGCACCCCTGTACCACATATTTGCAAGGGCCTGTGTTGCCATCGTTAGGTAAAGAAGGAAGAAGGGAAGGATGGGAGAAGTTGCAAAGAGTTTCTGTCCTTAGTCTGACATCCAGTGCCCTGAGAGATGACTGGAAGCCACTTGTGACTTCAGTGGGCAAGGTCACGAGTGAGTCTGACTCCAGCGTCTGGCAAAGCTCAAGTGTGGGCCGACCACTGGCAGGAATGTGGTCGGGAAAAGTAGGCTGCTGTTCTGCTTTTCTAAGTCCTCCTGTAGCTGACTGTCAGCTATCCTTGAGGTCTGTGCAAACATATGTGAGGGGCAACTTGAGTCCCCAGCTGGCCCCAGGCACCCACTGGAGAGATGCAGCCTTAGCAGGTGGCTCAGATCCCCTCCGGTGGAGGGGTGGGCTGTGCCGCTCACCACTGGCCCCTAATGGCGATGCGCTGACATGGCACAGCTGTGCACCTGACCGTGGGAGGATATTGTGAGTGCCATCAGATGCCATTCGTTGCCTTGGGGGCTGGTGGGTCTTTGCTTTGAGATATATATTGTGAATTATCCCATTTTTATTTTACAGGAATCCTAACCATAGAAGCTCAGGGAGGGAAAAAGCTGAAAAACCAAATGACATGAATGTTACAGCATGCAGTTTTGAAAATGGTTTTTAAAAATTCAGTTTGAGTATGTTCACACATAAAATCTCTGACTTATTTTGATAACTGAAGTATTGCGTACTGAGGAAGAAATTGTAGACGTAATGTATAGGATTGTAGCATAGCCATAACTTTGAATTTGATTAGTAATAAGGACATACATATCTTTTTTGACATATGCCTTTTAGTGTATTGACCAAAAAAGTGGCTTTTGGAACCAGACTTCTTGAAGTTGAATTCTGTCTCTACCCCTTACTGCCGCGGTTAACCTTTTTGCCGTTAATTTCCTCCCATTATCATTGTTTTCTGTAGAGTAGATTAGTGTAGTTTGCCTAACTATTTGTTGCAGTGCTGATATATGAATAACTTTTATTTTGTTTTTAACAGGGACCTCCGAAACAATCTGATAAGTAGTATAGATCCAGGTGCCTTTTGGGGACTGTCATCGCTAAAAAGATTGTAAGTATTTGAATTGTTTGCCTATGAATTTAAACTCTTTTATCTCTTTTATAAATAACTGTTAACCTACTTCAAGCTTTACCATGATTTTAAAAAAAATGGGTTTTTAATAATTTTTAGTTAACTAGCCAGGATTGTGATAAGGGGAAAAAAAGAGTAATAGAAGTTGTGTAAAAAGTGGTTAATTTGTTTAATAGTTTGACTTGTTTGATGGGAGATGGTTGTGTCCTTCACATGCTGATAAAATGATTACTAGCTTTGCCAGTGGTTGTAATGTGTACTATGTAGAGGAAGGATTTTAAGTTCTAACTGTATTCAAGCTAGAGTTGTTATATATGCATATCAACTGAAGCCCCTTTCTATTTAACTGACTTGAAGTCTTTATTAGCATGTATATTTTATCTGTGTATTGTTATTTCAAAACCTACAGAGCAGTTTTTATTACTTTTGAGGCTAAACAACTCCCCTCACCCCAGCATGCTCATATTTGAGAAGTAGCTCTACACTCAGGCCGTGTGGGCTGTCCCATTATCCTTTATAACTCCTGAAGACATTTATTATTATTAAGTGCTGGCTGCTTATCATGGTCTGACTTCCTGGGAGGAGCTCACAGACTCTTGGGGGCAGCTAGACAATGACCATATACCCTAACAAGGCACATGTCAGCTGTCACAGATAAAGTTATAGCAATAATAATCTGCCAGTAACGGGAGCGGCCACCTGGGAGGGGAATGGCCTGCACACAGGAGCAGTTGACCTTCAGATTTGACCTTGCTCCTGAGGGATGAAGAATACATATCGAGGAACAATAAAACAGGTGTTCTAAGCAGAATCTACGTTGTTGTGGAAGAATATGTCTCTTGGGGCTGTGGTTGAGTTCTTTTTCCAGAGCATGAAGCACGTAGCGGGGAACGAGGAGTTTTGGAATTTAGGCTGGTCATGGAAGGATTAGGCTTTTGTAGGCTTTTGATGACCTGACTTGTTAAAGAACTCTGAATCTCTCTAGATAGTGCGGGGCTGGGGATGCCTGAGTGGCTCAGTCGGTTAAGCATTTGACTTGATCTTGGCTCATCACAGTTGTGAGATGAAGTCCAGTGTGGGGCTCTGCCCTGACAGCATGGAGCCTTCTTGGGATTTTCTCTCTCTCCCTCTGTCTTCCCCTGCTGCGCTCTCTCTCTCTCTCTCTCTCAAAACAAAAATAAACATAAAAAAATAAGTGTAGAGCCAGCAGGACTTGACGGAGTTGACATATTTCTGATGGCAGGAAGGAGAAACCACTTAAGCACTGAGTGGTGGGGACAGAGGGTATTGGGGATGGGACCTGCTTCCATTCCTTGTAACAGTCATCCTTCCTCCATCCCTGTCTGTCTTTATTTTTTGGTTCCATCATACTCTTTTATTTTTTTAAGATTTAATTTTTAAGTAATCTCAATACCAAACGCGGGTCTCGAACTCACAACCCCAAGATCAAGAGTTGCATCTTCTACAGACTGAGCCAGCCAAGCACCCCTATCAAACTCTCTTACTATTTAACGTTTTTAAGGTATTGAGGGTGCCTGGCTTTTTTTTTTTATGTCTTTGTTTTCCATGCTATTTGCCTAGTAAAATCTGCTCTGTTTGCTCTTAGAATAATCATGCCAGGACTTAAATGCTGACAGTGACCTTCCCTCCCAATATTTTTGACTTTCGTTATCTATCATTCTCTCATTCAAAAATTGTTCCTTTATACAGTCAGAACCAGTAGTAAGAGTTGGCCACGCTATTTTTGCATATTAAAAAAATTACTTTTGGAAATAAAATTTTCTTTCATCTAAAACATATCCTCTGAAGCCCTTCCTCTCAGTCTCCTCTCTTGGGCAGAATTCTGGAAGATGAAGCGTAGTAGGAGTTAAAGGATTCTCTTTCTTCATTGTGTAAAATTGTTTGAAATGTCAGTCAGACCCTGTAGGAGGGCGTTTTATTACCATGGTTTTTGTTGAGGGCACTAGATGGTGGTTCATTGTTTCTATCAGCCGTGTGTGCACTCAGGACGCCGGCGACGTCTGGCGGAGGTCTTGCCCCTGATCACTTTTCTTCCTCGTGCACTTTGCTCTCCATTATTTTCCAGTTAAGGCTTTTTAACGAGACCAGTCAGAAAAACTGGCCTGTCTGGAGTAGGTCAGTGGTGTTAATGGAGATGGGAGTTCTGGATCAGGAAGATAAGCATTGGAGGGGAGGGGCATCACCTGGGGCTTCAGAGTTGCAGAGGATCAAGGTGTAGAGTTAGGTTTCAAGCCCAGTAACTAAGCATGACGGTGGAATTAGGTGGAGAGGCAGAGATCACCATCAGTTCAGTTAAACAAAAATGGAGTCTGTTGAAAAAAAAAAAATGGAGTCTGTTGTGGCTGCTCAGCAGTGAGCCCGGCTCCAAGGTGAAGGTAACTCAGGAACCCCCAGAGGGGTTGACAGCCTAGTGGAGTCATATACGCCAACCAGGAGCCTAGATGTGGACTTGGAATCTACTTTCGGAGAGCTGGAGCAGCAGCTACATTATAGCTCCAAGAGCTTCTAGCACTCAGCTGTTCTGACCCAGGCAAGGGTGTGGAACTTGGCCATGACAGGCTGCAGGCACCTCTAAGACAATCATTAGGTGAGAGGAGGAGTGCAGCTTGCAATGCTTGGTTTATTAGCGAGGCACTTTCTTTGTGCTTCTTACCAGATGCACATGGGCACTATGTTTGGATGGGTCCGTTGGAATCCAGGTGTAGGAACAGGAGTCCTTAGGTAGGAAGCAAGAGTGTGGGTGTTAGACTCACACACACACCCCCATCAGAAACTGGGGCTGAGGCTGAACCATCTTTATTTGTGCTTCCTGGTGATTCTGATGCTAAAGTTTGGGAACTTCTAGAATAGGTTTCCCTCCAACTTTTTTTCTTTCTCTATGGGGGGAGGGGTGTGGCCACATACTGCCAGATAAGACAGCTTATTCTCTCCCTGTGTGATTGGCACCACTGGATCCCAGCCTTTTGGGAAAGGAAGCTCTTTTTAGGAAGATAAATGCTAATAATATCTCCATGTTGAGATGGGAATTGAAGGGAACTTGACTGTTAATAAAAAGCAGTTTCATCAGGATGTTTTAAGGATAATGCAGAATATCTTAGATTCTCTATCTAGTTCTTTATCCTTTAGTAAATAATGTCTCAAGTACTTCCATCCAACATAAATAAGTTTCTTGATCCAAAGCATTTAATTACTGAAACTGTCCCATGCATTGCCTGAGCATTTTTTTTTTCTTGCAGTGCACATTAAGTAGTCTCTTGTGTTCTTGCCCAGGAAGGTAATTGCCATTTATAATATTCTTCCCACTAGAAAATACATGCTTAATTTCAAACGGCTGACTTGTAATGGAACTTATGGTATACTACTTGGAAGCTCAGAGTATCCTGTATGTAAACTCCATGAGAAACAAACATATTCAGTGCTGGTAATGTTTGCGAGTTGCTTATGGATACAGGCTCTGCTTCTTATGAGGCTCTAAATCATTCATTTCAATTGTGTGTCTCCCTCAACAGCCACACATAAAGTGTTTTTGTAAGCGTACCCGTGCCTTTGCCTTTATTTCATAGATAATTTGAATCAGGAAGATTAAATGTCTTTCTGAAGAATAAACTACCAAAAGTAGGTAAAACCCAGACCCATTCAGTTTCTCTTTTGCTTTATCAACACATTCAAGCTGATTCTCCATCTAAATGGAAACCCATTATCAATACCTAAATACCATTTTAAATAGGTATAGCTATAATGAAATTGTTTCCCAAAGAATCAGTGGTAATTACACCAGTTAAAGCTCAGAAGTGAGACAAGATAATGAATAGAGCCCAGAAATGCTTGTTTAAGCAACAATTCACAACATGATGCCTAATTTTCTTAAACAGTAAAACCCAGAAATAAAAGGAAAATCGGCTGGAATAAAAAAAGTCCCACAGGATTAAATACTTCACTTTAATATTCTGAGGAGCAGCATCCCGGAGCCCACTAGGCACAGATAAAGTTTCAGTTTTCTATTGCTTAGATTCTTTTATCAAAAGTTGCAGGAAGATAGGGAAGGCAAAGCTGTGAAGTCAGGTAACACCAGGATTACCTAAGCTAGCTTTTGGACTGTTAGAGGGAGAGACTTAGTGAGGAGGTACCTGATTCAGATGCCGGATCCTTATCATTTCTAATTTCTAGTCTGGCTAATACAGTTCTGCTGTTACCAAGCATACAATTTAGAATCCCAACAGTGTTAGTTTAGAAACCGGTGGTGCTTCTCCAAAGAGTAACTCAGAGCGTGACTCAAAGAATAGGTACTTTTCCATTACAAAGAATAATACGGACATTGAAGAAAATGTGTTCAAAACATTTCTGGAAATTTGGTTTAGAAACCTGTGCAAACTCTTTTATCAACATCCAAGGGGTGAATGATTCCAAATCTAAGAACTGATAAAAATGAAATTCATTGTTCTAGGGTTTTCTTGTGCATGGTTTACTAAGTCTTGTGATGGAAAAAATGCTGAAAGTCCTGATGTCTTCTTTGAAGTTTACAGAAATTGTCAGTGATTATCTCCCAGGTAAAATGCAGTCTCCCAGGGGCATCTGGGTGACTCAGTTGGTTAAGCGTCCGACTTCAGCTCAGGTCATGATCTCACAGTTCATGGGTTCGAGCCCCGTGTTGGGCTCTGTGCTGACAGCCAGCTCAGAGCCTGGAGCCTGTTTCAGATTCTGTGACTCCCTGTCTCTCTGGCCCTCCCCTGCTCACGCTGTCTCTCTCTCTCTCAGAAATAAATAAAACATTTAAAAAAAATTTTTTTTAAATGCAGTCTCCCAGGGGCGCCTGGGTGGCTCAATCAGTTAAGCATCCAACTTCGGCTCAGGTCATGGTCTGGTGGTTCATGAGTTCCAACTCTGCATCAGGCTCTGTGCTGATGGTTCGGAGCCTGAAGCTTGCTTCAGATTCTGTGCCTGCCTCCCTCTCTCCCCTTCCTTGCTTGCACTCTCTCTCAAATAAATGAACGTTTGGGGTGCCTGGGGGGCTCAGTTAAGCATCTGACTTTGGCTCAAGTCATGATCTCATGGTTTGTGAGTTCCATCCCTGCATTGGGCTCTATGCTGACAGCTCAGATTCTGGAGCCTGCTTCAGATTCTGGGTCTCCCTCTTTCTCTGCCCTCCCCTGCTCATGCTTGCTCTCTCTCTCTCTCTCTCTCTCTCTCTCAAAAATAAATATTAAAAAAAATTAAAATGTTAAAAATATTTTTAAAATGTAATCTGATTAAAATGTAAAATTGTGTTCACTCTCCATGGTGTGAGGAAAGAACACATAGCACAGAAGAACACAATAGCTACTAAGTGTTTTATGTAGATAAAAAGGAAAAAGTTTCATAGACTGAGGAGAAAAACATATTTAGAAAGTAATATTCGATAGGAACTATAAGAATTTAAGAGTGATGGGGAAAAATAACTATGCTGTTAGGTAGCTATTGCTGAAGTAATTTGGCTTAGAGACTAAATGACAGATCTGTGAAGTAAAAGCTAACTTTGTTTTCTCATTATAGTCAAAATTCCTGACTCTTTAGGGATGATATTAGAAAGCATTAAGTTTCAGGTATTCTTGAGGAAATAAAAGGTTCAAACATTTTGGTTATTTGTCCCTTTATTGTCTGTTAGATGTTTGCTGAGACTGGGCCCTGTCCCTAACTTGTCCAGCCTAATGAACTGTGTAGGCCAGCTAAGGAGTCTATCACAGATGGTAAGATAGATGGAACCTCCTTTTTACCACTCCCGTTTTATCTTGAGTCATTTTACAGGAGTAAATGCTTGAAATACAGAGGGCACCTATAATGAGACAGTGTGTAGTCTGTACATGCCAGAAATAAGCGAAAGCAAGAATTCATTTTTCTTTCTGTGCTACCCTTAACTCCCTTGAGGTAGGTAAACTCAGATGCCTAAAAGAAAGGTCTTGTATGATACCTGGGTGCTCTTCTTGAATATTGAATGTATGAAACCTTCATTAACCAAGAGAACTCATTGAAGATAACTTTTTCCTTTCTTCTCTCTCCTTAGGGATCTGACAAACAATCGAATAGGATGTCTGAATGCAGACATATTTCGAGGACTCACCAATCTGGTTAGGCTGTAAGTACACTTTCCTATTAAAGTAGAAGAAAGCATGTAGCGAAATAAGTCAGGCAGAGAAGGACAAATATATATTTGCACGTATAGGAGGTTTAGGAGGAACTTAACGGAGGACCATGGGGGAGAAGGGGGGAAATGGTGGGGGAAAAAGAGAGAGGCAAACCATGAGAGACTCTTGAATGCTGAGAACAAACTGAGGGCTGATGTGGGTGGGGGGGAGGGGAAGAGGGGTGATGGGCATGGAGGGGGGCACTTGTGGGGATGAGCACTGGGTGTTCTATGGAAACCAACTTGACAATAAACTATTTGTAAAAAAAAAAAAAAGAAAAGAAAGCATGTGAACGCGTACCCAGATATGTGTAGATACCTGTGACATGTTTGATAGTAGGGGCAGCTGTGGAGATTACAGAAAGAGAGGCAGGTAGTGAGCTGGAAATTCAATACCAGAGATACATTGTCATCAGAACATAATAGTGTGTACCGTGCACACACACAAGGTGGTATGTGCCTCAGAGGACATGTGGCACATGTTCATGTGGAGAGAGATGGGCGGAAGCTTTGCTAGTCTGGATAAATTTCCTAGAAGAGGTAAAGCGCGAGCTGACGGTGCAGAGATTGCAAAGATTTGGTTAGTTAGAAAGGAAAAGAAGTGGAACGAATGATGCATGAAAGTGGAAAGAGCAAAGCCAGTGTCAAGGGGAAGGCCACTGGTGTGAAGAGTAAAGTAACTATTTGAATTCTGATGCCTCTGACTTTGTGCTTTGGGGTGAGTTAACTTTTCTGAGCTTTTCTGTTTTTCTTTTTTCATCTGTTAATGTAGGTTAACATATCTCAAGATTATTATAAAGATGAATTAAAATTTGAATTGTCTGTGTCTCTCTCTTATAATTTATATATGATATAAATGCAGAAGAACTTTGTATAGACCATCAAATACATTTTTAATTTTAATTTTATTTTTAGAATGAAGAAGCTCTGGGAATAACTAGAAATAAGGCTGATTCTCTGTAATACAAATTTAATTTTTTAAACACTTTCTTATTTTATTTTTTGAGAGACAGAGATAGAGCGCAAGCAGGGGAGGGGCAGAGAGAGAAGGAGACACTGAATCTGAAGCAGGCTTCAGGCTCCGAGCTGTCAGCACAGAGCCCAGCGCGGGACTTGAACCCATGAATGCGAGATCATGATCTAAGCCGAAGTCGGACGCTTAACTGACTGAGCCACCCAGGCTTCTCTATAATAGAGCTTTATATGGGAGCGTATGAAAAGCAGACAGAGGCTTAGAGGTGATTTAACAATAGGAAGCCACCGAAGGACATTTATCTAGGTAGATGGCATAAAATCCTGTTTTAGAGAATAGTTATCTGGGAATGGGGTACAGGGTGAAATTCAGGGTTTAAGGTAGAAGGTCTAGTTACAAAGATTACCTGTGCTTGGTTCTGTGTCTCTGTAGCTTTTCAGAATGTTTCTTCAATTTCATTCATGTTACCTTTCAAAAAGCTATTAGGGGGCTTAGACAGTGAGGTGACTTCACCCTAGCAGGAAGGGAAGGGACTTCGGGTCACCTATTAGAATACCACCGAGTACTCCTGTTTCTTAGCAAATTCATAGTACTTTTCAGTGAGCCCTTTACTGTAGAGGGAGAGGTATATGGCCAAATCTAGGTGTTGAAATACAAGACTGATTTGGTATACAGCGTTACTCATAACTGGAAATCAATGAAACCAGTTGCATTTTTTCTTTTTTTAAGGCTGGATCACAGCAATTTTATTTCACTGCTTTTATTATCTATTTTGAGAGTTTCGTATTTTTTGGTTTTTGAGGACTGCACAAGAATTGGGAAAATGAGGCATCTATAGAGGAAAAAGCTGTTATATTTTTGGATAGCTATGACTCAAGTAATGGAAAAGAGTCTGGAATCTACTGGTTTTCATTGACTTTGATTCCAGATAGATTGATAGCTTTGACAAAAGAGCTGGAAGGGGCAGTCTTTACATTAGGGCATTTCCTTACAGTTTCCTTACTGTTTCTTTTTTTTTTTTCTTTTTTCTGTCTCTTGCCTGAAAAGCTAAAGTTTTTGGAATTTTTGAAGCTCGGGTCTGTCTCTTACATTTTTAATTAATTCTGTGATACCTGCTGTGAGAATTTACAGGACATTTATCCAGATGAATCATTCAAACAGAACAATAGTACTACCAAGTTTCCTACTTTGAGATTTGATTGAGATAATTTTGTAGCCCATGTAATAATAGGTCATTGAGTGGCTCTTAAATACAGCAGTCAATGGCACATACAAAAATAAACCTGACTTACATCCTTTCTAAGAAAAATTGGCAATTGAGGTCAAGGGGAATGCATTGCAGTGGAGATGCTTCTAATAATTTTGGTTGACCTAGGTCTAGAGCTATGGATCAAGAAGCTTTGGACAGGTGTTCTGTATGCAGCAATCTCCCAATTTCTAGGCTCTCTGAGCCAACCTGTATGCTGGTTGTCAAGGCTAGTAACAAGTTGCCTTTTCCACTGGGAAGAAAAACATATTTTTTAAAATGTTTATTTATTTTTGAGAGAGAGAACATGCTAGCAGGGGCGGGGCAGAGAGAGAAGGAGACACAATATCCAAAGCAGGCTCCAGGCTCTGAGCTGTCAGCACAGAGCCTGACGCGGGGCTCGAACTCAGAAGCTGTGAGGTCATGACCTGAGCTGAAGTCTGACGCTTAATCAACTGAGCCGCCCAGACGCAACATGGACACTATATTTAAAAGCCAAATCAGGGATTTAAAAAAAATTTTTTTTCTGAATTGCATTGTGTATTTTCATTGTAAGTCTCTCTCCTTCACTTAGGAAGTTAATTTCCAGAGAAATTGTCAAGAGATTTGTGAATCAAAAGCTTTTTTTTTTTCTTTCTTATGAATTTTGATCAATTTAAATCTGGTGTCTTTTTTCTAAGAATTATGCCTGTAATATTTTTCTATCAGAAATAATTGGTAAATGATATTTATGAGAATTTCCTTTATACAATTGAACAGTTAGTGATGTCATTAAGTAATAAAACCATATAGAGATCTGAAGGAAAAGTTAAGCCTCCCTTCCATCACCTCAGACATACCACTGTGAGGTCACCTATACTATGTGGTGTATTACTTTCATATTTTCTGTTGCCCCCACAAAGGTAAAGGCATGCATACAGGGCTTTAAATGTGTGCTGTACTCAGAAATTTACTTTAACAAAGTACCCATATATCATTAATATCTTTTAGGGGGGTACATGTTGTTGCAGCCCTTGTTTGTTAATAGTTACAGAACATTCCAAGTGTAGAACGGATTATAATTTAGTCAATTATTCTTCTGTTGAAGGACATTCCATTTGATTGCATTTTCCCCACCTTTAACCCATAGGCCCTGGTAAACGTCCCTGTATATACATAGGTGATATAGTGTATATATTTAACTCGCAGGAATTCAAATGTATCTGTTTAGCAAAAAGTAAGTAAATAAAGAAAAATTAAGACATTAAGAACAGTGCAAGGGTCGGGACGCCTGGGTGGCTTAGTCGGTTAAGCGTCCGACTTTCGCTTAGGTCATGATCTCGCGGTTCGTGGGTTCGAGCCCCGCGTCGGGCTCTGTGCTGATTGCCAGCTCAGAGCCTGGAGCCAATTTCAGAGTCTGTATCTCCCTCGCTCTCTGACCCTCCCCTGCTCACGCTGTCTCTCTCTCTCTCTCCTAGAAATAAAAAAAAATTTAAAAAATTAAAAAATGGGACTGAGCCACCCAGGCACCCCTAAGTTACTTTTTAAAAGTATGACAGTGGTTTATACTTCCATCAGTAATACTCTTTTCAAAGTCCACATTCAGTATCCCTTCTGATAGGCCAAGAAAGAGAAGGGCATCTCTTTCATTGATTGTTCTTGTAATTGGCAATTATTCTTTTTTGTTTGTTTGCTTCCTTCCTAGGCAGCTCTCCTGTGAGAATCTGAGCCCTTTTATATAGACTTTTTCTGCCAAACATTCATATGCTATATTTAAAAGCCAATCCAGGGATCTTTTTTTTACTGAATTTCATTGTATATTAATTTGTGAAGGATCGGCATTTGTGTCATATTAAGTCTTCTCATCCTGGAATACTCTGCTTCAGATGTCACAGGCTGACCATTCCCAGATCAGTTCCGTCCCCTCTTTCTACCAGAGAAGCCGTCTACATGATTGTCCACACACGAGGTATTCAGCCCAGACTCCAGAGAGAGGCAGGCTTCTTCCCAAGTCTCAGGGCATCTTCCTTGAGAATTCTAGGTCTACATTGTATCTATTCTTGATACTACAGTAGACAGAACTGATCTTGTAGTGGTTAGACCTCAGTCCCGATTTAGTATTCAAAGCCTCCTGGGGTGGATTCCATATCCTGAATAGTGAGCCACCAACACGGAGCACCTACTGTGTACTGCATCCTTTTACTAGCTGCCAGGGGTACCCTGGTAAATAAGACACAAGTCCCTTTGCTCCCAGAGCTTATGGTCAAGTGTGGAATCCTTATGGGACTCCACAAACCACTCACATTGTAGCACAGGATGTCTGGGTTTAATTCATACAAAACTCTGCAAGGGTTTAGGTATTTATTAAAGTCACCTGATACAAGGGGACGAAACAAGATAGGTTAAGTAATTTGCCCAAGGCCCACACTGAATTATGTCAGTCTTAAACGCTGGACTCTTTCCACTCTGTTCACATTTTTGTTCAGTTCCTGTGAGTTGCTACTGCTGATCAGTCATTCAGATCACCCTTGTCCTTTCTTGTTTTTAAATTTCTGCTTTCTTACATGATGCTGAGTTAATACATGAAGACTAATTTACTTAAAATGAGAGCATGACTAAGGCTCTACCTTATTAGTAAGGTAGCTTTTAGGTTCACCTGGTATTTGGTATAAAATCCTTATGTGATAGTAGTAACTCCAATTTTATTACTTGAGATAGGCTGAGAACAAAGTTCTTCATCCTTGGATAAAGTATTTATTAGTTGTTCCCTTTTTATAAGATTTAAAACAACTTTCATAAATTCTTTATAACATTATTCAGTGATTATAGGGCGCTTTAGAAATTTGTGTAAAACAATACATAATTGTCAGTATTTTTTAAATGACATTATTTCCTTTTTTCTTTTCCAGAAACCTTTCAGGGAATTTGTTTTCTTCATTATCTCAAGGAACATTTGATTATCTTGGTTCATTACGGTCATTGTAAGTAAGAATATTTTTTCCTGTTTTGAAAAATAAATCTTGATTTTTTTTTAAAAGAATTAGAAATAGTTATTGTATGGTTTAAGAGACCTCATGGGGAAAATGTGAAATTTTGCAAAAGTTAGACTCAGTTGAGAGCATGAATTCTCACTGAAAATCATCCTACAAATCAGAATAATATATTTCAGACTAGGACAGCCATTTTCTTCTTAGAATACTGTCTCTCTCTAGAGTAAATAAATTGGTAATTCATTCTCTTTGACTTCATTTTCTAATTAGAAAATATTTTATTGTTTGACTATTTGAATCCTCAAAGTATAAAATATCTTTCCCTATGAAAATCTATTGTGAAGAATATACTTTAGGGTTTTATTTTTATCCTGTTCCCCCTTCCCCAAACTGAAGTCACAACTACTTACTGACATTTGTAGGATTGTTTACGTAGAATGCCTGCTTTATGAAATCAGTGCAAGATCATACACAGCTCTCCGTAGCTTTAAAATTGGCTGATTTTTTTTTCTCTCAAAACAGTTTCGTTAACTGAGATGGTATGAGAGTTCCTTTTGACAGTAATGGGATTTCCACATTAAACCATAATATATTTCAAACTACAAGTCCCATAAATTTCTATTGGAAATACACTTAAATAATAATGTTTTTCAAATATTTATGATGCATAATTTATGGTATTGACTACTTTTCCAAGAAAAAAATGTTTTCTTCTCTAGCAGATGCTATTTGGTGTATACAGACTTCTTCCTTACTGTCCCTTCCCTTCTCCATTCTTGTATCTTTCCCTCCGGGCCCCCTCTCTGCTCTTCTTTAATTTTCTAGACGTACCATTTAGTAACAGTTTTCACTGAGACGTAGCGAAAACTTAGGCATTCATCTGGTTCCACACCGTTACAGATACGGCCACACGTATGCACATCTAAGCCACACTGGATCCAAGTCTGTCTTGTCTTTCTTTTTCTTGCCATTACCATTGTGTAGTGAAAACATCTCTTTGGCGTATGTAGTGGGCTCAAGTCAGCCATTTCTGTGAAGTTTAGAAAATAAGAAAGACAACAAAGAGTAATCTGGCTTTTGAGACCCCGGGACACAGGAATGTAGGAAGTATTTTTATCCCAAAATTGGGGAAAATGGCCAGTGTTTTTACCTCAGGGTGCTGGAAACCAACCAGAAGGTGGTGCTTAGGAATTAGAAGTCAGTTCAGTCGTCCTTCTGTAGTGTTTTTTTAAATTTACTTTTCTCTTTTGTGTATTACTCATCCCAACTCCTTTTTTTTAAATTTTTTTTTTTTTTTTTTTTTTTTGCCAGAATTAATGAGATGAAGCCTGTGCTGATGCACGATCCGTGCTAAGGACACAAGAGTTATATTTGTTTTTGCAGTTTGATTTATTTGTACAGGACATGTTTACATTCTGTGTTAGTTGTATCTATGTTTTTGTCTCCCTGTTGCGTAATGTGTTAGTGCCCCCATGCTTTATGATGTAGAAATTTGATAGACACGAAAGATGGAGGTTGGGTATTCCAGACCCTGGGATTAAGGAGCCTGTTGCATAGAAGAGGGATGATGTGTAGATTTTATTTGCTTTGCATACCAGCTTTGATCTAAAGCAGGCAGTTCCTGAATTAGCAGGGAGAAGGGCTGGGGCACCCGTTCCTCCTGCCCTCTCATTAGCAAGGAGAACACACTGGTGGGTGGTGTGGACCCCAGGCATCCCAGGGTGAGCAATGGTGTGCTTGTTAAAGCAGAAGCCACCATTGTAAAGCCAGCATGCCATTTTATTATATTCACTGTAGTCACTAATTTGTATCTTGCATGTTATAGAGAGTTTCAGACTGAGTATCTTCTGTGTGATTGTAACATATTGTGGATGCATCGCTGGGTAAAGGAGAGAAACATCACTGTCCGGGACACACGGTGTGTTTATCCTAAGTCTCTTCAGGCCCAGCCAGTCACCGGTGTGAAGCAGGAGTTGTTGACATGCGGTAAGGGAGAAAGAGATACAGAGAAAGTGTTTGCCATATTTTACTTGCTACTGTGTTTTTCCTGACAAACTGTGAAGTTCTCTTTACACTGTGATGGAATTGATTACAACATTAATCCTCATGGATCAGATAATACATATTTAGTTTATGTGAATAGTTAAATCAACTGGAGAAGACATGTTTTGGATTGGTGTTTAAAGTTCTTAGGTTTTGAACAGCTTTCTTAACGAAAAACAAATTCAGAGAATCTTCAGATCTTCCGATTTTCTATCTTTTGGCAAATAAGGAATTTGTTGATAGTGAAAAAAACCCTGAAGTTGCAATCATATTGTTGGTAGGAGTGTGAATTTATAGAACCTTTGGAACTATAGTTTGGCAGTATTTATCGGTGTTCTTAATAATCTGATACAATTTGATCCAGGATTCTACAGGAAGGTTTAATTCTGAGGAAATGATCAGCTCTATAAGTCAATATTTAAGTATAAGTGTATCTTCAATTCTCAAAAATAGAGGATTCGTGAAAATACTTGTGACACACCCATTTATAATAATGCAGCTATTAAAATTCATAATTTTGAAGAGTATCTGAAGACTTGAAGGAAATAAAACACATTTATTATGTGAAAAAGAAAAAAAATACACATAAACTGAAAACAATCTTTAAAACGATAAAAGCAAATTCCAGACTTCGTGTCTGGAAATAAGCAGTTCTATACTTGTTTATGTTTTCTCTTTATTATCATTATTGTTGTAGTTTCACAAGTAAAGTATGCTCTGTGGGTGAAAATTAAGATTTGTGGAAAGAAACAACATACACATAAATCATTATGATGTTCACTTTAAATATCTTACAATTTTGAATGCGGGTGGGGAGAATAAAATAGACAAATAAATATAATTTTATTTGTCAATTATATTTATTTGTCAATTATACTTCAATAAAGCTGGAAGAGGAAGACACTAGCAGAAGCAAACCCAAAAAGCCCATGCTGCATTCTTACTACTCAAAGATCGCTATTGTCAAAGATAACTCAGTATATTTTCTTCATCCTTTTCCTATGTTTTGACCAAAATACTATCATACTCTAATAATATTTTGTAACTTTTTAAACCCAGAGATCATGTAAGTCCATTTCCTCGTCCTATAAAAGAGATGCATGCCAATCTGTGATCTAGCTGTAAATATAACTTGACGACTTCCTTATTTCAGTGTTTTTGGTTTGTTAATAATTTCTCTATAAATAACTACAAGGATTAGTTTCCTTGTATGCGTGTCTGCGTATGTGCTATTTACTCTTTAGAACAGACCACAGCTGGGCCACCTGCTGGCTCATTTGGTTAAGCGTCTGAGTTCGGCTCAGGTCATGATCTCGTGGTTCGTGGTTTGAGCCCTGCATTGGGCTCCCCACTGTGCGGAACCTACTTGGGATTCTCTCTCTGTCTCTCTCTGCCCTCCCCTGCTCATGCTGTCTCTTCTCTCGCACTCTTTCTCTCAAGATAAATAAACTAAAAACAACTTAAAAAAATAAAATCAATAGAGGATGGACTACATACAGATAAAAGTAGACAGTGGAATAATATTCTAAGGGCCTTTAGCGAGCCCATGGTATTTGTGTGTAGTTTTGCACATATATTCAGAATCCCTCCCTTTTATTTTTCTGACTGGA
Organism: Hyaena hyaena; assembly: GCF_003009895.1. Classification (NCBI taxonomy): domain Eukaryota; kingdom Metazoa; phylum Chordata; class Mammalia; order Carnivora; family Hyaenidae; genus Hyaena; species Hyaena hyaena. Next base: position 1,321,421 of record NW_024080911.1, read on the forward strand.
AGGAAGTATATCAGCTTTTTTAAAAATTATTTTTCAAAGTTTATTTATTTATTTTGAGAGAGAGTGAGGGAGAGTGTGCATGAACAGAAAAGGGGCCGAGACAGAGAGGGGGAGAGACCTAAGCAGGCTCCATTCTGATAATGCAGAGCCCGACATGGGGCTTGAACTCCCAAACCATGAGATCCTGACCTGAGCCAGAACCAACGGTCGGATGCTTAACCAACAGACCCACCCAGGTGCCCCATGTCAGCTTTTTAAAAGTGATGATAAAACGTGGAATCTTAAAAGATTTTTCTTTCCCTTTTCTTTGAATGTTCTTAGTTTTCTCAGGGAGTATTCATTACTTAATGTAAGCAGGAAGCAGTGGTTTAATCAAAGGTAATACTGTCTTCTAAATGTATTCTAAAGTTGTATATATATTAGTATTTACTTATCACCAGCTCCATTCTCCAGATTTAAGTATTATTTTACAATTTGTTTTCTTAGTAATTGCTTAGATACCACAAAACAGGAACAACTTTAAATGTCAGAATTGATTATGAAATGGTTTCATTTTAATTTTACTAATTTTGTTTTCATCTAGGAGCCACTTATCTCAGTAGGAGCCGTGTTGGTGCTAGCATGGAAATGCTGGTCACTGAGGAAAATTTGTTTTACATTTTAAAATTTTTAATTAGAATTTCTATAGCTTTTGGGGCACCTGGGTGGCTCAGTCAATTAAACATCCTACTTGGGCTCAAGTCATGATCTCACAGCTTGTGAATTGGAGCCCTGTGTTGGTCTCTGTGCTGACAGCTCGGAGCCTGGAGCCTGCTTTGGATTCTGTGTCTCCGTCTCTCTCTACCACATGCATGTACACTTTCCATCTCTTTGTCTCTAAAATAAATAAATGTTAAAAATTAAAAAAAAAATTTTTTTCATAGTAGAGGTTTGTGGTCTTTTAAAAAATTTTTTAAATTGTTTTTTTATTTTTGAGAGAGAGAGAGAGAGAGACAGAATCCAAAGCAGGCTCCAGGCTTTGAGGGGTCAGCATAGCACCTGATAACGGGGCTCGAACTCCCCAACCATGAACCTGAGCCAAAGTTGGATGCTTAACTGGCTGAGCCACCTGGCACCCCGAAAAGAGAATTTCTATAGCTTTTAACTCTGGAGTGTGGATATAGTATGGTATAGTATGGTATCTGAGTCTTTGTTTTATTGTCTGTAGATCCACCCCTTGAATTACCATCTTTCTACATGACTCCATCTCATCGACAAGTTGTGTTTGAAGGAGACAGCCTTCCCTTCCAGTGTATGGCTTCATATATAGATCAGGACATGCAGGTGTTGTGGTATCAGGATGGACGCATAGTTGAGACTGATGAATCGCAAGGTATCTTTGTGGAAAAGAACATGATTCACAACTGCTCCTTGATTGCAAGGTAACCTTTTTTAGATGAGGAATTGTCTCTGTGGATTTCATGTATTTCAGAACTGAAGTGTTTAGTTAGAATTTGCATTAATATTTTATTTTCTTGCATTTAAAAATGCAAGCATTAGGTTTTTCTTTTCCTGATTGTTATTCATCTCCAGAAATAGCTACCTTTTCCATCCAGTTGTGGAGCAAAAGAGTATAGGAAAAAAGGGAAACACTGTTAAAAAGTTGGAGACTTTTTATTTAAAGTTTTAGGAGGAAAAATGTAAACTTTTTGTGCCAAACTTAATTTCTAACCATTTACTGCTTCTAAACTCAGATTTTCACTTTTAGCAATCACCTAATTTTCACTGTCTAGCTTAATGCTACATTTTAAGATACGTATTTTCTTTCTCTACTCCACCAGTATAAAAAATTATAACACCTAACCTGTTAATACAATGACTGGTATGATCACCAAAATCATTAATTTGAATGAACTGTATAAGGTATAAAAAACAGAGTAAAGGGGCACCTGGGTGCACCTCAGTCGGTTAAGCATCCAACTTCGGCTCAGGTCATGATCTCACAGTTCGTGGGTTCGAGCCCCACGTCAGACTCTGTGCTGACAGCTAGCTCAGAGCCTGGAGCCTGTCTTCGGATTCTGTGACTCCCTCTCTCTCTGACCCTCCGCTGCTCATGCTGTCTCTCTCTCTCTCTCTCAAAAATAAATAAAACATTTTTAAAAACCCAAAAAACAGAGTAAAAATATATGTGATATTATCACTATATATTTTATTTTGGTAAAATCCTAACCTGTAGGCATTGAATTTTCTTTTTTCTTCACTCTCTCGTGTCCCTTTTTTTCCTTCTTCCCAATATCTTTCCTTCTTTCTCTCTCTATTTTTTTTTTTTTGGAGAGAGAGAGAGTGTGTGTGTGTGTGCGCAGGAGGGGCAGAGTGAGAGGGAGAGAGAATTTTAAGCAGGCTCCATGCCCAATACAACATGGGGCTCAGTCTCACAACTATGAGCCGAAATCAAGAATCAGATGCTTAACCAACTGAGCCACTGTTCTTACTATCTATTCTTCCTACTTCTGTCAATTTAAGAATAGATCTGTAGTTTCCAAACTCTTTAGGGCACCTTGGGGTGTGAATCATTGCAGATTCACAGAAGTGCCATTAAAAATTTTTTTTCCAAGAAGATAAAGGCGCTCTGACTTAAGAATCCTGTCTGAGAATTTTGGGGGTAGAATATTCCATTTTATAATTTTTGTTTCCCTCCTGAGATTTCCTGTCTGTTAATTAGAAGCATATTTTCCTTTGTGTCTTCTAGCATATTTATAGTAGATGCTTTTAAACCTTTTCAGCTATTTCCAACATCTGGGTCATCTTGGAATTGTCACCACTGACTTCTTTGCTTTTGAGTATGTTCTATATTTTCTTATTTAAAAATATTGTTGGGGCTCCTCGGTGGCTCAGTTGGTTAAGTGTCCAACTTCGGCTTGGGTCTCACGGTTTGTGGGTTCAAGCCCTGCGTTGGGTTGGGTTCTATGTTGGCAGCCCAGAACCTACTTGAGATTCTCTTTCTTCCTCTCTCTCTGCTCCTCCCCCACTTGCGCAGTCTATCTCAAAATAAATAAATAAACCTAGAAAAAAATATTGTTCATCTGTCTGGTCATGTTGGATTCTATCCTGGACAGTGTGAGTGATTCACTGTAGAGAAGTCGGCAAAATACAGCTTACGGGCCACATCTGGCCTGATGGGCCTTTGGGCTAAGAATATTTTTAACATTTGCAAATGGTTACATAAGTACCTATATAATATCTTTGATGTTGCTTCTTGGTCAGCAAAGCCTAAAATAATTACTGTTTTGCCTTTGAAGAAAAAGTTTACAAACCCCACTCTGGGTTCTCTTGCATTTGCTTGAAGTCAGCTGGTTTTTGTTCCCTCAAGCAGTTAGTTTGGCTAAACTCAAACTCCTGCTTCTGTCTTCTCTGTGACGGGCAGCATCTGAAATCGGCGTGGTGTCTACCCCATGTGTGTGTGCGTCAGGGGCCAGTGAGAGATCTGGGTAGATGTCATATGCAGAAGTTTGGGCTGCCAGCTAGGTTCCTGTCTGTCTCTGTCCTCTGATTTTTCAACGGTTACAACTGTGAATTTCTATTTGCATAGGGCCTGTCCTTGGGTAAAAGCCATTGAAAACACTTTCCTGGTCTTAACTCCGCGGTGCTGATCCCTTCTTCCAGGCGTCAGCTTCTCTTCCAGTTTCTGCTTGCTTGGGATCTTTGAGCATGTGTTCAGAGAGCTGTCATGTTGTACTTAGTTCAGAGCTTATAATTGTTAACTACAAGGCAGGTAGATTGATAGGAGCTGCCCTGTTCTTAACAGAATCGCACTACTTTTATTAGGGAGTAAGATTGTTAGTCTTCCCAGTGAGAAGACTCTAATTATTAGAGTCTTACTTGTATGGCGGTGAGAATTTCACAAGCATGTGTATGTGTTAAAACTCACCGAGTTGTGTGCTTTAAGCAGTTTATTCTATGAATAGAAATAGAAAATAACTGACATATGATACAGCAACAATGATATATTAAAATATATAGAACTTTTTTATTAAAAATTTTTAATGTGTATTTATTTTGAGAGAGAGAGACAGAGTGTGAACAGAGAAGGGGCAGAGAGAGAGGGAGATACAGAATCTGAAGCAGGCTCCAGGCTCTGAGGTGTCAGCAGAGAGACTGATGTAGGGCTTGAACTCATGAACTGTGACATCATGGCCTGAGCCAAAGTTGGATGCTTAACTGACTGAGCCACCCGGGCTCCCCTAGAACCTTTTCTAAATAAAAGGACTCTCATTCATTTAGAACTCTTAACATTTTGCAACTATAAAGTAACTGGATTAACTTTATACATTTATTCCTGTGAGTCATATTTTAAGTTCTTTATAGCAGGACAAAAAATTAATTCTAAGGTTAGCATCCTTGCCCAATAGTTTTTTTGGGGAGGGACACTTGACTAATGTGAAGATCTTTCATATGAAGTCCTTTACCCAAAATTTGCCTCCAAATAATAAAGAAGTTGCAGAAAAGGAAACTAATGGTTATTTCATTGGTTAACTTGAGATAGTTGTTCATTCTTCATTGGTTTCCTCACTTTATCCATCTTTCCTTAGTAACAATCAGAGTTTGTACTTTTCCTTAAAGATAAAATGGATGCCGCTTCTTCTTCCTTAAAGCTCCAGTGTGCTGCCTCGAGGATTCCTGAAAAGTTTATTCTGATAATTGGTTTTAGAGTATTGATGGTATTGCTAAGGTTATTTTAAAAATATGTTGGCAAAATATATTAAGACCTTAGCTTCCAGGGCATGTGCTAAAGTGCCCTGGGACATCACAGTGTTTACAGAGGTGCTGTGGAGTATTTTACGTTTTTCTTCTTTTAAAGTTTATTCATTTTGAGAGAGACTTGGGGAGGGGCAGAGAGAAAGGAAGATAGAGAATTCCAAGCAGACTCTGCGCTGTCAGCACAGAGCCCAACGTGGGGCTCAGACTCATCAACCGTGAGATCATGTCCTGAGCTGAAACCAAGAGTCGGATGCTTAACCAACTGAGCCACCCAAGTGCCCCTATTTTAAGTTTTTGAAGAAGCGTGGTGATACTTGACATTTGTTGGACCAAGCTACACAGTTACGATATCATTCAATTCTGCTGCATTCCTTTTGCTGGTGCCATACTTTAAGGTGCCGAAGTTTTGGTGATTGATATGGTGCAAAGCAGGTACTGTGTGAAAATCATTGAGGAACATGAAATAAGGGTATTTTTGTCTGATCAGTATCTGACATTCGATTAATTTTGCAGTGTTCAACAGACAAACGCAGCCCATCAGGAAGTAGTTGTGATTATTTAAGAATGAAATATTTACCTCAACTTGTTCTGCATTATTTTCTCAAATGGGTTTTAAGATATTAGGACATCAGTACACAATTCTAGGATTTAATTTAGTAATTAGACCATTGTAGGTATTTCTTTTGGGACTCTGCGAAACGTTTTTCAGTCAGTGAAGGTGCTGTGAACCAAGAAGGTTTCGGGACCTCTGGATTAGAGAGTGATTGGTTATTTTAGGATTTGGTTATTTAAATTTAATGCAAAATACTTTTTGTGTCACTTTATCTCAAATATATTCAGTGTAATGTTCTCTGACTTAATTAACAAAGATGATAAACATTTTCTTTGATTCAGAGTAATAGTGCCTCAAAGTCTTTATTAGAACATATATTGAATAGCCATTAATGATTTAGGAGACTGGAAAAACGTGTATTAACTTCAAGACATAATTTTGTCAGTTAATTAAAATGATATATCCTTTATGTCTAATTATCTCTTAATTTTCTATTTACATAAAAGCATAGCATAGTGGGTCATGTGGTGGGGAGGAAGGCTAATTGAAGGTTCTGACATTTGCTCTTTAATTAATAGGTTTATATTAGAGAATTATGATTTCATCTTGAAAACTGAATTTACTGACAGCTATTTAGAAATATAGCTGTTTTATAAGTTGAAGTATACCTTTACATGAAAAACTCCTTTTGTGAAAGCATTAGTTGATAATTTACTAAATCTTTGTAGAGACTTAATGAGTTCTTCCACAAAGTATTTTAGCTTAAATATTTTCTTAATTGTTCACTTCAGAATATTAATCTCCTTCCTTCATGCTTGAATTTTCCTCCAAATCATTGGAAAGGTAGACATAACTTGGAAATGTCTCCATTAGTTTTGCTGAAGAATGGGGTGTGATGTTTCTGCCTTTGCACGAAGTCTGTTCCCTGACCTGGCTGCGTCTTGCTTTCCCTCTTTGTGGAAGGAGAGGTGTCAGGCATGATGTCCCCTCTCACTGTCACTCAGTTCATACTTTTTTTTTAAACGTTTGTTTGCTTTGAAAGAGAGAGAGTGGGGGAGGAGCAGAGAGAGAGAGAGAAAATCCCAAGCAGGCTCCGTGCTGTCAGCACAAAGCCTGATGCAGGGCTCCATCTCATGACTGCGAGATCATGACCTGAGCTGAAATCAAGAGTCGGTCGCTTACCTGACTGAGCCACCCAGGTGCCTTGTTCATACTTCTGTTATAGCTCTAATTATAGTGCTTTAAGGAGCTCTTTACCTGTTTGGCTTGACTTGTTGCTGAAGTACTTAAACAGAGGGATCACTTATATGTATAATAGTTTTAGTAGAATTTCCAAAACACATATATATGTTATATATATATATATATATGTTTGTATATATGTTATATATATGTTATATATGTGTGTTATGTGTTATATATGTGTTATATATGTGTTATATATGTGTTATATATATGTTATATATATGTTATATATATATGTTATATATATATAAATGTTTTAATGTTTATCTTAGAGAGAGAGAGAGAGAGAGACAGAGGATCTGAAGCAGGCTCCAGGCTCTGTGCTGTCAGCAGCGAGTCCAACACGGAGCCTGAACTCACAAACCATGAGATCATGACCTGACCCAAAGTCGGATGCATAGCCGATTGAGCCACCCAGGCTCCCCTGGAGGGATCATATTTTAAATTCATTTTTAATCCAGCAAGTGCTTTGCCCACAGTGTGTGTTCAGACATCTTGGCTAAGTGAATGATAGAAGCCTGAGTTGTCCCACTTTTTTGGTCTAACCGTATTTTCTCTCTTTTTTAAATCTTTCCTCATGCAGTGCCCTAACCATTTCTAACATTCAGGCTGGATCGACTGGAAATTGGGGCTGTCACGTCCAGACCAAACGTGGGAACAATACGAGAACTGTTGACATCGTGGTTCTAGAAAGCTCTGCACAGTACTGTCCTCCCGAGAGGGTGGTAAACAATAAAGGTGATTTCAGGTCAGTGATGTGGAAAGTGCTGGAAAAGTGATTTGCCCACATCTGTTTTTATTCTTAAAGGTGCATCATTGGTCTCCTGTTCTCAAGAGGAAAAATTGAGAAATATACGTCTATTCACATACATATCCTTATATATCTTAAGGACTACTCTTTAGAAAAGTGATTCCAGAGCCATTTATGAAGATTAAGAAAAAAAGATGCCTGAATTTTATCTCAGATATGTTGATTTAACAGCCTCTGCAGGCAGAGTGTTTCATGTTTAATAGTTTGCTGTAAAAGTTAAGAACCACTACTTTAGGGAAACGTTTTGGAAATTCTACTGAAACTGTGAAATTCAGACAGGCTGATGGTATGTCCTGGTTTTTCAGGGGCTTTTCTATGGATGGGCTTTGCTTCATCTTGCTGAGTTACTTTTACCTATTGGCAGTTTAGTGGACATGATAATTAGGAGAAACCATGTCCCTTTACCCTCCTAGTTTGGTTTTTCTGGCAGTTAAGCCAGAGGACTTTGGGAAGCGAAAGCTTTTGGATGGCCTGAAACTTAAGGAATCGTTAATGATATACTCTGTGTTGAGATAAGCAGAGGGAGCTAAGTATTAGAGTTTTTTTTTTTTAAATAGAAAATTTAGAATTTGTGAGAGGTGACAACTTTTACTTTATACTCTCCTTAACTTTCAGGGTAGTTTAAAAAGCATCTTTAAATATATTATTTATTTAATGTTCTTTACATTTATGAATGTAATAATGACTTTATACTTGATGTCAATGAAGGGAAATACTTCTGCTCTTTAAAGTAGCATAGTTTGTTGAATATCCAGTCTGTACTGTCTGTGATTGGTGCTCCTTCGAAGCCCGAGTTTTAAGGGTAAGAAAGCCCTTGGATATTAATCTTTTAAATCCAAAATGAAGAAACAATGCAACATCTTTAGCTCAGCTACTTCTTCATTGCTTTTTTAAAAAAACTGTCTTTTTGTCCTTTAAAAAAAACTCTCTGACCCGAGTTTATGGAAATTAGCATTTATTATTGCTGATAGCTAAGTCCTTTACGTAGAATAACTGTTAATAGATAATATTTACACTGTATACTTTAAAGCAAACTAGACAACATTTGGGAATTTGGTTCTATTCTGCATCTTTTATTAAGTACTCATAATGTTTTCTATTTATGGTGGATTTTCTCTTCCTGCTCATAATTGGAGTATTTTACAGTTTTAAAAAGTAGAAGAATCTAATTATTGAACTGATTAATAAATTAGCTTTTGACACTCCTTAGTATATTATACGATTGAACTTTCACTGCATTAATAAGATTTAGTTTGGTGTTGCTTAGTCTGTTTATGCAGATTTCGGTAATGAATTATATTTCGGCGTGAGTGATGCTGTAATCTATCAGTTCCTGTGTTACAGGTCAGCTGTAACTTTTATTAAATATATTCACATCAGTCCCACTTTTGGAGAAATGGGGCTCAGAGGACAAAGCTTTCTCCTAGCTGTTAGTCCATGCCCACAGGTTTGTGTTGGTACTTGCACAGGGAGCGGCGTCTCCCAGATAAATTCAGTTGTGTGCTGTGCCGGAAGTCTGCTAGGCCACCCCCAAGTGCAGAAATTTGCTAGGAGGACTGGCGTGGACTCAGCGTGTTGTAGCGGTCACAGCTGAGATATATTATGGTGATGTAGCAAGACACGTCGTGGGATAAGTGCGGGGGGGGGGGGGGCGGGGGAGGGTGGAAGGATACATCTGCATTCTGGAGAGATCCGCGTGCAGGCTTCCTCGGGCTCTCTCCCTCCGTGAAGATCACACAGAGCGTGCTCCTCCTCCAGCCACAAAAAGGCAGCAGCCTCTGGGCAGCGTTGTTGCCTAGGGAAGCCCGTTGGACACTCGGCACGCCACGTTCTTACTGCTGACCACGTAGGCGCCCTCTGCCCAGCGTTGCCACAAGGTCCGACTCCCAAAGAGAAAGCAAGTTTCAGCATAATCCCTATTGTTTGTTCGAACAATCTGGGCATGGTGAACAACCCTAACCAGTTAACTGTTCGTGGGAATACTCCAAGTCCCACATACTCCACGTCCCAAATACTGCAAGTCCCCAGTTGTCTAGGTGGGCCAGTGTGGCCAGCAGGCCTTTCTAAGGAGAGCCAGCCTGGCCCTGCTGTGCTGACTCTCGTCTGCACATCTGCTAATTCTGTGCTGTATGTTGCATTGTTTTTCTTTTTTAAGACCGTTTTCCAGTGTGTTTATAGCAATATTTAGAATATATTAAGAAAGTATGCTATGCTATGACAATATATGCGGCTGATAGTTTAAAATAGTTTAGTTCATGCGAACCTTTTTTTTAAAGTCTATTCTGAGAGGGTTTGTTTCTTCTTGATTTTTCTCTGTGATTATACGTGACCTGTTCTCATCCTTGATTTTTGTTTTTTTAAGTTTTTTTTTTTTTTTTTTTTATTTCTAGGAGAGAGAGAGTGAGAGAGACAGCGTGAGCAGGGCAGGGTCAGAGAGAGAGGGAGATACAGACTCTGAAATAGGCTCCAGGCTCTGGGCTGGCAGTCAGCACAGAGCCCGATGCGGGGCTCGAACCCACGAACCGCGAGATCATGACCTAAGCAAAAGTCGGACACTTAACCGACTAAGCCACCCAGGCGCCCCTCATCCTTGATTTTTGAACCCTGTGGCTTGTATTCCATGGAAATTTTCTCATACTGTTTTGTCTTCGTCTCTCTAGATGGCCCAGAACATTGGCAGGCATCACGGCGTACCTTCAGTGTACTCGGAATACCCATGGCAGTGGGATCTACCCCGGAAACCCGCAGGATGAGAGAAAGGCTTGGCGCAGATGCGACAGAGGCGGCTTTTGGGCAGATGATGATTATTCTCGCTGCCAGTATGCAAATGATGTCACCAGAGTTCTTTATATGTTTAATCAGGTAACTAGAAAGTCGTCACATTGACGGAGGTTGTTAATTTATTTTAGGTGAAATGCCAGGTGTGTGGTTGTGTGTGTTTTAAATACTAGTAAAGTCTAAGGATTTGGTGTTTACATTTAGTTGATCTGTCTTTGGGATCAGGCCTTGTCACCTCAGCCGCTATTCAAGGCCCTGTGTGGTGTCGATTTTCCTTTCCAGTTGCTGCCTAACTCGGTGCCTTTGTTTGGATATCTTTATCATCTGTATTCACTGGACCAAATTGCAGCCATCCTTCAAATCCATCTGGGAAGCCACCTGTTGGGTTCCTATAATCTCCTTGTCACAAGTGATCCCTTGTTATGCTTGTACTCATGTGTCTTTTCTTGTATTCACTTCTCTGCATCCATTTTCATCCTGACCAGATGTAAGCAGCAGGAAGGTGGCCTCTGTGTGACACATTTTCTTATGCTCCTTGGTACCCGTTATGCCCTAGGTGTAATGGTTGGTGCTGAGTTGTGTTTAAGTCAATAAGTAAACAAACGTAAAAAGTTACTGAGCATGGTGGTGTAGATAAATGCTCGGTAAGTGCTTCATATTCTCGTGCATCGGGGTTCCAGGGGAGTTATCGATCCCTCCCAGTTGGAATACTCAGGAAAGGCTTTACTAAGCAATTGGTATCGAGTATGTGTAGAATTTGGATAAGTAGAGAGGAAGACACAGTGCAGCATGTTTACCAGATGTGTTTTCATGTATTGCTATGTTTCATTCAAACTTAAAAAAAATTGCCTTTAGGGTAGTTACCATTATAATTCCAGTTTTCTCAGGTTTGAAAAAGCATTTTAAGAACGTCCCCGGGGATAAATGATAAAGACTTTGAATTCACTGCCATGTTTTGAAATGCAAAGATAAAATGTCAAAATGTTTGCCTTTTTAAATACAGATGCCTCTCAATCTTACTAATGCTGTGGCCACAGCCCGACAGTTACTGGCTTACACTGTGGAAGCTGCCAATTTTTCTGACAAAATGGATGTGATATTTGTGGCTGAGATGATAGAAAAGTTTGGAAGGTTTACCAAAGAGGAGAAGTCCAAAGAGGTATTTTTCTGGTTCACATTTGTAGCATACAGTGTGTCAACAAATAGTTATGTGGTAGAGTTCAATCTGTATTTAAAAAAAATATATTTATTTTGAGAGAGAGCGAGAGAGAGAGCGAGCGAGCTTCAGGGGAGGGGCAGAGAGAGGGAGAGAGAGAATCCCAAGCAGGCTGTGTACTGTCAGTGTGGAGACCGATGTGGGTCTCAAACCCACAAACTGGGAGATAATGACCCTGAGCCGAAACCAAGAGTTGGACGCTTAACCAGCTGAGCCACCCAGGTGCCCCTGAATCTGTATTTTTAAAGCATCTTTATGTTTGCTATATTTTAATTAAATGTACTTTTTAATTTCCAAATTATTGAGAAATTTATTCTCCATTTACTATAGGGATCTGTTGTTGGAAGGAATAGAGGTGAGCAATCCATTCTTGGGAATTAAGGTACTGTCCTAGAGCAGAGCCAGCCTGTGAGAGAGCAACTTGCTGCATCCACATCGCGGGCTGGCTAGAGCTACTTCTCCCCCCGTTCTGGGATTTCTCCTCTCTACACAGACACGTGTTTATCCTTCTCTTGCTCATGCTTCCCCCCCCAGGTTTATTGAGAGATAATAGACACTCCTCCCTATATAAGTTTAAGGTGTACACCGTGGTGGTTTGATTTATATGTACTGCAAAATGATCACCATGCTAGGTTAGGCTAACATCTGTCTTCCCGTATAAAAAGAAAAGAAAGAGGAAAAGAAAAAAAGGGAAAAGAAATTGCTTCATGTGATGGAAACTGTCAGGATTTACTCTAACAACTTTTCTATATACAATGGGACAGTGTTGGCTGTTGTCATTTGTGCACTGTATCCTTGGTACTTATAACTGGAAATTTGTACCTTCTGACCACCTTCCTTCAGTTCCCCACCCCCAGGCCCCCTCCCTCCCAAGTTTGTTCTTTTTCTGTGAGGTTTCTTTTTGCCCACATGTGAGATCAGACAGTATTTGTCTTTTTCTGACTTATTTCACTTACCATGATGCCTTCAAGGTACCCATGTTGGAATAAATGATACGATTTCCTCTTTATTTACATATTTATTCATTTAATTTTTTTTTTTTTGAGAGCGCGAGTGGAGGAGGGGCACAGAGAGAGAGAGAGACAGAGACAGACAGGCAGACAGGCAGACAGAATCTGAAGCAGGCTGCAGGCTCTGAGCTGTCAACAAAGAGCCGAACTTGGGGTTTCAACTCACGGATTGCAAGATCACGACCTGAGCCAAAGTTGGCCACTTAACCCAATCTAGGAACCCAGGTGCCCCATGGATTTTCTCATTTTTTTAATGGCCGAATAAGATTCCCTTTGTGTATATATCCCACAAGTTCTTTATTCTTTTATCCATCAGTGGATACTTAGGCCATGTCGATGTCTTGGTATTATAAATAATGCTGTTGTGGACATGGGGGTGCAGGTACATTTTTGAGTCATAGTTTCCTTTGGATATTTTTATAGAACTGGAATTTTGGGATCATGGGGTAATTCTAGTTTTAAGTTTTTTTAGGGTCATCCATATTGTTTGGCATAGTGTGACTTTACAAATTTACATTCCTACCAAGTGCACAAAAGTTCCCCTTTCTCTTTTATTTTTGCCAGCTTGTCTTTTTGGTGGTAGCCATTCTAACAAGTCTGGGGTGGTACCTCATTTGCTTTTCCCTGATGACTTGTGATGTTGAAGACCTTTTCATGTACCTGTTGGCTTTACATATATCTTTGGAGAAATGTCTATTCACCAGTGAGACCATTTCATCCTGGTCTTTTCAGGCTTCTTCAGGCTTTTCTTCGTTGTGGGTGGAGGGTTTGGAACATACACACACACACACACACACACACACATTTTTTTATTTTAACGTTTATTCATTTTTTAGAGACAGAGACAGTATGAGCAGGGGAGGGGCAGAGAGAGAGGGAGACACAAACCTGAAGCAGGCTCTAGGCTCTGGGCTCTCAGCACAGAGTCCAGTGTGGAGCTTGAACCCGCGAACGATGAGATCATGACCTGAGCTGAAGTTGGACACTTAACTGACTGAGCCACGCAGGTGCCCAGGAATATTTTTGATTACTGATTTAATCTTCTTACTAGTAATTGGTCCATTCAGATTTTCTATTTCTATCTGATTTAGTTTTGGTAAGTGGTACGTTTCAAAGAATTTTTTCTTCTAGGTTGTCTCGTTTGTTGGCATATAGTTTTTCATTGTACTCTCATGATCCTTTGAATTTCTGTGATATCAGTTGTAATGTCTCCTTTTTCATTTATAATTTTGATGATTTGAGTTTCCTTTTTTCCTTGGTTGGTGTAAGGGTTTATCAGTTTTGATGTTTCTTTTCAAAGAAGTGATTCTTTGTTTTGGTTAATCTTTTCTATTTTTTTGTTCTCTATTTCATTTATTTTCTCTTTAATCTTCATTATATATACATACTTTTTTTCTTCTGCCACTGTTGAGCTTACTTTGCTCTTCTTTTTCTAGATCCTGAAGGTATAGAATGAAGTTATTTGGAATCTTTCTTATTTCTTAATGTAGGTGTTTATTGCCATGAACTTTACTTTTAGAACTGCTTTTGCTGCATCTCCCAAGTTCTGGTATGTTTGTTGTGTTTCCATTTTCTTTTGTCTCGAGAATCTTTTTTTATAAGATTGTATTTTTAAATAATCTCTACACCAAATGTTCGACTCGAACTTACAACCCTGAGATCGAGTCACATGCTCTACCAACTGAGCCAGCCAGTCAGGCGCCCCACAAAAACCATTTTAAATTCCCCTTAATTTCTTCTTTGATCTATTGATTATTGAGTAGCGTGTTGTTTAATTTCCATATGTTCGTGAATTTTCCATTTTCCCTCTTGCCACTAATTTCTAGTTTCATGCCATTGTAGCTGAAAAGATACTTGCTTATGATCTCAGTCTTCTTGAATTTGTGGAGACTTGTTTTGTGGCCTGATATATGGTCCATTCTAGAAATTGTTCTGTGTATACTTGAGAGAAATGTGTATTCTTCTTTTGTTGAGTAGAATGTTCTGTATCTGTCTGTTAGATCCTTTTAGTGTCTAGTGTTGTTCAGATATACTGCTTCCTTTTGATTCTCTGTCAGGGTGATCTGTCCATTGTTGAGAGTCAGGTATCAAAGTCTGCAAGTACTATTGTTTTATTGTTTGTCTCTCCTTTTAGTTCTGTTAGTTTATGCTTCATATATTTAGGTGTTCCAATGTTGGGTGCATGAATATTTACAGCTGTTAGATCTTCTTGTTACGTTGACCACTTTATCATTGTATAATGATTTCTGTGTCTTTTTAAGTCTGTTTTGGTTTTGGTTATCATTTGCTCAAAATGTCTTTCTCCATCCTTTTCTTTCAGCGTAGGTGTGCCTTTAAAAAGTCTAAAGTAAGTCAGCATATTGTTGGGTCTTTTTTTTTTTTTTTTTTTTAAATCTATTGAGCCATTCTCTGTCTTTTAATTGGACAATTTAATCTTCTTAACATTTAAAGTAATTATTGATAGTTAAGGACTTAACTATTGTCATTTTGTTAATTGTTTTCTGCTTGTTTTGTAGATCCATTATTCCATGATTCTTATCCTGCTGTCTTTTTTGTTGTTTTGATGTCTCTTGGTATCAGTATGTTTTGACTTCTTTATTGTGTTTTTTGTTGTAATTGGTATAAGGTTTTTCTGGGTGGTTGCCATTAGGCTCACATAAAATATCTTAAACTTACCACACTCTATTTTAAACTGATGACAACTTCAGTAGAGTTTGTAAACTTGCAGCTTTACTTCTTCTCTCCCTCAGATTTTAGGTTACTAGTGTTACTATTTATATGGTACAGAAACCAGTAGGGAAGCCTCTCTGCCTTAGTAGA
The DNA here is from genome assembly GCF_003009895.1 of Hyaena hyaena. Taxonomy (NCBI): domain Eukaryota; kingdom Metazoa; phylum Chordata; class Mammalia; order Carnivora; family Hyaenidae; genus Hyaena; species Hyaena hyaena. The sequence continues at coordinate 1,336,591 of NW_024080911.1, forward strand.
GCATGTGATTCTTGACCTTGGGGTCAGGAGTAGAAGCCCCATCCATGGCTTCTAAAATATTTTTTTAAATGTAAATTGTAACAGGTTATTGTTGTTATGTTGTTTTAAGTATATTCTTTTAACTTTTAAACTAGAGTTTTAAGTAACTTATGTGCCACTATTAGCATATTGTAGAATATGAAATGCCTATATGTTTACTGTTACCAGTAAGATTTACACTACGTTTAAATAAAATAAAAATGTTTATTTGAGAGAGAGAGAGAGTTGGGGAGCAGCAGAGAAAGAGAGGGGAGAGAGAATCCCAGGCAGACTCTGCATGTTAGTGCAGAGCCCAATGTGGGGCTCCATCTCATGAACTGTGAACCATGAGATCATGACTTGAGCTAAAATCAAGAGTCAGATACTTAACTGACTGAACTACCCAGGTGCCCCATATGTTATTGCTTTAAGTATACTTTCTCTCCATTTCTCTTTCTTTTCTCCTTTTGGAATTCCCATAATGTGAATATTGTTTTGCTTCCTTCCCCATTGTGTCCCGTAATTCCTGTAGGCTTTTTTCATTCTGTTTCACTCCAGTTTTGCTTCTCTGATTCTGTAATTTCCAGTGTTCTCTCCTCTCCCATTATTGATTTTTTTTTTTTCAAGTTGTATTTATTTAAGTAATCTCTACACCCAACTTGGGGCAACAACCCTGAGATCAAAAGTTATATGCTCTTCCGACTGAGCCAGCTAGGTGCCCCCCAAGTTGTTGATTCTTTTTTCTGCTGTGGCTGAGTCTACTTTTGAAACTCTGTTTCCTTCCTTAATTATTTATATTTTTCAATTCTCGGATTTCTGTTTGTTTGCTGTTTTCGTGTCAGGCTTCTTGTGTTATTTATGTATTGTTTCCCAAGTTTTATTTAGTGGTGTCTCTGTTTTCTTGTAGCTCACTGAACTTCCTTAAGAGGATTATTTTAAATTCTTTGTCTGACAGTTCATGGATCCTTGGTTATTGGAACTTAATGAGTTTCCTTTGGTGGTGTCATATTTACATGACTTTTCATGATCCTTGATTCCTTATTTATGCATTTGAGTAATGGGTTCCTCTTCTACACTTAACGGGTTTGTTTTTTTCACCAGTTAGCTCTCTTTGGGTTTCTGGGTGTGTCTGCTGGTAATGGCCTTGGACAAGTGGGACCTGCTATTAGCATCTCTTGAACTTTATTTATTTATTTTAATGTTTATTTATTATTGAGAGAGAGGGAGAGAGAGCATGAGCAGGAGAGGGCAGAGAGAGAGAAGGAGACACAGAATCTGAAGCTGGCTCCAGGCACCGAGCTAGCTATCAGCACAGAGCGCAACATGGGGCTGGAAACCACAGACTGTGAGATCATGACCTGAGCCAAAGTTGGATGCCTAAGCAACTGAGCCACCCAGGCACCCCTATTATCATCTTTTGGGATAGGCAGCTACTAGAGCTCTGAGTATGGGGATAAGGGCTTGTGGCCCTGGCTGAGAACTGCTGACTTGGTTGCCTGCCCATCTGAGGCTTCGCGGTTGCCTAAATTCTCTGGTCAGTCTTCCTAGATATGGTCTGGACTGGATACCACATTCAGGAGTACATGGGGCCATGGGTTAACTTCCCTGGCAAGGAAAGCCATCCTTATTGTGAGTTTTAGTCACCCAGATCTTGTATTAAATTGCTTAATTTCTTTTGTAATGTCCTGGAAAAAGAAACCATTTTTAGGAACTTTTTTCAAATTCCAAATGATTGTAATACGCAAGTTAGGAAAATTTAGTGACTTTGAAAATGAGTATATTTTGGGGTGCCTGGGTGGCTCGGTCGCTTATTTGTCCAACTTCAGCTCATGTCATGATCTCACAGTTTGTGGGTTCAAGCCCTGTGCCGGGCTCTGTGTTGACAGCTCGGAGCCTGGAGCCTGATTCAGATCCTGAGTCTCCCTCTCTCTCTGCTCCTCCCCTGCTCTTGCTCTGTCTCTCAAAAATAAGCAAATATTAAAAAAAATATATTAAAAAAAAAAGAAAAGAAATGAAGCCCAAAGAAAATTAAATGATTTGCCTGAGTTTATATATAGCTAGGTTAGGGCAGGGCTGAAAACAGAACCCAGAAGTCTTATCTGTATAATCAGGAAGTTTTCTGCTTTGTGGACTTAAAAAAAAAAAAAAAAAGATTTGTTCGTTTCTTTGTTTAGAGAGAGCAGGGGAGGGGCAGAGAGAGAGAGGGTTAGAGAGAGATTCACAAGCAGGCTCTGCTCTATCAGCACACTGTCAGCTTGGAGCCCAGTGAGGGGCTTAACCTCATGAACTGTGAGATCATGACCTGAGCCAAAATGAAGAATCAGATGCTTAACCGACTGAGCCACCCAAGTGCCCCTCACATTCACTTTCTAGTAGTGTTGCCCTGTCGTGGTTTTCCAAAGTATTCCATATACGGTTGTGGGGAAACACTGGACTGAACACACAGTCTAACATATTTCTTGATGTAGGATCTCCCAGATTCATTAATAATGTTATAAGGTAAATACTGTGCCTAGTTTTTCTACATCATTTAAACCAAGGAACTTTTTTTTTTCCACTTTGGGACACTGCTTAGTATCTTGCATTTTGGTGATAAGTTTTGCAACTTGGAACTATAGCCCCAGTACCCTAGGTGCTTTCTTTGATAGGGTGTAGTTACTAAAGGAAGAAAAACAGTTACATGTATTTAACTGGGACTCAGGTCAAGGGACCACTTGAGATAACATTTCATTGTTGCTCTCTGAACTTCAGACTACAGTTTTCTCAAGCACCATCTTGCTACTTTGATGGACTCTCTGGACCACAGCCTGCTTCCCATGGTAAATTTTTCCAGTGGTGGGAGAGGCTGTCTGGATTCTGGCTCTGTGGTAGTGCTGCTTTCCGTTTTGATTATAATCACAGGTTGGCTGCTACACGATGAGAAATCATTCATGGAAGTGGCAATGGTTTGAGTCCTGGGAATAAATGGAATCTCTTCTGGAATGTGGACGTTGAGAAATATATGGCCAATACATAATGTCTGTTTATTCCCATGCTGCCCTGTTTTGGCCTGAAGGAGCTCTGTCCACCTCCCAGCTCGGGAAGAGTAACATGGTGCCCAGAATTGTGCATTCCCCCGTGTTTAGTGCTATGTCCAGAGGATAGTCTTCACTTTGGTGTGCTCTCAGATTAGAAGCATCTTGTTGAGGACCAGAAGTATATAGTGTCTCATGAGTTACTTATTAACCTGGGGCCCTTCCTTTATTCTTAAAACAGGGGGATGATATTTGCCCTCTTTAACTTGCAGTGTTTGTGGGCACAAGTGAGAAAATACAGGTGAAACTGTTTTTGTGGAATCATTGGAAGCTAGGTTATATTTTCACAAAGTTAGGAAATTTAACATTCTTATCTCAGAAGCTAAGAAGCAGGTTCTTTTTTTAAGAAAGAAAAAAAGTCACCAGACTTATTACTTAACTAAATTTAATTACTTAACTAAAAACTTAGTTTGGAGGAGGTTGCTGTCACTTTCACTGATGACAGTAGAGGCAAAGTATGAATTACCTTTGGAAACAAATGATAGCAAATTATTAAGTATAAGTAGGAGAAACAGAAGAAAAATATTCAAGATTGAATAATTGAGGCATAAATGTAATATTACTTGTGGTAGTGACAGACATCCTATCTGATTCTCTGGAAAGTTAAAGTATAGGCCGTACCTGTCACCATTTATTAGGACAGTAAAAAGAAATCATGATGTTTAAGGGCTTCATTTTATGTTAATTGCCATGAAATTATTCTAAGGTATCCTGAAATGCATATGGCTTAGTTGGACAAATAATTTTATTGATTTTTTGCTTTATGTCCAAAAAGTTATTCTGTTATGAATAATTCATAAGGGGAAATATTGTGAAGCAATTGCTTTTTAAACTGTGATTGAGTTTAGGCAGCTCAAGCCTGTGCTCTGTGATCTTAAGGTGGATGCTGAAAGCTTTCCAGCCTTCAGATCTGAATGATGTATTTAGTGGGGGTCTTTTTTTTTTTTTTTTAAGGTTTATTTATTTTTGAGAGAGGGAGAGCGTGAGCTCTAAGGGCAGAAGGCAGAAGGAGAGGGAGACAGGATCCCAAGTGGTTTCTGCGCTATGAGCACAGAGCCTGATGCGGGGCTGGAACCCACGAACAGTGAGATCATGACCTGAAATGAAGTCGGATGCTAACCAACTGAGTCATTGAGGTGCCTCTTTAGTGGGGTCTTTTTAAAGCAGCTGAAGGTTATCTATCAGGCAATTTCAGTGTCTGTTTCGTATTTAGTATAGGTGTCTCTTATGAAAATAATATATGTGCATTTCAGAAGATGAGAATGTATATAGAGATCAGATTATGTGTAACAGTCCTCTCACTGTGCTCTGGTTTTAAATTATAATTAATTACATACTTAAAATTATATATATATCCAAAATTTTTAATTTTTTACTGTGCTCTAGTTTTAAATATCTGAGTGAGGCATGCACCCTGATGCTGGTTTACTACAAAGTTCATTTGGCACATTTTTATGGCCAGATCTTTAAAAATGTCAAGTTCTTTCACTTACTTATCTTAAAATATAACCACTTCTGTATTAACCGTTCTGTTTTCAGTATTGCTAATGTCTTTTTCCTTGATTTTTGTCAGACTTTAGTGTTAAGTTTTTCCCAGATGGCTCTCCTGACTTTGTTACATTGTTTCTGAAACTTGAGTGTGTATCTCCATCCCCTGGAAGGTTTGTTAAATGGATTGGTGGCCTGGCCCCCTGAGTTTCTGACTCAGTATGTCTATGGGGAAGCCTGAGAATTTCCATTTCTACTGAGGTGATACTGGGTGTCCTGGCTTTGGCACAAGCTTTGAGAACCACTATAGTGTCTTCATTTTCTATCCCTGTCTTGCTTTTAAAAAATATATATGTATATGTATACATATGTATATACACACACACACACACACACTTTGGGCTTAACTTCCTAAAAACTTTCCAGAAACCTTTTTTATTGGAAAATTCTAAAGTGTAGGAGAGAGAATGTTATAATTAATACCTGTGTTTTACCTTTCACCAGGCTTCACCATTTTCCAGTATTGACTAGTCGTGTTTCATCTATTCACTTATTTCCTTTTTCCCCATACCCACATTCTTTTTCTTTTCCGTTATCTTTTTCTTGCTTCTTTCTTTCTTGTTTTCCTTCGTCAGTGCTGGAACATTTAATAGCACATTCTAGATGTCTCACTTCATCCGTAATTTTCCTGAAATAAAAGGAACTTTAAAATAGAACCATGAGGAGCTCCTGGGTGGCTCAGTTGGTTAAACGCTCAGCTCTTGATTTTGGTTCAGGTCATGATCTCACAGCTTATAAATGTGAACTCCCAGTGGGGTCTCCATGCTGACGGGGTAGAGCCTGCTTGGGATTTTCTCTCTCCCTTTCTCTCTGCCCCTCCCACATTTGCACACACTCACATGCACAGTCTCTCTCTCCCTCTTTCTCTCTCTCTCTTTCAAAATAAATAAATAAGCATTACAAAAAATAAAATAGAACTGTGATACTGTTATGTCATTAGTCCTTTATATGATCAAATATCTAGTCATTGTCAGTTTTCCCTAATTATGGTTTTTAAAAATGTGCACCTTGTGTCTGGTTACCTTAAGGAATTCATTCACATAATTTTGCAGTTGGTTATGTGGGATTTTCTAGACATACGTTATCAGTGAATACAGTTGGTTTATCTACTATTTAAATTGTATCTTTTTTTTTTTCCTTTCTGGTTGTCCATTACTAAGAACCTCCAGAACAGTGTTGATTAATATTGATGACGAGGCATCTTCATGGGAATGGTCTAATGTCCCCTTATTAAGTGCAATATGTGTTTGCTTCTGTGAAGTGCCTGGGGCAATACCAAGGTTAAGGGGTTTGCTTTGAAATTAGTTCTCAGCTTGAGGTGTTTTAGACCGCAGAAATAATGTGATGCCTGGCCTCAGTCCTGTGTGATCAGCTGTGTTTACAAATTGACGGGGAAGAGATTTTTCACCTCCTACTTTGTGCCAAGGTCAAGACAGTTTCCATTTTACTTGCTGGTTTGCCCTGACCCTGGAGGTGTCCTCTTTATGTTATCAGCCTAAGGCAGTGATCTCTAGAAGGCCTGCGTTGGTGGGGCCGGAGCCCTGCCTGCAAAGCAAAACATAAGCCCCGGCCGTCAGAGTTCGACCTCCGAGCTTCTTGGAGTCCTGCCGCTATTTTGCTGTGGGCCTCTGGAACAGTCTTTATCGTCTGACGGGTCAGTGGTGCGTTTTTTTCCTCTCACGGGTTTTCACTCAGCATTTTTTGCTGTTCGCAGGAGAATCATCCTGAGTACTCAGTTCTCCTTCCTCCCAGAATGGGCGATGCACGTAGGTTTCTGTAATCTGAAAAAAAAAGAAAAAAAAAAACAAAATGTGCTTCCCTTGGGAGAAGTGGGAGACTGAGGAGTTAGGCCTTTCTTTTTTTTTATTTTTTTATTTTTTTAAAATATTTTTATTTATTTCTAGGAGAGAGAGAGAGAGAGAGAGACAGCGTGAGCAGGGGAGGGTCAGAGAGAGAGGGAGACACAGAATCTGAAACAGGCTCCAGGCTCTGAGCTGGCTGTCAGCACAGAGCCCGACGCGGGGCTCGAACCCACGAACTGCGAGATCATGACCTAAACAAAAGTCGGACGCTTAACCGACTAAGCCACCCAGGCGCCCGGAGTTAGGCTTTTCCATTTGTGTGAAGGGATGTCCGAGGGGGCCACCCATCAAATTCCTCCTTTCTTGAGTAGCGTTCCTCATATGTGCCAAGAATTTGTCACAAAAGCAGCTTTGTTGACCTGAAGGAGGTGTTCTCCTTTCTGTTGATAATTGTGGTATTGTCTTCATCCCCTTGCTTAGAAACACACCATTGTTTTCCTGTGTCATAGAAGCTGTGCATTGATGCATATTTAAAAAAAAATTTTATAACATTTATTTATTTTGAGAGAGAGATAAAGCATGAGCATAGGAAGGGCAGAGAGAGAGGAAGACACAGAATCTGAAGCAGGATCCAGGCTCCAGGCGTCAGTACAGAGCCCGATGCGGGGCTTGAACTTACAAATTGCGAGATTATGACCTGAGCTGAAGTTAGACGCTTAATCTACTGAGCCACCCAGACGCCCCAATGCATATTTTCCTACTTGTGTATCTTTTTCTTAAACGTCTGTATTTCCCACTCTTTATTTGCTTTCTTAATTTAAAGGAATAATCCTTTTTATTTTGCTAAGCCACTTAAAATCCTTCTTGTGAGCAAACGAAGAATAAATGGGACATTTATTCCACATAGTGTTATTCTCAGCCTCCCTCCCCCCCGACCCCGCCACTTCTCACTTGTTTCCCTGAAATCCCTTGGTCATCATTGTACTCCCTATTATCTTCTTCGCTGCTAGACCACAGTAAAATCAGAGCTTCATCGTTGCCACAGGCCCTGATGCTCATCACAGTTGAGACCTCACTGAATATTGACCGCTTCACTAAGCAAGCTGAGAAGCCTACTGTGGGGTCCGGAGGCACTCAGGACCTTGAAGCTAGTTGAGGGACATAAATACACTTTTAAAACTCGGCTTTCACAGTGGAGCAATCCCTTCATTAAAAGTATGCAGGGCAATAACACACTTTGAGATAGGTGTGACCTCAGTATCATACGTAATTTGTAACTAGGAGACCATCATGAGGGCTTCTTGAACTTAAGACCAGCTGCTGCTATTATTCCTGTTATTATTACCTAGTCAAGTTTGGACGGCATGCCATTACACCTGTCACCATCTTAGCTGTCCCCAAACAACTGCCCAGCTCACCGCCCCGCCCCACACATGAGTCTGTAATTCTTGCATTTCTGGTTCTTAGAGGTTTAACAGGGGTACCCCCTGCTGATTTGTGCTCGAAAATGCAAATGGGTAGGGAGGGCTAGATCCCTTGGCTTTTCTCAAAAATGGTGTGAGTTGCTTATTGAAGATACCTTTCATTTTCTCAATTTGCTATGGTGTGAAACCTTCTGAGTTCTTCTCATAGGGTTCTTGGTCTCATTTTACAAGTGAACAAACTGAGTGTTGGGCCGGCTCAGTAATTGACTCATGGGTATTTAAGTGGCGGGTGACAGAGTTGAAGTCTCAACCCAGGAGTGTCTAACTTGAAGGCACATAAATATTCTGTCTTCATTCTCCTACGTTACAATTAAATACCAAGTTTAGTTTACATATTATCTTGTGTGTTTCCTCTGCTAACACATCAGACATTCATGAAATTTACAGATGATTTTGATCAGAATTCCAAGCACATATATTGAAAACATGAAATATTCTTGTAACGAATGACATTTAATGCCTTCTTTGTTATTAACGTGGCATTTCCATTTCTTTACCCTTTTTATCCTTGATAATGTGCATTCCCACATGTTTTTATTTGAGCTTCATCCATTCAGTGTGACAGGTGGGAGAGCAGGTGTGTGATTCCTTCTGACCCCTTTGTGGCTGGAGTGGCCTTCAGGAAATGAGGTCAAGGAGAGATACAATGCTTTTTAATGCACCTTGCAGTTGCCAGACTATCTTGGTATGTCAGATTTTAGGAATACTTTTTTAATCCAATGTAATTTTTCATGCACTGTTACCTGTTTTGTGTCCTTTTTTGCCACTGTGACGGATTCAGAACTGCTTCCATAACTGAGCTACAGAAGTTTACAGCAATTTGTGATTACCTGCTCTGGGGAGTATTGGGGGCTCTTTTGGCAACAAATCCCTTTCCCGAGTTCTTAGCCATTTGGAATGAAGTAATGAGAAAGACAGCTTATTCTCAGCTAAAGCAATCACTCTTGCTAGCTATACACCTTCCTAGAGATATTTCTTTTCTTTACAGTTATTAGCACACATTAAATTCCATTACTGTCATAATCTGGTGGGCCATAGCAGCAGCTTTTTGATCATGCAATAATTACAGTTTTTCAGTGGGGCTGATGTATCTGTCAGGTCTCATGTGGGATCTTCATAAAGTCCATGTGTTTAAAACTTGAAAAAAGTATGAGACAAGTTGAATTGTCATGGTGCTAATCTATAAATACCTCATATATTTATTTCTGTAGTATCTGTGTTTTCTTATACATTAGCGTTTTGGTGTTTGAGCCAATGGGAATTTCTTTGATAGCTGTAGAGCGTATTTAAAATCACAATAGGTAGGAATAATAGACACAAACTTAGCCAATTTATTCCCGCTACTCTGAATTCTTGGCAAAAGCTGGCAGTCACTATTCAAATTGCTGTATAAATAGCTGATTGACGTGTTCAGTAATTGGCATATTGGAGTCAGTGCCCTTTTTTTTTTTTTTTAAAGTTTATTTACTTTGAGAGGGTGGAGAAGCAGGGAGAGAAAGAATCCCAAGCAGGCTCTGTGCTGTCAGTGTGGAGTACAGTGCAGGACTCAATCTCATGAGCTATGAGATCATGACCTGAGCCAAAATCAAGAGTTGGTTGCTTAACTGGATGAGACACCAAGATGTCCCCCACTGCCTCCTTTATAATTCCAGAAATAAGAGCTTCTGTTAGAATGAAATCCCCCACCTCCCATACCTGTTTGTTAGGAATATATAGAATATATACTAGGATGCTAATATTCCATGAATTGTATAAAATGAATAGGCTCTGGGTTGTATTGAGGTTGATTATAGGCCTTTCTGATTCTCAGTTGATCTTGTTAAAGTCTTAGATTTGGGGGGAAATGCTCTTTGGAAATGTCTGAGTCCATTAAAATAGAGTGGATTAAATTCCATTCTCTTCACTATGTATCGCTCTGGTAGTTTTGCAGTTATCACAACTTAGTCACTTTAAAAAAGTGTGTGTACTTGTTTTGCATTTTCCTCAAAGATTATAAGCTCCCTAATAGGTCTTGTATGTTTCTCTTACTGCTGTATCTCCATTGCTCCGGACAGTGTCTGGCTCACCTTGGTCCTCAATAAATAGTCAGTGAGTAAATGGAACTGTGTAGCTATTGGCTTTTATGCCAGGAGTTCTACGAGTGAATAAGGGTATAAATCTAAGTAAGACATTGTGTTGTCTCTGCCCTCAAGATGTTTACCTTGGAAATAAAATAAGGAAAAGATTGTGATATATTATGTTAGAGGCATTAAGAAGTCCATAAACTATTTTTAATTGGATGAGGTGGCAGTGCTTTAGAGAGTAGAGAGAGACAGTTGTGCTGGATGCATTAGTCCTATTTATATATGAACACATGTGCAAAGACCCATCCAGTGGTCTGGCACATGCAGGGAACTCGATAGCTGGACAGCTCTAGGGTTTTGCACGTGACAGGGTACTAAAGAGGCAGCCGTGTGTATTTTGTAATAATAGTACTGAGTTAACACACAAGAAGAGGTCTTTATTAATGTTTTTCCAAAGAGTTGAGATCTTTTTGTTCTGGGAATCACGTGATGTCGTTCCCTTCTCTTTGATTAACTTAATTCCCTCTTGTGAAATTGAGTACCACATGTCATTCTTTAGCAATGAGTTGGTAGTTATTTAAGTATATCGTTTTAAGCTAAATGTGTTTTTTTTTTTTAAGAGAAAGACAGAGTGCAAGCAGGGGAAGGGATAGAGAGAGAGAGACAGAGAGAGAGGGAGCCACAGAACCCGAAGCGGGCTTCAGACTCCGAGCTCTCAGCACAGAGCCTGACACGGGGCTTGAACTCACGAACTATGAGATCATGACCTGAGCCAAAGTCAGATGCTTAACCAACTGAGCCGGGCAGGTGCCCCTGAGCTAAATGTTACCAGCTGGTTACACCTGAATGTGCTGTTCATACCTGAAAATGTTTCAGTGAGAAAAAATAAAGTGCCTGTTGAGTTTTCATGTGAACATTTAGACTGAAGGCCAATCTTGGTGTCTCACTGTGATTTTGATTATGTAAAACAGCCTGTATTGGTTTTAATGGTCTTTCTCTTCTCTCCTGCACACCGGCCAGCTAGGTGACGTGATGGTCGACATTGCAAGTAACATCATGTTGGCTGATGAGCGCGTTCTGTGGCTGGCCCAGAGGGAGGCTAGGGCCTGCAGTAGAATTGTCCAGTGTCTACAGCGCATCGCCACGTACCGATTAGCAAATGGAGCTCATGTTTATTCAACAGTAAGTGTAACATTGTCCTGGAATTCTAAGAAAAGAAATTCATTGAAAGCGACTTGAACTTGTAAAAGATAGGTTTTTTTCTTTTCTCATGATACAGTTGGTGTTTTCTGTTCCTGCTGATTATTACAGAATTTCCAGTTCTCTTAACATGTTAAAAGCTCATTTTGCTTTTGAGTAATCTGTTTTCTCGGTAACTGGAAAATACTTTAATTTGCAGTGTGAGTGGTTATCACCATTTAATCTGAAAGACAAATAAGCACACTATAGGATCACTGTGCAGTCACATGCCCACCACCCCTCCCAGCTAATACTGTGTTCTGGGCCCTGAAGGATGTTTTGAGAGAGCGTCTGATTGTTTGCCCAGGTTCCAGCTTCAAAAGAGAACTGGGGAGCGCCTGGGTGGCTGAGTCGGTTAAGCATCTGACTTTGGCTCCGGTCATGATCTCCCTGCTTGTGAGTTTGAGCCCCACATCAGGCTCTGTGCTGACAGCTTGGAGCCTGGAGCCTGCTTCGGATTCTGTGTCTCCTTCTCTCTCTGCCCCTCCCCTGCTCACATTCTGTCTCTGTCTGTCTGTCTCTCTCTGTCTCTCTCAAAAATAAATAAACAGTAAAAAAAATATTTTTTTAAATAAAAGAGAGAGAACCGGGAGGCCCTCTAGCCTTTGTGAACTATTGACATTTCCAGTCAGTCTCACTCTTGGAATAATGAGTATTTATATTTAATAATCACTCAAATCGTATTAAATTTTATTTGTGCTAAATTGAGCTGTTCTAAATTTCTTGCTGTACTGCTGACTTTTTGTACAAATGTGGTAAATGTGATAAATACTGTGTCATTCCCTTATTACTCGTACCCTGATCTCTGGTCCATGGTTCTCATTGCCTAATTTTAAGTGGGTTCATGGAATATTTTCTACTTCCTCCTATGATTTTATACAATTCAAGGTTACTATTTTTTCAAAGGTGGATGGGATCTTTTTGAAGATACTATTTTATTGTTCCTTTTGCCCCATTAAGTTTAGGATTACTTTCTTGAATAATAAATAAAATGGAGGGCTACCGAGCTACTGACTGGACAACATAGTTCAGGGTAATTTCTCTCTCAGACACTGACCTTACTGGAAACTGGCTCGCCATTTTTGATGGCCACATTTGGCCTTCCCTGGTCATTTAGATCTATTTTAAATTCCTTGCCTGAGCCTTACTACTCAGCTCAAAGAACTTCTTCCTTTCTCTAAGCTTCATTGGTTCTTTGGAGAACTCAAGGGTACAGTAAAAGTGCATAGTAGGTATTTGCCCTCCATTTATTTTATTTATTTATTTTTTTAATTTTTCATGCTTTTTATTTTTGAGAGAGAGACAGAGCATAAGTGAGGAAAGGGGAGAGAGAGAGAGAGAGAGAAGTAGACACAGAATCCAAAGCAGGCTCCAGGCTTCAGAACCTGACACAGGGCTCAAGCTCACAAACTGTGAGATCATGACCTGAGCCGAAGTCAGATACTTAACTAACTGAGCCACCCAGGCATCCCTATTTTATTTAATTTTTTAATTCTTTTTTTTAAATGTTTTATTTATTACTGAGAGAAAGAGAGAGTGTGAGCAGGGGAGGGTCAGAGAGAGAGGGAGACACAGAATCTGAAACAGGCTCCAGGCTCTGAGCTGTCAGCACAGAGCCTGACGCGGGGCTTGAACTCATGGACCATGAAATCATGACCTGAGCCAAAGTCAGACGCCCAACCAACTGAGCCACCTAGGCGCCCCTATTTTAATTCTTTTTTTAAAAAAGTTTATTTATTTGAGAAACAGCATGAGCAGCGGAGGGACAGAGAAAGAGGAAGAGAGAGAATCCCAAGCAGGCTCTGCACTGTCAGCCCCATGTGGGGCTCCATGCCAGCAACCATGTTCCTCAGTTGGTATTCTTCTAGATTAGGATATCCTTTGGTTTCCAGCTTCCGTTTTTATGTGCCAGTTACCTACACAGTGTCTTTGTTACTTAAGAACCAGAGCTTTGTACCTGTAGCTTATGTACAGTGTTTTGTGTTTGAAAACTCTTTGAAAGTGCTTTTCCCTCACGCTATAAATCTTTCATAACTCCTCTTTGACTTTTGAAGTATTCACCCAATATTGCTCTGGAAGCTTATGTCATCAAAGCTGCTGGCTTCACTGGGATGACATGTACCGTGTTCCAGAAGGTAGCAGCCTCCGACCGGACGGGCCTCTCCGAGTATGGGAGGAGGGATCCAGATGGAAACCTGGATAAGCAACTGAGCTTTAAGTGCAATGTTTCAAATACGTTTTCGAGTCTGGCCCTGAAGGTATGTTATATTCTATAAGCATTTAAGACTTTCTGTTGTTAGATTAGAATACTCAAAATGGTTTGCTTTGCAGAATCACCTAAGTAGAAATTCTTTGTGGGGTGAGGTGGGTATTGGTATTGTTTTTGCTGTTGTTTTGAAAGAAATTCAGACCAGGAAGGGACATGGAATGACTTTCATGGGCCTGGACGCTTTTGCCCTTTGGACCCCGTTCTCCATACAAAAATATCAAAATTATATTTCATGACTGCAGTGGTAAAAAAATGAATGTATTAATACATATTAGAACATTTTCTTTGACCTAAAAGTTCATTTTTATGCTCCCGATTTTAAAGACATGAAAACATTTCTGTAGACCTCCTGAAAGTATTCTGTGCCCCTGGCTCTGTGCCTCTTGGACCTAATGGAAAAGCCAGCCTTGAGACTGGGCATTTCATCAGGCAAGCTGTATATCAAGATTTTTGGCAAAGAAGTGCAAACATGTGATCTGTCTTCAGAAAATGTGTGTTTTATTGCAGCAAGGAAAATGAAAAGCATTTTTACTGACTTTTAAAATTTTGGGATTTAGATGTGTTTCACTGAAACTACATTGAAGCAACGAGTGGCGGCACAAGCCCCACACCCTAATGGAACTACTTTTTTTCACTTAGCTTTGTATGGCCATGTGTAGCTGTGTTCTCTGTGGGTTTTAATTATACAGGACTTTCTTTGTTTCTGGCTTGTCCCTAAGTTACGTCGCAAACAATATTCCATTCACTTTAATGGCTGCATAGTAATTGATCAAATAGGTATTAGGTGTCCTGGCAAATTGTGGGCATTCAGTAACTATTAAATGAATGAATGAATGAATAAATGAGTGAAAGAAAGAAAGAAAATTAATGTATTTTGTTACACCTTGCTATTGGTGACCTCCATAAGGAGAGCCAATTTACTGAATTTAGAAGCAGTTCAACTTCCCTGACTTCCCAGGACTATCTCAGCTAGGTCAGAATGTCAAACAATAATATATTTACTTGATATAATATACTCAGAGGAAGATTTGCAAGATTTATTTGTTACATTTGGCTCTGTGAGGGTACTTAATGCACCCAGCAATGCTTCCGCAGACCTCTTCCTTTCCTTGTGTTTTTCATTGGTGGAACATACCACAAAAGGCAGAGAAACAGCATCGCACACAAGCCCGAGAGAGAAAGGCTTGTGTCTTTGAGGACCACTTAAAATTGATGAACCCTTCTATCTTAGATGATCAGAGCTGGTAGAAAGGGATTACAAATGATGAAACCCTCCATTTCATCAATTTCACAAGCTACCCCTCTGGGTAAGGAGAGTTTCTACCTGCCAAAGTCGAAAGCTTTAAATGAACACCCTCAGATTTGTCAATTTCATACTCTTCTATCCTTTTAAGATCATCTGTGGCCAGAAACCAAGGACGCATTACACTATTATTCATGCTTCGTTGGTGGACATGATTAAACCGAGTGAAAAAGGAGTATTTCCTTCGTGACACAAAATTAGTTAAAAATTATAATGTCAACAGAGCACAATGCTTTAGCACTTTAATAGAAAACTTCACATTTTTAACTTTATACTAGGGCAATTTTTACTCTTTGCATGTCTTTTTAATGCATTGCATACACTCACTAGATAACATGAGCACCTCCTAATTGATTATATTATCCTTGAATGGGTGAATATGCTAACATACAAAGTTAAATCTATAAAAAGGAAGTTTTCCATTAACAATAGGAACTTCTTGAATTGCTTTTTTAAATTTTTTTTATTAAGAAAATTTTTTATTGTTTTATTTATTTCTGAGAGAGAGATAGAGAGAGAGACAGCGTGAGCAGGGGAGCACCAGAGAGAGAGGGAGACACAGAATCTGAAACAGGCTCCCGACTCTGAGCTGGCAGTTAGCACAGAGCCTGATGTGGGGGCTCGAACCCATGAACTGTGAGATCATGACCTGAGCCGAAGTCAGACGCTGAACCAACTGAGCAACCCAGACGCCCCTTGAATTGCTTTTTTTTGTATTTCTTCAATCTGTATCCTTCTGTCTTTACTGCCATCATAGCCTGGTTTGGACTTCTAGATTACCTACACCCCTGTGGCTTCCTGTTTAGTCTTTGGGTCAACAGGCTCTTGCTTAAAAATCCTTCCTTCTTTGGGGCTCCTGGGTGACTCAGTAGGTTGCGTGTCCAACTTCAACTCAGGTCATGATCTCACAAGTTTTGAGTTCAAGCCCTGCATCGGGCTGTGTGCTGACAGCTCAGAGCCTGGAGCCTGCTTCGAATTCTGTGTCTCCCTCTCTCTCTGCCCCTCCCCTGCTCGTGCTCTGTTTCTCTCTCTCAAAAATAGAACATTAAAAACAAAATCCATCCTTCTTCTATAATCTATCCTTCTACCTATATCTGACTTTCAACCAACATGTCCCAATTCAACCATGACAGTAAAGTACTGAAGTACTTTCCCTATTCTCTACCGCAAGCTGCCTTGCCAGTTAGTTCCCTGAGCGTCTCCTCAGCCCTTCTGGGAACACCACCCAGTCTGTCCACCCTTTAGTAACAACTTCCAGGGCTGCAGAGCAGAGGGTCTCCAGGAGGCTTCCTGTTTGCAGAGGCTGTTCAGCTTGTTCGTGTCCGTGTCATTTCACACGGTTCATGTTGTTAGCATTATCCCTGGGTCTGCCTGATGTGGAAATTGACCCGGCATATCCTCTGATAAATACTCATGTGTCGCTCTGGAGGCTGGCTGTCTGATAACTTCATCCTTTGGCTTTATCTACGCCCACCCCATATCTCTTCCTGCCTCCTTTCTTCTGTCCACTAACACCAAACCCCTCAGAGTTCCTCTCCCAGCCTCTTAGGCAGTCCCCTGCTAATTCTTCTGCTAGACTTCCCGGCTCCTCCTCTTCCCCCCCCTTCCCAGCAATTTGGTTGTTTGTGCGGAAATGTCACCATCAAGAAATCTTCCCTAATGCCATCCTGTCTGTCCTCTCCCACCTTTATCTCCTTCATTTCTCTTCCTTACTTTGTAGCACTCCGTGCATCTCTTTATTATCGTGTGTTACACACTGGAGCCAAATGGATTTCATGCCTCTTACACCGGAGACTGAGGTTTGCTTGAGGGCACAGTGCCTGAGTCACCAGTGAGTGCCAGTGCCTGGCCTCAGTCGGCCGGCCAGGTGGAGACTGAATTAGCTGTCCTCTGACTCTTAAAGCGCCACATCGGTTCTTTTTTCTTAACCAAATGCTTTCTTCCCCTGTTGGTGCCATAACAGATTATGTTAGCATCACCCAATGGTATCTGTTTTCAATAACCCACTTAGAGCTTTTAGAAAGTGCTGGTATTTTGAAGTCAGCTGTAATATAGGCTGGAAGAACTGGTTCTTTAAAGTTTCCTCGACTGGAATTTAGAAATCAGTCTTTCTTGACGCATCCCAGTGTTTCCCTTTCCCGAGATTCCAGCTGAAGTTCTCTAACTTTCCAGACCAATGGTGTATGTCTTCATGGCCCCTGCCCTCCTTTCTGCCCCCTTTACCGCCCTTTTTCCCATCCTTGACTAGTGAAAGCCTTGCTACTCTGTTTCTAAGACTCCTTCAAATAGTACCTTCCTTCTTTTTCTGAGAATTCATCACTGCCTTTTGGTTCCATAGTGCTTTCTTCATTCTCCAGAGTAATTTGAAGCCAGTAATATGGGCAGCTGAGTTAGAGTGGGAAGCCATGGGATACGGTGCTCTGGTCTCTGCAGCCAGAAATTGCCTTTCTTAACAGCTGTGCAAACTTGAGCAAGTACCTTCACCTCTCTGAATGTCAGTTCTCCATTTGTTACATAGGCATCAGGAAATAGTAGCTAACTCAAAGAGTTACTTAGAGGATTAGAGGAGGCAAATGTGTAGACATTTACAGTAGTGTCCAGCGCAGCATAAGGACTTAATAAATGTTAGCTCTTATTTTGTTTTATTCCTATTGCCTCTCCCCTGTTCGCTTATCAATATTTGAGGCAGGGTCCGTGGCTTATTCATTGTTTTATCTCCAGATTCTGCACGGTGCCCTAATACCGAGTAACAAAATATCCAATAAGTACCGTTGAATAAAATTTAACAGCCAAAGCTTAATTAGCAAGGAAAGTCAGTTAGTAAAAACTTCATTCTGAAGACAAACGTAATTCCTGTTAATCTTTAGCAGTGAGATAATCAAAAAGTGGCACGCGGTTAATAACTATATATAACAAAATTAGGGTGTATCATATCTGTTTAAAATCAAGGGAGTAGATAGTTAAGACAATATGAATCAATTAGTATTTTATTGTTTTAAGTCAGGTGGTGCCGCTTTGACTTACTCAAATTTGTGTTAGAAATCTGCAGAATTGAACAAAGTTAGCATTTCAGAAAAATTTAACTTGTTAATTACACAGTGGCAGACATTCAGATTGTTTCATAAAGAAAGGTGTTAAAATCCAGTAGAAGTATTGGAGTGAACACCCATTATACTTAGGTTCTTCTTGGTTTAATGTCATTGTAAATAGGAAAATATACGTGAATTTTGCCAATACAATAGTAAGAGCCCTGCAATAATGTTCATTTTATGTCTGTTCATATTTTGTCAATTTTTAGTATTGAATTTAATACTAACAGTGAATTGTGGAAGTCACAATCTGATGAGGTTCTAGATTATTGCTGGGAAGTCACTAGCTTTAAGGCGTGTTCTGTTGCCCCAGCCTCCAGAGAGCCTGTCCCCACCCTGCGGTAGTAAGAGTAATAAAAATACCGCCCGCAGTGATGCGGCCTCTTAGCTTCTCATGGTCATGATCCCATGTGGTCCTTACAACCGTTTGTTAGAAAGATCATTAGCTGCCTGTGACAGATGAGACCCAGAGATATAAACAAAACTGTGCAGAGTTAAGTTGCCACTAAGTGGTGAGGCTGGGACCCATATCCTGGTTTCTTATTTCAGATCCTGTGTGCTTATCCCCAGGGGCAGCATGTGATCTGCAATAATAAAAATTAGATGCCAAAACCATATACAGTATTTCCCAAAGGTGTTTAAGAGAGGTTTTTCTAACTCATTAGCTCTAATTGCCATGTTTATATCTTTCCATTGCTGCAACCTATACATTTTAAAAATGCATAGAGGGTTAAAGGAACTAGAGTCAAGTGGCAGAAGGTAAAATCATGATAAATGTAACAAGTGAGTGTCCCTCAGTGATTTTTTTCATTATTTTACAACATTTCCATAATAAATGATCACTTCTTTTAAAGACGTTAAATACACAAATATCATATTCTTCCCATAAAAATCCAAATGATACAGCTTTTCCAACACCCCTCACCTTCCTCTCTCCATCCCAGGTCACCTGTAATTATTAGTTAGTGGTATTCCTTATTGGACTTTAAAGGATTATTTCCGAAGCTAAAATATGTACAGCCTTGAATATGTAGCTTTCATCTCTCAACGATCTGTTCTTTAAGTTTTTACTATTGTTGTTTGTATGGTTTTACAAGTTTAAAGTTGGATAGAAAACATTTTCTCACTTTTAGGAATTATAGATGCCATTTCCTTTTTTCCAGCTTTTTTTAGAAAACGTCAGAATGTCTTCTTTTTGAAATTAATTTGGTATAATGCTTTCCCAGAGTCCCCTGTGCTTTGTCTTTGAGTCATTTTGTGTTTACAGCAAAATTATTTTCTTGAAGTTTATGGTTCTCAAGTTTAATAAATGTCCAGTATATAATGCTTTATCAGGATTTTGACCTTTTAACTAATCCATCTGTTGATGTATTTCCCTTTTTTTGCACACCTATTTAAAAATAAATTTATACATGTAATAGAAATTTACTAGATTAGCAAGTGAGTTTATAAGAAACATTGTTTCTCCATCAGGTTATATTTTTAAGTGAGAATAGTGAAAATCTTTTTGTGTATTTAAAAATATTCTTTTAATTTTTATTTTTGAGAGAGAGACAGAGTGTGAATGGCGGAGGGGCAAAGAGAGAGGGAGACACAGAATTGGAAGCAGACTCCAGGCTCTGAGCTGTCAGCACAGGGCCCGACGCCGGACTCGAACTCACAACCCGTGAGATCATAACCTGAGCTGAAGTTGGCTGCTTAGCCAACTGAGCAACCCAAGCACCCCTTTTTGTCTATTTTTCTTAGGCAAAATATTTCTACCAAATATCTTCTTGGCATCTTCAATTTAAAATAAATATTTCAAACTTCTAATATTCAAACTTTCAAAATACTTTATTCAACAGATATTTGTGTGTTTCCAGTATGTTGCAATACTGTTCTGAGCACAGCAGTTAAAAACTAATTTTAAAGTTAATCACTTGCTTAAATAGAACCTTTTTAAAAATATAATCATACCACACAGACTTTCATTAGTTTTACAATCAATGGGTTACTTTTATCAAATACAAGTGCCAGGAACTATTATTAACATAGAGGGTCCAGAAACATAAGGGAGATTATCTGTGCTCAAAAATCCTGCTACTCTGGTTAAAGGCGCAGTCCGTGAGTTAATTGTGAGTGTACACATATGAGCCCTAGGAGATGTGTGTGCAGAATCCCGCATGAGGCCACAAGAGGGAGCAGCTGACTGGAAAAGCAGTGTAATTAATCATCCAAAAACCCTGTTCTAAGGATGTCTTTCTCCTGGCTGTCAGCCGCTCTTTTACCCTGACCCATCTTTGACATTGCCTGCAGAATGATCTTGCTAGAAATCGGATTCGCCGAGTTCAAGAGTTTGCCAGATGAAACAGTAGTAGAGCATTTCAGCAAGGGGTCCCAGCACGTGCAGCACACACAGTGGCATAAAACACGTAGGAAATCTCGACGATTAAAGAATTCAAGGTGGAGATATAGGGTATTTTAGAAGATGAATTTGAGATGTAGATTTTAGCCAAATTATATGATGTCCTTAAGATTGGGGGCATTGGTCCCTAAACATTGGAGAACCGAGGTGTTCTTTAACAAGGTCAGATGTATTTTTAAAACATTTTTTAATGTTTTATTATTTATTTTTGATAGAGGGACAGTGCATGAGCAGGGGAGGGGCAGAGAGAGAGGGAGATACAGAATCTGAAGCAGGCTCCAGGCTCTGAGCTGTCAGCACAGAGCCCAATGCAGGCCTCCAACTCATGAACCGTGAGATCATGACCTGAGCCAAAGTTGGATGCTTAACCAACTAAGCCACCCAGGCATCCCTGAGATGTATTTCTTTTTTCTTTTCTTTTCTTTTCTTTTCTTTTCTTTTCTTTTCTTTTCTTTTCTTTTCTTTTCTTTTCTTTTCTTTTCTTTCTTTCTTTTCTCTTTTCTTTTCTTTTCTTTCTGTTTTCTTTTCTCGTTTCATTTCTTTCTTTCTTTTTTTTTTGGTATCAGTAGTCGATTCTTTTTATTGGTTAGTAGCATACCATTGTATGAATATACCACAGTTTTGTCTTTTCATTCATTCTCATATTAATGGACATCTGGTCTGTTTCCAGGTTTTGGTTATTATGAATAAAGTTACTATGTACATTTATGTACCAGTCTTTTTGTGGACATATATATTGACATTTGCTTTTGTTTTTTCTTAAATAGTTTATTGTCAAGTTGGTTTCCATATAACACCCAGTGGGGTGAGATGTATTTCCTAAGAGGAAATTCTGTTGCTATCGTGGACATTGGATTGGAGAGAGATTGGTGCTAAGAGAAAAACTTTGAGATAAATTCTTAAAATAGGGAATCTTTTCAGAAGGTTAATTATTTGCCTCCCTAGCATATGGATTTATTTTTTATTGAATGCTGAATAATTTATAATTTAAAAATCTCTATTAAAGAAGTATGTAAAACATACTCAGCAGCAGCCAGCATTGCCACCTTTTCTATTTGTTACTATGTTTTTTTTCTGACACAGTGTGTTCTTACTCTCTGGGATACTTCTGCTAAGATAAGAGTTTGCTTGAATCTAAGTTTCTAATAAGTCTGTAGAATTTCTTTGTTGTTGTTGTTGTTGTTTGACAGTTTGAATCCATCATAAATCACCTTAGAGTTCCATAAATCCAAATTAATTAAACTCAGATTTGCGATAGGCTGCATTGGTGCTTATTTCTGTAATTGATCACTGTAAAATTGATAGAGTGATCACTGAGATATCCCTGATCTGTTTAATGCATTGACTTCAGCAGTATGTGTTATCATGGGAAAATTTCACTTTGCACTTTGAAATAATTGCTTATTTACTACTTCAATTCTCTGAATTAGAGTACGTATTCCTCTTTATTTTATGCTTCTTTTCCTCTGTGCTTTTGTGTGGTGTTCAGATATTTCACTTAATTGATAAATTGTTTTAACTATTAAATTTTGTATATATACTAAAATGTATATATTTTTAAGATAAAAACTGTTCAGTATACAAATAGGAAACATGCACAACTGTCTAAAATATGCTTCCTGGGTTCTGCATGCTAATGTGGCAACCTTTCTTTGCTTTTGTTTTTTATGTATATTCAGAATACTATCGTGGAAGCTTCCATTCAGCTTCCTCCTTCCCTTTTCTCACCAAAGCAAAAAAGGGAAGTCAGACCAACCGATGACTCTCTCTATAAGCTTCAACTCCTCGCCTTCCGCAACGGAAAGCTTTTCCCAGCCACCGGGAATTCAACAAATTTGGCTGATGATGGAAAACGGCGTACAGTGGTCACCCCAGTGATCCTCACCAAAATAGGTACCCTGGAGTTACTGGACAATGTGACTTTAATGATATACCGTCCCTAAAAATGCTTAATTCTGTTCCTTCTCGTTTTAATGAGTCACTCGTGAAAAAAGATACTGCAGAGTACCCATTAGAGTATAAGTTGACATTTCATTGTTTATGAAGTTTGTCTCAGAAATATTGTTATTTCCCATTTTCTCCAGATGGCGTGAATGTAGATACCCACCACATCCCTGTTAATGTGACGCTGCGTCGCATCGCGCATGGAGCAGATGCCGTGGCTGCCCAGTGGGATTTTGATTTGCTGAACGGACAAGGAGGCTGGAAGTCAGATGGGTGCCATATACTCTACTCGGATGAAAATATCACTACCATTCAGTGCAGCTCCCTTAGTAACTATGCAGTTTTAATGGTATGGCAGTTGTTAAACTTTATGCACATAAACACTAAATTTCCTAATTTTTTCCCTACGCGTAGTTAAACTCAAATGAAGATTTTTTTTAAAAGAACTTTTAACATAAATTGTTACCTTTAGTTAAGGGGCGATACTTGGTGTAATTCTGAGTTAAAAGGGAAATTAAGTTACCATTAAATGCAGTGTATGGGATTGAATTTGGTTATAGGGATTTTCAGTAAAGTTTATAAGTGAGTCAGTTCAACTAAACTTTGACCTTCTGAAAATTTGGGGACATTTGGGTCTGTGTAGTCTTAACTCTTCACGAGGAAAGAGTGACTCATTTGCCCAGAGATACACAGTGGATAGTGACGGAGTTTCCTTCTTTGTTATTTTGCACCTACTCCCACCACACATCATGATTTTTAGACTCTTGAATTTAAAGTAACAGTGGTAGTTGCCATTTAGCTATTGTAACTGACGGTATTGACACAGTTAAGGTCTTTTCACTTAAAAAAACTTTTTTTAAGGTTTTTATTTATTTTTGAGAGTATGGGAGGAGGGGGCAGTGTGAGCAGGGGAGGAGCAGAGAGAGAGGGAGACACAGAATCCGAAGCAGGCTCCAGGCTCTGAGCTGTCAGCACAGAGCCCGACGTGGGGCTCGAACCCACGAACCATGAGATGATGACACGAGCTGAAGTCGGACGCTTAACCAATTGAGCCACCCAGGTGTACCAAGGTCTTTTCACTTTTAATGCTAATCAAGCTGCTGTTGTTTTCTGTTATTTACCTCTGTTCATACTTGTCAGTCTCTGGTAGCCAGTTTCTTTAGTCTCAGGGAAACTACAGTGTATAGATGTATATGAACTTATAGGAACAGGTCTTGTATTAGTGACTCACCTAAGTGAATCTGATTCCTGAGCTGGCAATTATGAACTTGTCCATGCTAGTTTATATTGTATATTACAGTATATACATGAGGTACATACACATGCATTTGGAGAACAGTAGAAGGAATTACGTAGGAATCTGAAAGGCATTTCTAGGAAGTCATACAAAGCTAGCCTGGGAGTGGGGAAGCTTATGTTTATGTTCCTGCCCCCAGCTATAAATCTGTTATCTAGACAATATTGTCTCAAAGCTGAAAAATCTCGCAACATGATATATCTTAATTTTTGTAAATTCTTTTCTTAAACAAAAGTGCGTTTACCGCTAGAAGTGATCTTAAAGGAAGCTTGAAGTAGGATAGATTTTCCTGAACTTTTTTGGCTTTTTCTTTGCAACTCGGCTAAGCATATACTTACCCAGCATCTGGTCAGACAGGCAGAGGAGTGACTATTATTCAGCTGGGTGTAAGGATGGTCTTTTAGTGACCTCCATTAACGTGTGTATTTAGCTCAGCTGATGGTGGAGTCTATACTAGTCTTGACTCCGCCATATTTGTTTAAGTCATTTATCTCTTTCTCATGCTTGGTTCTTGTTAATTTTTAGGCTTCTGACAAACAGAAGATGTTTGATGTTTGTAAGTCTGAGTGTGGTTTCTTTAAGTTCACATTTTATTATTTTGTAGTAACCTTTCACATTAAAGCAGGAAGCATTAATTAAAGTATGAGGCATTTTCTTTCATTTTGAAAATGTTTTGTCATTCAGGTTTTGCTTTTAAAACAACATGAAACTGGGACATACTGGAGGAGAAATAGTAAAGATACAGCATTGTCTGAACTTTATATAGTTTAAAGCATCTATTTTTAAACTTCCTAACCGTTCTTCTAAACTATTTAAATTGGTATAATCCTTTTCTAGAAAGAATAAGCTATTTTATCATTCATGCTTTTAATCTTTTAAAAAATGTAATACACAGTTCTTATTTAAAGCTAAAATACAGTACTGAGATATTTTTCTATTTTCAAAGAATATCCTCTTTTGCTTTTTAAAATTATAACTCTGCCACCTAGAGGCTGCAAAGGGGAATGTATCTGAAATTATTGACAAAATTATAGTAAAGTTAGTACATGGGATTTTTAGAGATGCTAATTAAATATAAAGCCAAAGCTAATTAAATTATACCTACTCTTAAATAAATATATGTCTAAGATAAGAGAAATATCTTCTAAATATTGGAAGTCAGCATCTTTTTTCCTTATCTGACACTATTTAATAGATAAAATCCTATTTTTCTTGAAAGCTGTCTTCATGTATGGCTTAATATGCAAATCTCAGTCCCTATTTTGGCTATTAAAAGCTTTTTCCTGATCTGGTTTTAAAGAATTTTGTATTGGGGTGTCTGGGTGGCTCAGTCGGTTAACCATCCGACTTTGGCTCAGGTCATGATCTCACGGTTCATGGGTTCAAGCCCTGCATCGGGCTCTGTGCTGACAGCTCAGAGCCTGGAGCCTGCTTCAGATTCTGTGTCTCCCTCTCTCTGCCCCTCCCCTGCTCATGCTGTCTGTCTCTCTCAGAAATAAGTAAAACATTAAACAAATTTTTAAAAATTTAAAGAATTTTGTATTGAAAACAATGAGACAGAAAGAATATATTGGTTTGCAAATCTGTAATAGACGCCATAGTTTTGTTTAGTAGATGTTCTGTTGTAACCAGTTGTGCCTACCCTCCGTCACAACAGGAGCCACAGAAAAAACTTGGGTAGAAATTGGGTTTGGTTGAATGATATGATCAGAAATAGCAGGATTGAGGCAGGAGGAGTCCTAGAAGTTGGGATGAGTAGAAGGCAAGGAGAAAATGAGTAGGGTCAGACTGTGGAGCACTTAATACTTTAATGAAAGATGAAATAAACTGTGTACCTTGGCTCCCTTTTGGCATCGCATTCACACAGAAATATGTGGAACTAGAGAGTTCTCATTTGTTTTTACATCTCTCTAGTGCAGCTTTGAATTTTTGTTTATATAAAACCTGAATGAAGGCAAACCATGGCTTCCTCTATTCTATAACTGAAAGTGAATGTTAACACCGTTTGTTTTTTTATAATTCTTAAATAGGTACTACATTCACAAGGATCAAACATTTTAATTATTTCTGCACATATACATATAGTGAAAATGACCTCCACCCTCTCCCCCATCACAGTCATTCTGCACAAAGTAGGTAACCTGTCACTAATATGTTTCTTGCCTATTGTTGAAGAGATGTTCATGTATGTTGAAACGAAATGAATAGGTAGTCTTCTTTTCTTCCATTTTACATGCTGCAAACATTGTTTCAAACCCTGCTTTTTTTCCATGTATCTAATGATGCAGATGATGTCCGTGGAACTATTTATGTTATGATTCTGGTGGCTAGTTTTCAGTAAGTGCTCTTGTACTGGGCATTCTTCTGAAGTCATTAACTTATTAACTTACAAGTTATTAACTTATTTGGTCATCATAGCTACCTCACGAGGTCTAGTACTGTTACCATTACCGCCTGGTTGCAGACTGAGAAACTGAGGCATAGTGAGGTTAAGCACCGCCCAACTTGACCAAGTTAGTGTCGGAACTGAGATTTGAATTCAGACTCCAGAAATCTATGTACTTAATCATGCTACTAAATCTCCTTTCAAAAATTTTTCTGTATCTTCCTCATTCGTTTTCACTGTTGAATATTACTTCTGCCCCTACCATGATTTATTTAGGTATTCCTCTATTTTGTTTCTAGTAATCTCCTTGCACAATATTATTTCACACATTTAATAGAAAATCTGCAGGATAAATTTTCTAAGGTGGGATTGGTAATCAGTGGGGGACCAGTTTTGTTCAGTGGAGGCTTTGGGCAGAGTGCACAGATAGATTTGAAGTGTATGGTTTAATGATATTTTTATGTGAATATGCCCATTTGGCTACCATCAAGATCAGGATTCCTGCTTGAGTGCTCCTTAGCGCTTCTGTGCTTCTTTTTAGTTAACTCCACCATCATCTCAAGAGCTGTCTCCCCATCCCCTTATGTCTATCACCATAGATCAGTTTTACCTGTTTTTCAACTTCATAAAGTTGGAATTTTACAGCGTGTACTCTTTTATATCTGGTACCTTTCCCATCATTACATCTGCAAAATATATCTCTGTTTTTACATATGGCAGCAATGTATTCTCTTTCATTGCTACATACTTCACTGGAGGAAAATGCCAAAACCTGTCTGTCCCACTCTTTATGGGCATTTGAGCTGTTGCTAGGTTCTGGCAATCAAAAAAACCTGCTATTCATGTGCTTGGTTTTTGATGGGCAGAGGCACTCAGGCGCAGAATTACCGGATTGTAGGCTATCTGTATATTTAGCTTTGGTAGCTAATGCCATACAGTTGACCAGAGTGGTTATTTTGGTTTATAGTCTTCCCAGTAATGAGCATTTTCATTGCGCCACATCCTTGCCAATGGTCGGCAGTATAAGTCTTTAATTTTAGACTTTGGTGGTGATACTGTGATATATCATTGTGGTTTTAATTTGTCATTCTCTGTTGACTACTGGTGCTGAGCACCTCTCTGTTTTCTTATTGTCAGTTTGGGTATCCCATTTCGTGAAGTTCTTGCTCAAATCTTGCCTATTTGTTTTCCTTATCTTAGATTTTTATTTTCTTTCAGTTTTATTGAGATATAATTGACATGCAACATTGTGTAAAGTGCACAGTGTAATGAATTGGCTTCCATATATTATGATATGATCACCACAGGAAGTTTAATGAACATCTATTATCTCATATAGATACCAAAAAAAGAAAGAAAGAAAAGTTTGAAGCTCTACTCCCTCAGCAACTTTCAAATATACTCTACAGTAGTGTTAGCTTCTAACTGGACGTTTGTACCTTAACCATCTTCATCCGTCCTCCTAGCCCCCACAATGCCCTGCCTTCAGGAACCACAAAAATGATCTCTCTTTGTGAGGTTGGTTTTTTTGTTGGTGGAGGTGGAGGTGGTGTTCATTTGTATTGTTTTGTTTTTAAGATTTTACATATAAGTCTCGCCTATTTTTTAATTTGGTTATTTTTTTCTAACTGACTTACAGGAATGCTTGATACAAATTGTGAATAGGAGCTGTTTGTTGGATTTATGTGTTTAAGATGTCTTCTCTGAGGGGCTCTGAGTGGCTCAGTTGGTTGAGCTTCCAACTCTTAATTTCAGCTCATGTCATGATATCATGGTTCGTGATATCGAGCCCCGTGTCAGGATCTGCACTAATAGCACGGAGCCTGCTTGGAATTCTCTCTCTCTCCCTCTCTCTCTCTCTCTGTCTCTTTCTCTTCCTCCCGCCCCTCTCTGCCTCTCACCCTCTCCCCCTCTGTCTCTCCCCCTCTCTCTCTGCCCCTCCCTCTCTGCCCCTCCTCTGCTTGCATGTGTGTGCTCTTTCTCTCAAAATAAATAAATAAATAAACTTAAAAAAAGTATTTTCTCCCAGTCTGCACCTGCCTTAATGAGTTTGGGCTGTTGTAACAGAGTACTGGAGGCTGGGTGGTTTATAAACAACAGGCATTTATTTCTCACAGTTCTGGAGGTGGGAAGTCCAAGATTAAGGTGCCGGCAGATTCAGGTGAGGGCCTGCTTGTTGGTTTCCAGACGTCATCTTTTCCCTGTGTCCTCACGTGGTGGGAAGGGCAGGGGAGCTGTCTGCAGTCCCTTCTGTAAAGGTGCCAATCCCCGTCATACGGCCAGGCTCCTGTCCTGATCGCCTCCCAAAGACCCCACCTCCTAATACCATCACATTGGAGTTAGGATTTCAACACATGGATTTGGGAGGAGGACAAACATTCAATCTTTAAAAGTGACTTTTTCCTTTCTCTCTTTTAATGTTGTCTTTTTATGAACAGAGTTTCTTAATTTTTCTAAGGTTTTGCTTTTTATAGTTAGTGCTTTTTATTTCTTCTTTTAAAAAACTCTTCCTGTCTCAAGATTATGAAGATATTCTTTGTTTTCTTTAAGAAGCTTTAATGCGTTTTATCTTTTACATATAGGTCCATGATTCCACTGGAATTGACCTTTGTGTATGGTGTGAGGTAGGGGGACCACACTCTTAATGTTCTTCTTTGCTCTGTAGGGGAAAAATTAAAAACAGTGTAGAGGTCATATCCTTTCTTATTTTTTCATTTTTTATTTTAGATCTACTTCTAAATTTTATTTTCGGTGAGCGTTTTAATAATTCTTTGTAGTCTGACAAGCAGGGGAATACCCTGAGGTATTTTCTTTGAAGTTGATTCCATTGTTGAGATCATGGTGAGTTTACATAATCACAGATTGATAGTTATTCTTTTGTTTTTTTCTTTTTAAATTTTATTTATTTGAGGGAGACAGAGATAGCACAAGCAGGGGAGGGGCAGACAGAGAGAGGAGAGAATCCCAAGCAGGCCCCGCCCTGCCAGCACAGAGCCTGATGTGGGGCTCACACTCACGAAACTGAGATCATGACTTGAACTAAAACCAAGAGTCAGACACTTAACTGACTGAGCCACTCAGGTGCCCCTATAATTATTCTTCTTATTGATACAGTGACAATGGATTATTTAAAATGCCGGCGATTTTATATTTAGTAACTAGTCTTGGGCTAGAAGTAACATGCAAAACTCTTCTTCCATTTATTTGGGTCCTTAATCATCATCTTAGTGATTTTTTTTTTTTTTTTGGGGGGGGGAGGGTAGTACACCTTCAGGTGTTTGGCTACTCTCTCCCTGCATTGGCGAAGTTAGCTTCTATGGAAAACTATACTTTGCACTTTCTTTCTCCATTATTTTCTTAAACTTCGTACCATAAAGAAGTGTGGCCAGTATCACTCTGATGATCTGTTGTGAACACTTGCAAATGTGGGTTTTACTTTTCTTCTTGCAGGTGCCCCCTGGTGGTCATAACTGGGCAGTGTATTAGTGATCTTTCTGTTACAGTGTCACAAAGCTTATATATATATAACAAAACAATTTTAATTCAGGTTTCTATTTTGTTGCTTTAGATATTTAACTTCTCTAGTGTTCTAATCTTCTCAGTTGCCTCAGTAGTCTTGTATTCTCATATTTTAGTGCCATCAAGACAGGAGCTTTTCTTAGCTTATTTTATTTCCTTTATACCTGAGGTCTGTAAACCATGGTGGCCAAGACCAGTCAGCTGCTTTGTTTTAAATGGTTATATATTAAGTGCTTAATAGGTACTTGCATAATAGCCTCAATTTCCCTCTTGGCCCTCAAAGCCTAATGTTAAGTGTTTACTGTCTGGCACTTTACCCCCTTCCCCGGTCAGCCTCTCAGCAGGAGTTCTCTTCTGTTTGGGCAGGTCAGTTCGTTGAGACCATCAAAAATGCCCCAGTAGGGCGCCTGGGTGGCTCAGTCGGTTAAGTTGTGAGGTCAGGTCAGGATCTCGCCGTTTGTGAGTCTGAGCCCCATGTCAGGCTCTGTGCTGACAGTGCGGAGTCTGCTTGGGATTCTCTCTCTCTCCCTCTTGCTCTGGCCATGACCCCAACTCCCGCTCTGTCTCTCTCTCTCTCTCTCTCTCTCTCTCTCTCTCAAGGTAAATAAATATGCTCCAATAGAAGCAGTGTCCTGTGAGACTAAGGACTGTAGCACCCCTGCCTTTCTCTAGACATCACTTGGAATTAGAAGAGACTTTGCCCTTTATTTCAACCTCTAGTTCCTTTCTTATACTGTGTTCTATTACGGTTTTGAAAAATACTGTTTTTTTTTTATTTTAAAAATTGTCTATTTATTTATATTGAGGGATGGTAAGGACAGAGAGAAAGACTCCCAACCAGGCTGCAGGCTGTGAGTACAGAGTCCGACGCGGGGCTCGATCTCACAAACTGTGAGATCGTGACCTGAGCCTAAATCAAGAGTGGGACACTTACCAGAGTGAGCCACCCAGGCTCCAGGGTGCTGGCTTTTAAATGTAAATGTTATACACGGTATACTTTGAGAACTGAATTGGCACTTTGATGTTTCATTAGATATTCTGTAGCCACCATGTTATTACTCTCAACAAGGCCCATGGAAGGTAGTTTCCATGTCCCGCCCCCCTCCCCCCCCCACTGCCCTGCTCCAGCCCAGACTTTGCCAGGTGATGGGCAGTGCCTTCACTGTATAGTGGGGTAACCGCTCCAGAATCACGTAGCTAGCAAGTAAGTGGTGACATGTCCTGAACATTTCCTAGAGGAACGTACAATGAGTGGTTCCTGGAAGGGGTCTGGGGACCAAATCCTACCTATTGAAGGCTTATCTTCAGTTACTAATTGTGCACTGGAACAGTAGCTTCCTATACAAATGAAGAGGAAACGTGTCTGCCTTTACTAGCATCTAACTGGTTCTCGTTGCGCCAGTGCGTTTTTGAATTTCCCATCGATACTCTGGACTTACGGCAAAATGTGAATACGCCGAGGCTCTGTACCATCGACTGATCTTGTGGGCATCTCACAAGGGCAGTTGCTCAGACTTTGTGGCGATAGGGCTTTTTCTCTTGTGTTTTCTCTCTTTGGTCCTGAGTTTATGGCCTGTCCCCTCTCGAGGGCTGGGACTGTGTCCTGCGCTTCCCTGAATACCCACCCGGTGCTTGGCATAGGGCCTGGCCGTGGTGGGTACCCACTTAGCATTTGTCAAATAAATAGATGAATTGCAGGGTTGAGACGCATCACAGCGCACTGGAGCACTCAGACTGGAATTCAGTTTCTCGTGTTGTATCTCCCCTTTGCTATTAACTGTGATTTTCGTCAGGCTCTGTGGGCCTCTGCTCATCATTTGTTACAGTGAGGGGCTTGTTAAGGTGTTCTGATAGGATCTTTTTCGATCCATAATTGTACTGTCGACTTCCCATTCTTCTGTGGGAGAATTTGCCCCCTTTTCCATCTAACTTTTCTGGATGTGTCTGGCAACTTCGGATTAAAGATGTATTTACCGTGAATTACTTCCCGCCTCCCGTTGCCATTTTGTACCCTCCAGAGTCTGTTTAGAAGGATAATTTAGTGACACGATCTGGTGACTCTGCAGCTTGGACTTCTCCGATCCTGGTTGTCTGGCCTGGTGGCCATGGCTGGGGTGGGAGGCCCCTTCCCAGCCTGCTTTGGTGCTGTATAAGGAAGGAAGCCTTAAGGTGTCTACTGTTTTCATTTTAGTGGGACCACTGTCTACCTCGTTCTCATAGACCTAATCCTCACGGAATTTAACCTTTCTGTTCTCCGTGTTCAAACTAAAAAATGGCACCAGTGATACACGCACCTCATAGTGTTACTTGGTGTAAAGTGCTGGCACAGTGCCTGGATTGCCATAAATGCTGTATAAGTCATTTGCTGTTATTTATAGAATTGTTTTTTCAGCTCTTTGGTCCCAAAACCGTGTTGCCTTTACCATCCTTAGACATTGTTGTGATCTGATTGTGTGTCTCTCTCCCCTGTGACTTGCATTTCTTCAAGGGCAGGAACCGTAGCTTACCACTCTGTCCCCGGTGTCTTACAAGTGTTTAGTCCACTTGGATGTGTTGGACTTGGAGCTGAGCTTGCCTGCAGATGGTTGGGAAGGTCTCTTTAGGCTTGGTTGTCATAGAGGTGCTACTAGGCTGGGCCTTATCACAGGCTGCTGATACCTCTTTGTTACCCTCATAGCAGAGTCAGTATTCAGATTTGCAAAGCAGACACAGAACAAAGAGAGAGAGAGAGAGTGTGTGTGTGTGTACACACATGCATACACACACACAGAGTGTAAATATATATGCCATAGTAGTTTACACAATGGGAGTCAGGAAGGCAGAGTAAGTTGTGAGGAAAATAGCATGAAACATCGGTCCTTGAATAAAATGAAGATATAATAAAGGTCAGAGTGTTTTAGTCTCTGGAGAAAATCTCTGCATGTCCAGAAAAGTGCTCTTGGAAAGACCCTTTCTTCTTTCCCCCCAGGATTTGACGGGATCTGAGCTCTACACCCCGGCAGCCAGTCTGCTGCACCCCGTGGTATATACCACCGCTGTCATTCTTCTCTTGAGCCTCTTGGCAGTCATCGCCAGTTACATATACCATCACAGGTAAGAAAGGAAACTTGGCGAATGGAGGACTTTGAGTTGGAGGAGGTCATTTCACATTGAATTAGGATAAAACTGAGTTGGACACCATGCTGTCCTTCTAGAGGAAGAGCATTTCTTTGAGAACACGTCAAGCCTCCTTCATTTCATGCGGTTTGAGGCATAAGTAATTAGTGCATGCAATGGTAAATCCATCTTTTATAGCATCCAGTCTGTTTGCATCTGGGAGAGAACATGGGAGGGACGTGTCGGGGGCGGGGAGGTGAGGCATGGGGATAGCAGTGGGTGAGGGGAGCTGGAGGCTTGTTACCTGTAGATGTGTCTTCAAGCACCAGACTATGGTGGTGCTGCTATTTTATGACTTTTTGCATGTTGTGATATTCTTTATTTTAAAGATGGCATTTGTAAGAAAGTTTGTGGCATTTAAATGTGGGATATGGTTTCTGTTAATTGGAGGCAGAGCCACAGAAACTTATTTTATGGTAAGAAATAATGAACTAAAGGGATTTGCTAAGCAAAAATTCACTTTGCAAGAGGTTTTGCCAGAATGTGTTTTCCTATTTAAGCTGGACATATATGGCATTTCTTGACATTTAGTTAAGAAACAAAAGTAGATTTTGACGTTAAACAAAGAAAGAAAGATTTCAGCATTTTGCTATGAAAGGCCAGGAAGAAATGCACTGGGCATTTAGACATGTTATCCTGGTAGGTCAGAAAAAGTAGAGATTGGCACCTTGCAGAAACATCAAGAAAGCAAACAAGCAACCCAGCTGTCATAAGACATCATAACTAGCAGAGCCCAGGTATTTCTTATTACGGAGAATTTGTTTAGCCTTTACTGGGTGCGGTAGTTCCATAAATGATTTGCCAGTTTTAGTGTAGAAGTTAAATGTTAAGAAACTATATGGAGTTAAATGTCTCAAATCCTGTGTGTGTGATAGTATATCTATTCTAAGAAAAATGTTTAAGCTTAAAACATTTACATTTGGCCTTTTATGCCGTTGAAATTGCTAACTTGTGGATGAATATTATAGTATCCTGCTTCAAATGGCTGAATATTAGTGTTTATTTTTCTTTTAACAGTTTGATTAGGATCAGTCTCAAGGGCTGGCACATGCTTGTGAACTTGTGCTTTCATATTTTCCTGACCTGTGTGGTCTTTGTGGGAGGAGTAACTCAAACCAGAAATGCCAGTGTCTGCCAAGCGGTAAGTCCAAATGAAAAGGTGAAATGGAAAAAAAAAATATTAGAAAGTAATTTCATGTTTTATTAACTGTAAAAGGAAAAATGCTTCTTCAGATTGTTTTTTCTTTAATGAAAGTTAAGCCAAGTGCCTGTCACTTACAGGTTTTGCTGGTATACTTCAGGTTTTGAACTCTTAGTTCACAATTGAACATCTGATGTAGGGAGCTTGTCTCCTCATCCTGGGGAGGTCATTGCTGCTTGATGTCTGTAATGATAGCAGACATCTAATTAAAAAAAATTGTAAGACCCTGACTTCAGCTAAGAGAAAAGTGTGTTTTCTGACCGTAGAGTTCTAAAAATTATTTCATCTATTTATGAAAAAGGTAGAATTTAAAAAAGATTTAACCGTAAGATATAAAAATCAGAAACTTGTTAGGTATGGTAAATATGAAAAATTTTTAAATATTCAGCTTTTGGGGCACCTGGGTGGCTCAGCTGGTTAGGTGTCCTACTTCGGCTCAGTTCATAATCTCGTGGCTTGTGGCGTTGAGCCGTGTGTCGGGCTCTGTGCTGACAGCTTGGAGCCTGGAGCTGCTTCAGATTCGGTCTCTTTCTCTCTCTGCACCATCCCCTCTCTCAAAATATAAATAAATATTTTAAAAAGTTTTAAAAAATTCAACTTTTAACTTCAAATAAATTGTTATATGTAACCTTAGTACGGTATTCTTATAGGATAAGTACTAAGAAATCAAAATTATTCAACATATGAATAGACATAAAATTCTCCATATTTCCTGTATTTCAATAGTGGTTTCCATATGCATTATAGCAAGTGGTGCCGTGTCGTAATTAAGAGTCCAGACTGCTTGGATTTGGATCTCAGGTTTACTGTGTATTGTTTTTATGGGCAGTTTATTTAACATTTGTTTTTTTAAGTTTATTTGCTTATTTTGAGAGTGACAGAACACAAGCAGGGGAGGGGCAGAGAGAGAAAGGGACAGAGGATCTGAAGTGGGCTCTGTGCTGACAGCAGAGAGCCCGACGTGGGTCTTGAACTCACAAACTGCAAGATCAGGACCTGAGCCAAAGTTGGACACCTAACAAACCTGGTGGCACCCCTAACTTTGATTTTTAATCCCCAAAAACACAGAACAAAAAGATATACCCTCTTCGTCAACTTCTAAGTGTACAGTTTAAGTACAATGTTGTATAGCAGATTTCTATAACTTTTTCATCTTGCATGACTGAAACACTGTACCTGTTAAACAGCAACTTCCTATTCCCATCCCCTCCCTGCTCCGGGCAACCTGTTCTACTTTCTGTCACTATGAGCTTGACTACTTGGATACATCGTCCAAGTGGACTCCTGCGGTATTGAGTCCTTCTGCACCTGAGTGGCTTATTTCACTTCACGTAAGGTTCTTGAGCAAGGTTCTTGAGCAAGGTTCATCCATGTTGTAGCATGAGACAGGATTTCCCTCCTTTTTAAGGCTGAATAATATTTCATTGTATGGATGTACCACATTTTATTTATCCATTTATCTGTTAATGGATCTGCAAGTTATTTCCATCTCTTGGCTGTTGTGAATAATGTTACAGTGAACATAGGCGGTGCAGATATATCTTTAAGACCCTGTGATTTCAATGTTTAACCTTTCTGTGTCTCAGTTTTCTCACCCATAAATTGGGAATAATAATTGAGTTATTATGTGATTTTTTATATACGAAAAATCCTACAGTAATTTACAGATAAATTATTTGAAGTAATGGGAAGGTTTAGCCAGGAGTGAACTTCCAGAGTTTGATGCTAGCTTGCAGAAATAACAACTCTCAGAAATCGTAATTAATGTGAAGGTGCCATTTATATGGTATCAGAGAACATCAGGTACCAAGAAATAATAAAAGATGTTCACGATTTACAGGCAAAATTGTAATAAGTATTAAGACCTAAGTAAATGGAAAGTTACACAGGCCCAAGTGTTAATTAATATCAGAAGTGGCAATTCCTCTGAAACTAATATATACATAAAAGAATTTTTTATGAAGCTCAATAAAATGGTTTTAAAATTTACATTAAAAGCAAAGGAGCGAAGACAAAGATAGCCAAGACCTTTCTGCAAAGGAAAAGTAGAGCAAGGAGACTGCCCTCCTGACCATCGGAACTTACAGGGCTCTTGTCATTAACGCTGTGGCATTTGGTGTAGGGAGAAGGGCCAGTGCAATCAGAAAAGCAACTCCACAGCAGACCCGTGGGGAACTCTGGTGTGAGACCGAGGTTGTGCGCCTCAACCGCTGGCCAGAGAGAGACCTCTGTGCAGTATAATAAAAAGGAGCTGGGAAAATCCATGTGGAAAAACAGTACAGTCATCCCTTATAAAAAAAATGTCAACTCGAGGTGGATTAGAAACTACCATGGCTAAGCCAAAATGCTAAAATTCATATTAGGAAATATCACAGTCCTTGGGATAAGGGATGTCTTAATTATGACACTAAAAGACATTGATTAGAAGAGAGATCATTTTAACAGAATTAAAAATACGAGCTTTTGTTAATTAAGATTCCTTGATGAAAGTGGAAAGACAGCCTAAAGTTATTTTATTATTATTATTATTTTTTTTTTTTTTTTTTTTACTCACAAGTTAATTAACATACAGTGTAGTCTTGGCCTCAGGAGTGGATTCCCATGATTCATCACTTGCGTACAACACCCAGCGCTCATCCCAACAAGGTCCCTCCTCCATGCCCATCACCCATTTACCCCACCCCAGTCAACCCTCAGTTTGTTCTCTGTATTTAAGAGTCTCTTATGGTTTGCCTCCCTCTCTGTTTTTATCTTATTTTTCCTTTCCTTTATCAATGATCATCGAGTGAGTTTCTCAAATTCCACGTGAGTGAAATCCTGTTTTACCTGGAAGATGCTCTTCTTAACACATACTACTGAAAGGGCATTAGAATAAAAAATACATTAAAACTATAATCAATGAGAATGCCTGCCCCAAACAACCCAGTAGTAAAGGTGGCAATAGTGGACAGGCTTTTCATAGAGGAGAATATATGCACAGTCAGGCAGTGTACACGGAAAGAGGTGCTCGTAGAGGAGAATATATGCACAGTCAGGCAGTGTACACGGAAAGAGGTGCTCAGCAGCGTGGGTGGCTATGGAGATGCAAATTAAGACAGTGAGGTAACATTTATGCCTTTTCTGTCAGCAAAAATCAAGCCTGACAGTGCCAGGTCATGAAGAACATGTGGGTCCACCTGTTTTATACATCGTGGGTGGGAATGTATGCTGATTCTGGGAGCTTTCCTGGAATCAAAGAGCGAGCTCACCCATTTGCAACAGACTGTGTGTGTGTGTGTGTGTGTGTGTGTGTAGGAGTATATGCATGCACATGAATATTCATAGCACAGTGCACAATAGAAAAAACCTGGAAGCAACCCAAATGCCCATCGGAGAGAGAGTGGATGAATAAACTGTGATATCATGCAACAGTCAGAACTAATGAATTACAACAATGTATAACAATATGAGTAAGTCTTAGGAATATACCTGAAAAAATTAAGTCCTGTAAATATCATCCACCCCGTAGTCTTTTTTTATAAAGAAAAACTAAAATGCAACAGCTTACTTTTAATGGAAATATGTAGATACAGTACAGCTATAGAAGGAAGGCAAAGGGATGATAAACATAAGGTATAGGATAATGATTACCTGGGGTGAAGGGGATTATATTATTTGATACCGGTTTTGATCAAGGCTTTACCTTTTGTCTTAAATAGACAAGATAGATTCTTAGATGCTTACAAACAATAACTAATTAAATAAAAGCAGGCCATGCTTGGTCTAGTCATTAAAATGTCTCATGATCCTAAGGCTGACAATTAATCCAGTATTATAGAGCCAAACTCCACCTTAAAACAAGTGTGTGTAAGAATCGTAGAGAGGATTAAGGAACTCAGGAATACGTAGTATACAGAAAGTGCTCAGTAGATAGTAGCTATTATTACTGCTCTCATTAGTGACAAAGTCACCTCTCAACTTTGCAGAATACTTCTGTCATAGGCCATTAGTATGCGTTGAAAAACAAACGTGATTGGAGCCTACGAGAGGTCAGAGAATGGGTCTCGGGTCAACTGAATCCATGCATGGAAGATAGTCTTCTGTTTTCTCAGCCCTTCCCTTCTTCTGATTTCTCTTCATCCAGTTTGTAGGTCTCAGTTTTACTGGTACTGTTTGAGAGATACCGTCCCTCCCCTTCTCTCCCTTCATTATCCTATGGTGTTTATTACATTTCCATGATGCCTCCGGAACTTTGCAGTCAACTGGCATTTACTTGTTCACTGACTCTGGACTCGACGCTCTGGAAGTGCAGGAACTCCATTGGTTTGATTCACCTATGTTTATCCAGGAATCAGCACAGGACCTGACCTAGAGTAGGTGATACTGGATGCTTAGCAAATATTTATTGGGCGAATGAGCAGAAAAAGGCCTCTGTTTACAAATAGTAGAAATCATTCAACCCTGGAGCCATCCTGAGCATCCCCTCATAGGAGAGTGCCCAGCACACAGTGGTAGTAGTCTCACTTTTCTCTAAAACTGTTCATTGTTTTCACGGAGCAGACATACTTATTTCACTACAGGAATAACTAGAAAGAGGTCTTTGTGAAGATGACTGCCTTTCATTGTCCTGGATGATATTTTATACCATTTCTAGGAAGAAAAGGAGAGGAATTTGTACGGAGTATCTGTGGTCTCTATGCTCCAGGTCCATTATTTAAAGATTTATTTATTTCTTTTTTAAATGGGAGAGGCAAGTCTTTATGTTTTCATATGTCATGTTCTTCTGTTTTTACAATGTTCTCCCCTTCTTCTATGAAAGACATTCTTGCTGCTTCTGACTTAGACATGCCTGGCTTGGCTCTGCTGTTGTGGTAGTTCCGTTAGGAGACAGCCGAGCGGGAGTTGGTAGAAAGCATGCAGCACTGGTCTGGGGCTCCAGACACTAGTAGGTAGGTTCTAATTCCGCGTCCTCCAGAATGACGAGTATGACTAGCCACTTAACCTAGTAGGGACTTAATGCTTCTTCTGTAAAATAGTGGGTTCGGCTAATTAACTTCAATGACCATTAAGGTTCTTCCAGCTGAAATCCTAAGGTTCTAAAACACAACCCTAAGGTGTACATATCTTACATGCAGTTTTATATGTGCACCTGATGAATGTAGTTTTGTGTTTCTTATCTCCCTTCTTAGTGCTCGTGTATTTTATGAATGGCGAAAATGGGTACTAATATAGTTTCCTCCCCACCCACAGTGATTGGTTGAGGTTATTCAGGGTGCACAGGCACCAGCCAGGCCCTTCCCACCCTGTGTCATAAGTCCGTTCCAGGTGGTACCATGGGTACATTCTACAGCCTTTACTCTCCTTGGCAAAAGGAGCCAAAGGGGAGTAAGAAGCTGAGGAGCCAGGACTGTTGACTCCAGGTTGGGAAGGTTCTGGGCCGTGATGTGCTGCCAGATAATTGTCTGATAACTAAATTTTCTGGTCCTTGGTTTTCTTAGCTGTGCAGTGAAAAGACTTGGTCGGATCTTACCTAAGTCCCCTTGTCACTCTACCATTCCATGATTTAATCTATTAAACACCGTGCCGGCTGACCTTCTCTGGTGTCCTTTTGTATCTCTTATCTAGAGTTCTTCTGCAATGACACGTGAAATGCATTGGGGAAATATAATCAGTGAATATTAAGAGTCGACTTGCCAACTACTGCAAATGTGTTATCTTAACTTTCATGTTAACCCTGGGAAGTACTTCTTACTCGTCTCTTTCATCAGTACAGAAATTGAGTCTTGGGGAATTGAAACAACTTGCCCCAAATCACTGGGGCTGTTAGTTAGGTGGCAGAGGCGTGATCCAGACACTGGTCTCTCTGACTCAGGCGCAGCCCCCCCCCCCCCCCCCAACCATTGGGCTTCACTGTTCAGTGACCACATGGCGTAATAGAAGGGCCATGGGATTTGGAAACCAGCAGGCGTGAGTTTCCGTTGCAGGCCTGTCACTGACCAGCTGACCTCAGCCACAGTGTCCTTGACTGCAACTCAAGGTTAATAACACTTACTGAATGGTGACGTTAGAAGGATAAGTGGTAGCACGTACAAATTGTCTAATACGTTTTTTGGCACACAGCAGGCAGTCATTAGTGGAAGCTATTATTATTTTGTATGTATTCATACATGATTATGTGAATATTAAAGATAATTTTTTGCACACTTGCTATACACATGGGATAATATCTTAGGTTCATTGGTTAAAAATATGGTTGTTAAAATGTTTGGTCTCTAGTTTGTGAGAGTGCTTAGATAGCCTATATATAAAGTGCAGCTCTTTTTTTTTAAGTTTTAATTTTTTAAATTTTATTTTGAGAGAAGAGAGAGAGGATCGCAAGGAGGCTCTGCAGCGTCAGCATGGAGCCTGACTCAGGGCTCAAACTCACAAACCGTGAGATCATGACATGAGCTGAAATCAAGAGTCAGGCACGTAACTGACTGAGCCACACAGATGTCCTTAAAGTGCAACTTTTTTTTTTGATGTTTTATTTCTGAGAGAGAGAGAGAGAGCGAGAGCGTGAGCAGAGAGGGTCAGAGAGAGAGGGAGACACAGAATCTGAAACAGCACAGAGCCTGACGTGGGGCTCGAACCCACGAACTGGGAGATCATGACCTGAGCTGAAGTCGGACACTTAACCGACTGAGCCACCCAGGCGCTCCAAATTGCAGCTCTTTAGGGTAATTATTATATATCCATTTTACAGTTTTGGAAACTGATGTCCTGAGGTCAGGTGACTTCATTAATCATTTACATGCCCTATGAATTAGATTACTTACTCCCAAACTTTACAGACCTTCCACGTGTACTTTTAATTTTTTTTAATGCTTATTTATTTTTGAGAGAGAGAGAGAGATTGCACGCGCGCATGCACTAGGGGAGGGGCAGAGAGAGAGGAAAACAAAGAATCCAAAGCCAACTCCAGGGTCTGAGCTGTCAGCACAGAGCCAGACGCAGGTCTCAAACTCATGAACCACAAGATCATGACCTGAGCCAAAGTTGGACACTCAAGCAACTGAGCCACCCAGGCGCCCCTCCACATGCATTTCTAATGCATGAAATTTGACAGTGAGGTTGTATTTCAAGGCTCTGATAGAGAATACAGTAGGAAGTACCCCATTCCAAAAGCTAGTCTACCAGTTACTACCAGCCACTGGCAGCTACTCTACCAGTTCTCAGTTTCTCCTCTTTCTGTTTTTTTTTTTTCTTAATAGTTCATGTCAAGTTGGTTTCCATATAACACCCAGTGCTCATCCCCACAAGTGCCCTCCTCCATGCCCATCACTCCCCTTCCTCTGCCCCTCCCCCCCATACTGATCATGAGAGACTCTTGAAGGTTGAGAACAAACTGAGGACTGATCGGTATGATCCTCTTTCTGGTTCTTGTGGAAGATTTGCTTACATGATGGTTACTAAGTGACATCAGACTCCTAAAATTCTACTATTGGAAATGTTTGACTGAAGCCTTCATTAATTTCAAGCATGAATACTTCTGGAAATTTTGAAACACTGTAGAAAACACTTCAGCATCTAAAGGTTGAGTTTTCCCGCCTTGATCTAAAACAAGAAAATGCTCCTTCTTGCACCTCCTGTGTTGAAAACGTTTTTACTCCTATGTTTTAAACGTATTTACTTCACAGCTCTGTCTCATTCTTCCGATCTTGGCATCAGCAAAGACTCCAGCGCTAGTAAAGGCTGCCATTTTGATTTGTCTCGAATGTTTTGGTGTCTGTGTACCAAATTCATGTACACTACTTTTACTTCTAGTATTTGGTGTGACTCCAGATAGCTTAAGGTTAGTTTTCTGCTATTTGTTCCACTTTCCTCTGTAAGTTTTGCTTTTACAGTACAGTCAGTAAAAAACTAATGGAAACCAAGGAGCCACTTTTCTCCTTACAAAGAAAGTCATTTTGAGTTTTCTAGTTAGGCCAAGCTGGTCCACACTGCCGGCCCTTCCCATGTCAGTGCAAGGTTCATGATGGACAGTGACTACCCTTGTTTTTGTCCTGCAAAATAAGTCTTGGGTTTTCATTTGTTTGATTTTGGCTGATCATTGGTTCCCATCAAAATTTCTGGGCTACGATCTAAATGCTTGTATTACTGACCTTGGTTTGGTGGTGGCTTGGATCTTTTTAGAATGAAAAAGGTTTTCCTGGAGACTTTCAGTGATAGGATTTTACCTGTGATAATTGTTTAAAAAGAAATGATTAAAAGATAGTAGGTAAGAAAGCTGAATTATGCCCCTGATGCTCCAGTGACACACTTGTTTTTCTCAAAAGGGATTTTAAGGCTTTCTTAGCCCCAATATATAGCCTCACCTAGAATTTTGTCTTCAGCTAGAGTATTTCACACTCAGGTCACATAGTAAACATAGTAAACATACTGACTCTCCATCACCCCT
Source organism: Hyaena hyaena (assembly GCF_003009895.1). Classification (NCBI taxonomy): domain Eukaryota; kingdom Metazoa; phylum Chordata; class Mammalia; order Carnivora; family Hyaenidae; genus Hyaena; species Hyaena hyaena. Next base: position 1,378,806 of record NW_024080911.1, read on the forward strand.
CTGAAGGAAGAAACTTAATTAGTGTGACCATTACATGTACTACGGTTATCCACTCTTAAATGGGTATCTATTGTGTCTTAAATATTGTGCCCACATAGTCCCTACAAAAATGCTAGAGATCATTATTGATAATCTTCCCACTCTTCAAATGGAGGAAATTAATTTAGAGAGATGACATTATTTACTTAAAAGCATACTCTTATTGGTAATAATAAAAATAAAGATAACATTTTTCTTGATTACTTATCATGTGCCAGGAAATGTGCTAAATGCTTTATGTAGGCTCTCTTAGTTAGCCCCACACTACTTTCATATCTCTTTTCTGTTTACCATCGAAGAAACCAATGCTTGAAATGTTATGTGACTTTGCTAAGGTAGCATAGCAGGTAAGGGGTGGATGGTGGGTTTAAAACCAGGCACAAGTTGTTGATTCTAGACCTCACTCTCTTAACCACCAATGTATTACCTTGCCTTCTAACCATTACCATATATAATAGTTCTGAATTAGAATGACTCCACTCTGTCACACTAAAGCTTATTCTCTGGTTATTGTGACTTTCCCCCTCTGGTTACCCTTGCCCTCTACATTCCTCCTTAAAATGGGCGTCAGAAACTAAACTGTAATTTATAACATCGCATCCCTGAGGAACATACCGCTGGTTTAATGATATTGAAAAGCCACTTCTGTGGTATATTATGGGTTATCTTGGGTATAAATTGTATGTAGTGTGTGGGCCCCCTAGATCCAAATGTTGGTTTGTCTGTTAGGGGACATAACCCTCAGTCACAAGTGTATTAGAGTTGCATGTTTCATTCGTGGGCAAAGGAACTAATCTTCAGACGATACCTTCATACTGCTTTTGAATCATATTTTTGAAAGTTACCCAGTTATTTTTGGTAAACCTTGGTGGCAGCTACTACTGAAGAATTTTTTTTTTTCCTTTTAGCTTACATACATTGTTCAATCTTCTTTCTAGGTTGGAATAATTCTTCATTATTCCACTCTTGCTACAGTACTATGGGTGGGAGTGACAGCTCGAAATATCTATAAACAAGTCACTAAGAAGGCTAAAAGATGTCAGGATCCTGATGAACTACCACCTCCACCAAGACCAATGCTCAGGTATTTAATATCTTTGTTTACTGTATTACAGTAAATGTTCATTAAACATTTCACTTAGCTGAGGCTTCATCATAACGAAACAACGCTGAGTAAGTTTTGGGGAGTACCTCGTGGACTTGGAAGCTGGGCTTCCTGGGTTCGGGTACTGGCTATACAGTCTTCCAGCCGCGAGCCTTTCGTGAAGTTCTGTACCCTCTTCATGCCTCCCTCTCTCATCTATAAAGTGGGGATAACTAAGTGCCTTAATGTGTGAAGAGCATTTAATTGGCTTTAGGAAAAAGTTAACTTTTTATTTCTTTGGGGCCATGTCTGAGATTTTAACCTACTTAAGTGTATTTCAGTGTAATAATTCCCTACAAAAGACAACATAGTTTTGGAGTTCTACCCTTCTTCCCCATTATAAGGAGAAAATAACGGATTATCATGATGGATAAGTAAAATTTTACCAACAGTGACTGAGTTTATTGAATGCTGGCTGTGTACCTGGCACCGGACCAGGGACTTAAGCTGTCCTGCCTTTGAGGGGTTTACCGTCTGCATGAGGAGACTGTGAAGAACCAGCTGTGGGCTGTGTAAGAATGTTACACAGTGGAGATACAGTCTTTTCAAAGTACAAACAAAGGCACCATTAATTTGGGGGGATGGTGGTTGTTAGGAAGTATTGACCATTAGTGATGATCCTTCATTAGTGATTAGAGCAAAGTGGAGAAGGGACACTCCAGAGACAGGATTACATGGTGAGTGAGCTGAGGAAACTTTGAGAAATGCAGTTCGGCTGGAGCCTATAGTGTGTGGTGGAGAGTTGCCAGAATGCAGGGTGAAAGTTCCGTTTCAGGCTTTTGGGAGCCATGTTAAAATGTGTGCAGCCCTTGAAGAATTACCTAAGGCAGTGGCCCGACTAGTTACCTTTTTAGAAGGACAGGTTTGCCTTAATATAGAGCAAAATTTGGAGAGCCTGAGAGTAAGGAGTTCTGGTGAGGTTATTAGGGTGGTCCCCGTGAGAACTGAAACCAGAACAGTGTCATGGAGAAGAGAGGGGGTGTGTGTTCAAGACACTTGAGGCAGCTTCTCTGGGATTGATGGCCAACTAACTGGTTTAAAACATGTGGCAGGGAGAGAATTCCAAGATGGTTACAAATCGCCATAGTTTAGCGAGGGAACCCGGCACATGTTGCTCCTGTCAGCTGAGAAAACAATACAGGAAATGTACAATGGGGGTGGGGAGGGTAAGAACAGGGGAGGTAGGCTCAGTAGTACTTTTTGTGAGAATTGTACATTTTTGGGAACCTGGTGCTCAGCAAGGAAGACATGCTAGGCATTTTACAGGCAGGACAGGAGATATTTTCCATGTGTGATCATTGAAGCAATGATAATGAACCAAATTCCCCAGGGAGAAGTTAGTTAAAGAATGGTCCCAGGGCCATGTTGATATTTAATAGATGGGCCATAGCAAGTAAAGGGAAGAATAGAAAGAGAACACTTGAGAACATACAAGATTCAGGGGGGTGAATGGGCCCCTGGTTGATTAAGGGACAACAGGAGTGCTTAACTAGAGTCAGGTTATAGATGCAATTGTCACTTGTGATAAAAGATCTGAGAGATGGTGTTTGATTAAGAAATTTGGGGATCCAGTCCTCTGAAGCTATTCCTTCCTACTGTTAGGTTCTGAGGAAAAACAACAACAACAACCCCAAATGTTAAGTAAAAGTTCTAAATACGGTAAAACCTTGGTTTGCGAGCATAATTCATTGTGGAAGCATGCTTGTAATCCAAAGCACTTGTATATCAAAGTGAATTTCCCCATAAGAAATAATGGAAACTCAGATGATTTGTTCCACAACCCAAAAATACTCTATAATAGTGATTACAATACTGTAATATAATCCAAAATAATAAAATACAAAATATAAAGAAAAATAACCTGCACTTTCCTTTGAAAACCTTTCTGGCTGGTGTGAGGGAAACAAGAGAGAGGAAGGTTATTGTGTAGGGCAACTTTCACTATCAGTAACGGATGTTGACTGTAGCACAGTATTAATAAACTCTTATACTGTATTTAATGTAAGTGGCAATAAGACAGCAGAGGAAAGGGTCTGTCTCTTCAGGCAGCCTGACGTAGAATGAAGCAAAGCATTCCTAAGCTTCCTCTTATATGGAAAAGCAAAGGACTGTCCATAGGTGCTTGAAGTGACAAAAAGTACCCTAGTGCCTGTTGTGGGCACCTTCCAGCCCTTTCCAGTTCTGAAAAATCACTGATTTCTGCCAAATACCACGGCCTAAGACCGAGCCTCCAAGCATGGGAGATGATCACCCACAATTCTACGAGAGAGAGAAACCATTGGCTCAGTGTGATCGTGTGACATTCAGCATCACTTACTACTCGTATTGCAAGCCATCACTCATTTATCAAGTTAAAATTTATTAGAAATGTTTGCTTGTCTTACGGGACACTCGCAGAACACGTTCCTCGCAATACAAGGTTTTACAGCACTGCCTTTATCCAGCCAGCTCAGCACTGGGACGGTGTCTCTAGAAGTGGCAAATGCAGTTAAGATTCTGACCGTACCCAGCAGGACGTGACCAGGGCACAAAGTTCCTACTTTCTCTAATCAGGGAGCTCAAAGTAGCTCTTCAGAAAAGAAGTTTCTCTATGTAGGACTCACCACCACTCTGTGTCCCTCAGTTCTTACTGCATAATCGTTTTCCTTGCTCTTCCCAGTGAGTCCACAGGAAAAAGGTCAGGAAGGGCCTGGCACTGTGTGAGGCTGAGATGGGGCACCTCCTTGCCTCAGTGACTAGGGATAAGTATACACAGCAGTGAGGTGTCCTGCAACAGACAGGCATAGCCAGACATTAATAAACAATATTTTGTGTGAACTGTATGGCGCAACGAGACCTTAAAGTCCGTTTTGTGATGAACTAACTTCCTGGTTCGCCAGCTGAATGTAAAGGAAGCCAGTTAGTTCCTGTGGAAAGAAAAGCCTGTCAACTAAAACCCTACCTGCAGTAGCCCTGCCTATCCACAGGGTGGCAGAAGCCGATCAGCTTTCCTCAAGTGGGAAACTTGGTAGCCTTCTTAAGGGGGGGAAAAAAAGCAATCCAAAAAAAAATTTTAAAACTTGTTACAAAGTTATTGTTTAAAGGGGCGCCTGGGTGGCTTAGTCGGTTAAGCGTCAGACTTTCGCTTGGGTCATGTTCTCGCAGTTCGTGGGTTCGAGCCCCGCGTCGGGCTCTGTGCTGACTGCCAGCTCAGAGCCTGGAGCCTGCTTCAGTCTGTGACTCCCTCTCTCTCTGACCCTCCGCTGCTCACGCTGTCTCTCTCTCTCCTAGAAATAAATAAAAATATTAAAAAAAAAAAAAGTTATTGTTTAAAGGCTCCAAAAGTGTATCTCCAGTTTATTATTGGGATAGGAATAATACTTAATCATTAAGGAATGACTGTTGCAGTACCAAGACACTGGGGTGGGTGCACCTTACTAAATAAGTGGGAACGGTGAGCTGACATTCACATTGTCCCTCTTCCAGGTTCTACCTGATCGGCGGTGGCATACCCGTCATAGTTTGTGGTATAACAGCAGCAGCGAACATCAAGAATTACGGCAGTCGGCCAAATGCACCCTAGTGAGTGTTTTGTGTTCTTTGCGTACCTGACCCCAGTTGCTTCTCTTTTGGTGATTTCCCAGGCCGGGACTCTGCTGTAGTTCCCGGAGCCAGTGGCTGCCATTAGCATCTGAACTGGTTTCCCATTTCCTTTCCTAGCTGCTGGATGGCGTGGGAACCCTCCTTGGGAGCCTTCTACGGGCCTGCCAGCTTCATCACGTTTGTGAACTGTATGTACTTCCTGAGCATATTTATTCAGTTGAAAAGACACCCTGAGCGCAAATACGAGCTGAAGGAGCCCACAGAGGAGCAGCAGAGGCTGGCGGCCAATGAGAATGGCGAAGTCAATCGTCAGGATTCCCTGTCTCTGTCTCTGATTTCGACGTCTGCGTTGGAAAATGAGCACACTTTCCATTCTCAACTTTTGGGGACCAGTCTTACCTTGCTCTTATATGCTGCTTTGTGGATGTTTGGGGCCTTGGCGGTTTCCTCGTACTACCCTTTGGACTTGGTGTTTAGCTTCTTTTTCGGAGCCACGTGTTTGAGCCTCAGTGCATTCATCGTGGTTCACCACTGCGTCAATAGGGAGGATGTTAGACTTGCGTGGATCATGACCTGCTGCCCAGGCCGGAGCTCATACTCTGTGCAGGTTAACGTACAGCCCCCCAGCTCTAGTGGCGTGAATGGAGAGGGGCCTAAGTGCACCAACAGCAGTGCAGAATCTTCATGCACAAACAAGAGTACATCGAGCTTCAAAAATTCCTCCCAGGGCTGCAAGTTAACCAACTTGCAGGCTGCGGCTGCTCAGTGCCATACCAATTCCCTGCCTTTGAACTCCACACCTCAGCTTGATAATAGTTTGACAGAACATTCAGTGGACAATGATATCAAAATGCACGTGGCACCTTTAGAAGTTCAGTGTCGAACAAATGTGCACCCAAGCCGCCATCATAAAAACAGGAGTAAAGGACACCGGGCAAGCAGACTCACGGTCCTAAGAGAGTACGCCTATGACGTCCCAACCAGCGTGGAAGGCAGTGTGCAAAATGGCTTACCTAAAAGCCGGCCAGGCAATAATGAAGGGCACTCAAGGAGTCGAAGGGCTTATTTAGCCTACAGAGAGAGGCAGTACAACCCACCCCAACCTGATAGCAGCGATGGCTGTAGCACACTTCCAAAGAGCGGCAGAAATTTTGAAAAGCCCGTGTCAAATAGTAGTAAAAAAGATGCCTTAAGGAAGCCCATTGTAGTTGAACTTGAAGGTCAGCAGAAGTCTTATGGACTCAACTTGGCCATCCAGAATGGACCAATCAAAAGCAGTGGGCAGGAGGGCCCCTTGCTGGGTACAGATAGCACTGGCAATGTCAGGACTGGGCTATGGAAACACGAGACCACTGTGTAGCGGTGGTGGGCTTCCTCGGCCGAAATCTGCACAGACCGTGATGTCCGCATTCCTTCACGCCAGGACTATGTGAAAACAGACTGTTTACAGCCACCTTAGGGAGTCAAATCAATTTTGAATAAACTTCAAAGTTTGGGATCTTTATTTTATATCCCCCAATTGTGTTTTTTTATGAATTGAAAAGAAAAACCCTCCAAAGCATCGTTTTCATTGTCAGAGCACCAGCGGGACTTTGAGCATCTGAAATGTAATTTCTTGGAATCTGTTCTGTCTACTTAGCATTTCAGGCTTGTATTTAATACAATAAATAGGTATTTGTCATTGTGTCAGTCTCACTTTTTTTTTTTTTAATGCTTATTTTTGAGAGAGAGAGAAAGACATGAGCGGGGGAGGGATAGAAAGAGAGGGAGACACAGAATCTGAAGCAGGCTCCAGGCTCTGAGCTGTCAGCACAGAGTGTGACTTGGACTCAAACTCCTAGACCATGAGATCATGACCTGAGCCGAAGTCGGATGCTTAACTGACTGAGCCACCCACACGCCCCATACATTTTTATATTTTATAAGAGAAGCATGTAGTTCTATTTTAATTGTGTTTATACATGGAGGTATTTTAATGAGAATTATATGTAAATCAATTAGCAGACTCTGACATAATTAACTCCACTGATTATGACATATAAATCAAAGCTCGTTTGGATTAATGTATTTTATAAATATCATCTTAAATGCTACAAGTCTTTGAAAAGATGTCATGGAATTTTTTTTTGAAATGGAAGTGCCTCACAAGCTCTCTAAATTGAATTACTTTGCCTTATCACTTTGGTCCTTTTAATATTGTTTTGTTACTTTTGTGGATTTCTAGTGATTTATATTTGGGTTCAATTTTTTTAATCATTCCTTTTTTTCTCCCCCCAAGCACATGCATTATCCTTGGACCATGTAAGTTGTTCAGGTACAACCATATCAGTTGGGTTCACATTCACTTACTCTGATTCTTCAGTATTGGCTCTTCTGTTGGCTCTTGCTTTGTTCTCAGACAGATAAAGTTCCTCAGGTTCATCCTGAAGTACTGATCTTTAAATTCCATTATAAGCTCAAAAACCCTGATCCAGATGTTACCATTAGTCACTCATGCACTACGGTCCTTAACCATCTCTGTTCCTTAGTCTCACTGCAGTCCATTCCTGGAACCCCCCCTTTTTTTTAATGTTATTTAATGTGTTGCATTATTTTAAAAAATTTTAATTCCAGTATAGTTAATGTGCAGTGTTATATTAGTTTACATTAGTATACATTACTCAGTGCTTGTAAAGATAAGTGTACTCTTGATCCCCATCACCTACTTCAAGCATCCCTTCGCCAACTTCTCCTCTGGTAACCATTAGTTTGTTCTCTGTACTGTCTGTTTCTTGGTTTGTCTTGTTTATTCCTTTGTTCAGTTGTTTTGTTTCTTAAATTCCACATGAGTGAAATCATATGATATTTATCTTTCTCTGACTGTTTCACTTAGCATTATACTCTGTAGCTCTATCCATGTTGCATGCAAATGGCAAGGTCTCATTCTATTTCATGGCTGACTAGTATCACTATATACATATATATTATATATATAATCACAGAGCCCAATGCGGGGCTCGAACTCACAAGCCGTGAGATCATAACCTCAGCCATATGTATATAATGTGATATATATACACATACACAGACATACCACATCTTTTTTATCCATTCACCTATTAATGGACACCTGGGCTGTTTCCATAAAAATTTGACTATTGTAAATAATGCTCTAATAAGCATAGAAGCATATATAGTTTTTGAAGTAGTGTATTCATATCTTTTGTGATGTATTCATAACTTCATGGTGGAATTACTAAACCATATGGTCATCCTATTTTTAATTTTTTGAGGAACGTCCATTCTGTATTCCGCACTGGCTACACCAGTTTGCCTTCCTACCAACAATCCACAAGTGTTCCTTTTGCTACATCCTCACCAATGCTGGTTGTTTCTTGTGTTTTTGATTTCAGCCACTCTGACAGATGCTAGGTGATAACTCATTGTGTTTTGATTTGCATCTCCCTGATAAGTGATATTGAGCATCTTTTCATGTGACTGTTGGCCATCTGGATGTCTTCTTCGGAGAATAGTCTATTCATGTCTTCTGCCCATTTTTAATTGGAGTCTCTTTTTTTGATGTTAAGTTGTATTCTTTATACATTTTGGATACTACCCTTTATTTAATTTATCATTTGCAAATATCTCCTATTCAGTAGCTTGTCCTTTAGTTTTGTTGGTTTTTTTCCTTTGCTGTGCAGAGGTTTTGTTTTTGTGTTGTTGTTGTTGTTGTTGTTTAAAAGAGAGTGTACGCACACAAGAGAGCAGTGGCTGGGGCAGAGGAAGAGAGAGAAAGGTCATCTTAAGTAGGCTCCATGCCCAGTATGGAGCCCAGTTGCAGGGCTTGATCTCACAATTGTGAGATCATGACCTGACCTGAAATCAAGAGTCACTTAACTCACTAAGCCACCCAGACACCCCTGTGCAGGAGCTTTTTATTTTGATATAGTCCTATAGTTTATTTTTGCTTTTGTTTTTCTTGCCTCAGGAGAGAGATCTAGAAAAATGTTGCTATGGCCGATGTCAGAAATTACTGCCTATGCTTCTAGGATTTTTACGGTTTCAAGTCTCACATTTAGGGCTTTTTAAATTTTTTGATTTTTTTACATTTATTTATTTTCGAGAGACAGAGACAGAGCACAAGTAGGGGAGGGGCAGAGAGAGAATGAGACACAGAATCTGAACATGCTCCAGGATCTGAGCTGTCAGCACAGAGCCTGACAGGGCCTTGACCCTCACAAACCATGAGTCATGACCTGAGCCGAAGTCAGAAGCTTAACCAACTGAACCACCCTGGTACCCCTTACATTTAGGTTTTTAATCTATTTTGAGTTTATTTTTTATAAAGTGTAAGAAAGTGGTCCAGTTTCATTCTTTTGCATGTGGCTGTCCAGTTTTCTGAACACCATTTGTTGAGACTATCTTTTTCCCATTGTATATTCTTGCCTCCTTTGTAGAAGACGAATCAACCATATAATTGTGAGCTTATTTCTGGCCTCTCTATTCTGTTCCATTGTTGTTTGTATCTATTTTTGTGTCAGTGGCATACTGTTTTGATTACTACAGTTTGGTGGTATATGTTGAAATCTGAGATTGTGATACCTCCAGTTTTGTTCTTCCTTTTCTGGATTGCTTTGGCTATTTGGGATCTTTTGTGGTTCCATACAAATTTTAGAATTGTTTGTTCTAGTTCTGTGAAAAATGCTCTTGGTATTTTGGTAAGGATTGCATTAAATCTATAGACTGCTTTGGGTAATGTGGACATTTTAACTCTATTTGTTCTTCCGGTCCATGAACATGGAATATCTTTCCATTTGTTTGTGTTGTCTTCAATTTTCTTTCATCAGTGTTTTATAGTTTTCAGACCGTAGATCTTTCATCTCCTTACTTAAGTTTATGCCTAGGTATTTTATTATTTTTGATGCAATTGTAGGTGGGTTTGTTTTCTTAATTTCTGTTTTTCCTACTTCATTTTTACTGTATAGAAATGCAGTGCATAAATTGATTTTGTATCCTGTGACTGTACTGAATTCTTTTATCGGTTCTAGTAGTTTCTTTATGGAGTCTTTCAGATTTTCTGTATATAGTATCATGTCATTTGCAAATATGAAAGGTTTATTCTTCCTTACCAATTTGGATAGCTATCATTTCTTTTTGTTGTCTGATTGCTATGGCTAGGACTTCCAGTACTATGTTGAACAAAAGTGGTGAAAATGGACATCCTTGTCTTATTCCTGACCTTAGGGGAAAAGCTCTCCATTTTTACCCATTGAGTATGATGTTTGCTATGGGTTTTTCATATATGGCCTTTATTATGTCGAGCTATGTTCCCTGTAAACCTACTTGGTTTTGAGGGTTTTTATCTTGAATGCATATTATACTATCCATTGTAGTGATCATGTGGTGTTTATCCTTTCTCTTCTTGATGTGATGTAGCATGTTGATTGATTTGCAAATATTTAACCATGCTTACATCTCAGGAATAAATCCCACTTGATCGTGGCAGATGATTTCTTTAATGTATTCTTTGATTTGGTTTGCTAATACTTTGTTGAGGATTTTTACATCTTTGTTCATCAGAGATATTGGTCCATAGTTCTCTATTTATGCAGTGTATTTATCTGGTCTTGGTAGGATAATACTGGCCTGAAAGAATGAATATGGAAGTTTTCCCTCCTCTTCTATTTTTGGAAAAGTTTGAGAAGAATAGCTATTAACACTTCTTTAAATGTTTGGTAGAATTTACCTGTGAAACTGGTCCTGGACTTTTCTATGTTGGGAGTTTTTTGATTATTGATTCAGTATCATTGCTGGTAATTGGTCTGTTCAAAATTTTGTATTTCTTCTTGGTTCAGTTTGGTAGGTTATATTTCCAGGAATTTGTCCATTTCTTCCAGGTTGTCCAATTTGGTGGCATATAATTTTTCGTAATGTTCTCTTGTAATTGTATCTCTGTGGTACTGGTTATTATTTTTCTTCTTTCATTTCTGATTTTGTTCATTTGAATCCTTTTCTTTCTTTTTTTATGATTCTAGCTAAAGGTTTATCAATTTTGTTGATCTTTTCAAAAAACCACCTTGTTTCATTGTTCTATTGTTTGGATTTTTAGATATTAGATATATATATTTGTCTAATATCTAAATAATATATTTGTCTAATTTTTAGTTTATTTCTGCTCTAATCTTTATTATTTCTTTCCTTCTGTCGGTTTGGGGTTTTTTTTTTCCTAGCTTCTTTAGGTGTAAGGTTAGGTTATTGGAGGTTTTTCTTGCTTGATGTAGGCCTCTAAACTTTCCTCTGTTGCTGTAAACTTCCCTCTTAGAATAGCTTTTGCTGCATCTCAAGGATTTGGGGCCATTATAGTTTCATTTTAACTTGTGTCCATGTATGTTTTGATTTCTTTGGTATCTCAGTTGACCCATTCATTGTTTAGTAGTGTGTTATTTAACCTCCACATATATGTGTTCTTTCCAGATTTTTCCTGTGGTTAACTTTTAATTTCTTAGCATTGTGATCAGAAAAGATGCATGGTATGACCTGCATCTTTTTGAATTTGTTGAGATTTGTTTGGGGACCTACTATGTGATCCTTTCTGGAGACTGTTTCATGTGCACTGAAAAGAATGTGGATTCTGCTGTTTTAGGATGGAATGTTCTATATATATCTGTTAGATCCATCTGGTCCAGTGTGTCATTCAAAGCCATTGTTTCCTTGTGGATTTTCTGTTCAGATGATTTGTCCATTGATATGAATGTGGTGTTAAAGTCCCCTGCTATTATTGTATTACTATCTGTTACTTTATGTTTGTAATAGCTGCTTTATGTATTTGGGTGTTCCATGTTGGGCACATAAATATATATAATTGATATATCCAATCATAAATTGGATTTATCCCCTTTATTATTATACAGTACTCTTCTTTGTCTCTTGTTACATTGTTTTAAAGTCTATTTTGTCTCATGTAAGCATGGCTATCCTGGCTTTCTTTTCACATACAGTTATGTGATAAATATTTCTTCATCTCTTTGCTTTTAATCTGCAGGTGTCTTTAGTTCTGAAAGGAACCTCTTGTAGGCAGCATATAGATGGCCTTATTTTTTTTCTTATCCATCCCTTCACCCTAGGGCTTTTGGTGGCGGCATTTAGTCCATTTACATTCAAAATAATTATTGATAGGTATGTACTCACTGCCATTTTGTTATTTGTTTTATGGTTGCTTTTGTAGTTTTTCTCTATTCCTTATCTTGCATGCTTCAGTCATGGTTTGCTGGCTTTCCTTAGTGATCTACTTGGATTCCTTTCTCTCTCTTTTCTTGTTGTTTTGTTTGTTGTTATTTTGGAGCTCTCATTACTAGTTTTTGATTTGTAATTACCATTAGGTTTGTATATAATATGTATGTAGCAGTCTATATTAAGTTGATGAGTGCTTAAGTTTGAACCCATTTTTTTAACTTCCCTTCTACATTTTAGATATTTGATGTCATACTTTACATCCTTTTATTTTGTGAATCCCTTGACTGATTTTTTTAGATATGCTTATTTTTACTGCTTTTGTGCATCCTACTATTCTTACTACTGCTTAAGGTCTTTCCTTTTCATGCACAGAGCCTTTAACATTATAGAGCTTGTTTAGTGGCGATGGATTCCTTTAACTTTTGTTTATGTGGGAAACTTGATCTTCTATTCTGACTGATAACCTCACTGGATACAGTATTTTTGGCTATAGGTTTTTGACTTTCAGCACTTTGAGTATATCATACTACTGCACTCTTCTGGCCTGTAAAATTTCTGCTGAAATCTCAGGTGATAGCTTTATGGGATTTCCCTTGTATGTAACTGCTTTCTTTTCTCTGGCTGCTTTAAAATTTTTCTCTTTATCATTTACTTTTGGGCATTTTATTTTACTTGTCTCTGCCCTTTCTACCCTCTTTGACACTGTCTCTTCTCTATATTTGGCTGTGGACAGTCTGTTCTGTCAGCCTTCAGGTCCTTTTCTGGGTTATTTACACTGATGTGGCTGTATCCAGAGGAGGTAATCTTAGGGCCCTCCTACTCTACCATCTTCCCTGAAAGTTCATTCCTGGAACTGTTTTGAGGGTCAGAGTGAGTCTGCCCTGACTCTGTGCTTTCAGTCCCTCTGATAGGCAAGACAGTGGTTGAAAAGTGAGGCACAGCTCAGATCTGTTTTTGACAGTTGTCTGAAGGTTTGAATCATATCAATTCAAAGTGTACATTCAAAAAATACTGACTCAAGTTTAGCTTGATAAACTTCAAATCTGAGAGATATACTGCTTAAGTTCTATAGAGTAATTTTCAGGGACACCACAAGATCACTTATTCTAGTGTAAATGTTTGCCTGTCATTGGATTACCGCATTAGAAATGAATTATTTTGCTTTGCAATAATAAAATTGGTAGTTCTATCTAAGCCTTCGACAGGTGTCAGTTTTAGAGATATTCTTTTGGTGGGGGAAGCAAGCCAATGGATAGATTCTAACCAAATGGATGGATTCAACACTTGGCACGTTGGACCACAGGCTGGCCCAGGGTCTCCTGGTAAGTTGATGTATATGTGTAGGATGATGTTTAAAAATGACAAAAATAAATAAACTAGTAAGAAATGAGTGAATAATGCCTACTTTATTGCTATTTTAATTTTGCTCTTTGTATTTAGTAAAGTATCATTAACAATGTTTAACCTCTTTCTCTGACCCCTAATAGGTCGACTCCGCATAGGGAAAGAACTTTGTTCTTTTGCTTTCTCGTACCTCACAGGAAGTGAGGAATTTCTCTTTCTGGAAATGTTTGCCATTCAGTAAGCATCTATTAATTTAAATATAACTTTGTGTAGATAACAGGAGACAAGAAAGCTGGGTCTAGGGGAGGAGTGGAAGACGGAAAACGTCAAATACTTGGAATAAAATGAAGATGCCACTAAAGATATTTAGAGTGTGTTGATACTCAAAGCATAGAAAGTGATGAGCAATGACTTTGTGCATTATACTCCTAGTATTTGACTGAGTTAACATTTGATGTTTGTGTGTAGGAAATGAAAAGCACCTTATATCTCTACCCCAGTCCCCTTTGTCATTTTTGATTTATGGCTTGTTGCTGGTGGAGGTTTCTTTATTTTTCACAGAAGCATAAACTATTAAGAGATGTTTCAGTTTGCTCAGAAAATTGGCTCATTCATTTTCCCCATTAAAGAATGTTGGCAAGTGGGGCTCAGAGAATTTCTGACATGCCAAACAAGCTGGTGGCCATATCCCGTTGATCACGCAAGCTCCTCACGGCGCTTAAGATCTGTAGTTTCCCCAAACTTTATTCCCATCTCCATTTTTTTGTTTGAGTTTTAATTTCATAATGAGGTATAACTGATCATGCTCTGATTAAGGAAACGCACCTGATTTTTTCTTTTCTTCCACAGAAGTTTTTTAATCATGTTGTCACACACCGTGTCATGTAATATAATAACATGATGTTATTTGCTAGTATTAAATGCCAACCTTTGATTTTAGGTAATGATTAGAAATCCGGTTTCTGTTTGAGTATTTGTGTGACTAGATTTATGTGCATGTATGAACGTATATTAATATTTCAGGTTGTAATCAGTGGCAACTAACTAATTTCTAGATAACAGGATTTTTTTTTTGCACATGCCACTTAATGTAACTTTGTATCCATGTTCAATATATTTCTATAAATAGATAGAATGGTATGAACAGATGGCAACTTATATATAGATGCTGAGGCTTAGATTTTGCTCATTATTGAAAAGTAAGAAAGTTAAAACATTTAGGCCTATGTGTTTCAGGCATTGAGTTCAGAATGCTAAAGCTGAAGTTGGTTGAGACTATAAAAAATGAGGCAGTAAAAAAATTAACGGAAAGCATTTCAGCCAGGAGTTAAACTAAATCATCAAGAAAAGTGAGTCCTACAACAGCAATCCAAAATTTAAAACAAATGTTAATTCTCTTTATCTTTTCAGATTCCCAGAATCGTTTAATTATTTTAATATTCACTCCAGTGCTTTTATCTGAGAGGTGATTAAATTATTTATAGCTACTTATGATAGTGTTTTCCAAACTTGGGCCATTCCATTATTCTTGCCAAGATTTTGTCATCTCTTCCCTAATATTTATATTAATACTGTCAGATGGGTCAACTCACTTTTTTTTTTCAATGAAATACAAGTAATAATAAATCCAGTACATTTATTTGGTTAAATGAAGCCAGCTCCTCAAGGAGAAATTTGCAACTGTTCATTCTGTGTGTTCACATAGTCACTGTAGGCTGACTTGCCCTGTCTTTCCACCTTCTTGGTGAACTTGCCACTGCATGTGATGAAGCCCCCAGCTGCCCTTGCTTAGAACTTTCTCTCGGCTTCTTTTCACTGGGGATGCCAAGTGGCTCAAAGGTAGTTACCAAGCGTGAACTTACAGGACTCTTATTGTAGTCAGTGACAGACCACTACCTACACTTTTAGAGTTGGATGCTTAGAATTAATTCCTCACCAAAATCTTGTTAGATTTTTTCAACAAACTTTTGCTTTATATTGTATGAAATACATATTGTCCTTCTAATTGTTATGTCTACAAAATGGTGGAAGAAAAGGGTGTGTGAGTGCATGTGCTTAATCCATTACCTGCTAGTATAACCTAGTTTGAGAAAGTACTGATGAAAATTTTTATCAGAATATTCCATGCATTTTGGGGACCCTGGGTGTTGCCCAGTGGTTTGAGCATCTGACTCCTGATTTAGGCTCAGATTATGATCTCACAAACTGTGAGATCAAGCCTCATGTTGGGCTCCCTACTGACAGCGTGGAGCCTGCTTGGGATTCTCTCTCCGTCTCTCTGCCCCTCCTCTCTTGTCACATGCATATGTGTCCACACACTCTCTCTCGCAAATAAATATTAAAAAAAAAAAATATTCCAGGCATTTTTTTAAAGTTCAAAATATTTCTAGAGGCTTCTTGAGATGCATTCACCATGTAAAGACCCCAGCTAATCATATCTTGAATGTTGTAATGATTATGTTCATTGTCTTTGCATGTACTATTGATCATTTACTTGTACAGGTAAATAAGAATGTTCACGTGAACAAATATACATGCAGGATATGATTGGTCACAAAGCCAGGAGTAGTCATGGGCCTCCAGTTTGATGAAAATTGGGTCTAGGAAGATACTCTACATGAAAATAATGAACTTCCACTACTACTACGCAGGTTTGTTTTGTTACTGGGTCCATTCCTGTATAAGACTGAGTAAAAATGTTTAGTGGGCAATCATGATTAACAATTTTTACTGCTCTTTTAAGCATTTCCTTTTAAATTTTGTATTTTAAGAACAGATCATTTTAGGGCCTTAGTGCTCTGGTATGTATGTCACTAACCTAGCAGCCTTCCTTAGGGGCTCTCACCCAGGCTCTGCCCTCTCTAGATCCTTCCTCAGGGAATGGATGGTAGCACGTGGGAGGGTTCAATGAATCAAGCATGGAAATGGCATATGTCATTTCTGCCCCAGCCCATTCATTCGGCCAGAGCGCGGTTGTAGCCTCACCTAACTACAGAGTAAGCTAGGAAATGAAGTTGAGCTGTGTGCCCAGGAAGGAAGGGGAAATGGTTTGGTGAACAAATAGCCAGACAGCCACAGGAATAGACATGCAACTGTGAACTTTACTCCCACCTAGTCTTCCTACCTGTTAAAACTCTTACTTTTATAAAAGCACTTATCCATTATGAGTTCCAAACAAAGATGTTAGATTTTACATCAGTTTGTAAATTATGTAATAGCCAGCTTTTTTTTTTTAAAGAATTCAGTAAATAGGGGGAAATCAGTATCCATTCTGATGACTGTGTCCTTCATATTATTATTTAACAAGGATTATATTGCAAGGCTCTTTTACCAAAGTTGAAATATGTTTACTGTTGTTATGTAATCAATCCCCAGAACTTTTTGGTCTTGCAAAAACTGAAATTTACTCCCATTAAACAACTCCCCATTTTACCTTCTGCCCAGTCCTTGGCAACTACTATTCTACTTTGTTTCTATAAATTTGATTACTCTAGGTACCTCATGTAAGTGGGATCATACTGGCTTATTTCATTTAACATAATGCCCTCAGGATCCATCCATGTTGTGGCATGTGTCAAAATCCCTTCCTTTTTAAGTCTGAATAACATTCCATTGTATGTATGTTCCACATTTTCTTTATCTTTTTATCTGGTGGTGGACATTTATTTACATTACTTCCATCATTTGGCTTTTGTGAGTAATGCTGCTGTGAAAATCAGCATGCTACAAATTTCTCTGAGGCTTTATTTTCAATTCTTTTGGATTTATTTATTTATTTATTTAAATTTTTTTAGTGTTTATTTATTATTGAGACAGAGAGAAACACAGCATGAGTGGGGGAGGAGCAGAGAGAGGGAGACACAGAATCCAAAGCAGGCTCCAGGCTCTGAGCTGTCAGCACAGAGCCTGACACGGGGCTCAAACCCATGAACCATGAGATCATGACCTCAGACGAAGTCGGACGCTCAACCGACTGAGCCACCCAGGCACCCCTCAATTCTTTTGGATTTATATCCAGAAGTGGAATTGCTGGATTATATGGCAATTCTGTTTTTAAATTTTTAAGAAACCACCAACCTTCCTGAAGGCTGCACCATTTTACATTATCTCCAATTGCGCAAGGATTTCAATTTCTCCATATCCTCGTCAACACTTTTTATTTCTATTTTTGTTTCTTAGTAGCCTATCTAATGGATGTGAGATGATACTTCTTTTGGGTTTTGATTTACATTTTGCTAATGATAAATGACATTGAGCTTTTTTTTTTTTTTTTTTTTTTTTTTTTTACAAATAGTTTATTGTCAAATTAGTTTCTACATAACACTCAGTGCTCATCCCCAAAGTGCCCTCCTCCATGCCCATCCCTCTGAGCATCTTTTATATTTTTGTTGACCATTTGTGTATCTGTGGGGAAATATGGAGGTCCTTGGTATATTTTTTCATTGAGTTTCTTTTTATTGTTGTGAAAATGTAAGTGCTTTATATTTTAGATAGTGACCCCTTATAAACTGTATAATTTATAGATATTTTCTTCCATGCTGTAGGCTGTCTTTTCAATATGTTAATAATGTTCCTTGATGCACAGAAGTTTATAATTTGATGTCCTATTTATCAATTTTTACTTGTGTTCCTTGTATTATACTTGCCAACCCAATGTGATGAAGCTTTTTTCCTTCTAAGAGTTTAGTTTAAAGTCTTACATTCAGATCTTCGATCCATTTTAAGTTCAGTTTTGTATTTCTTTTTCACTTGTTAGCATTTAATGAACCTCCCTCCATTGTGGCTTCAAGCTACCAGGACACAGCCCTCCCCCTGCCCCAAATGCTTAATCTTCTCCCCAGCAACTCTACTGAAGAATTTGGCCTTCGCAATGACAGGCTATTTTGGGAGCTATCCCTTCTCCAAAACTTGGTAGTAGCCTGATTGCACCACATCAATGAGAGGAGCATCTCCGGTCTTCTTTCTGGCAGCATTTGCCTGTGTCTGCTCGCTGACCAAGGTCCACCATTTTTCAAGGTTGACAGGTAGGCAGAAGCTGTGATTCCTCTCTAAGTGGTGATGCTACATACCAACTTTTCCACAGTAAGCCGGGGGATATTTGTCAAAGTTGATCCTGTAGTGATGCATCCCACCAGCATTACCCCAGCCTCCTGGGTGCTTCAGGTGTTTGCTCATGGGCAGCCGTGCCCATGGCTTGGATGGCCTGGAAGTTTCCAGGTCTTCCACAGTCTGGATGGCAGCCCAGATGAAACAGCTATTTTTGTATGGTTCATAAGGATTCAACTTTATTTTTTGCTTGTGGATATCCAGTTTTCTCAACACTGTTGAGGTGACCGTTCTTTCCCCACTGAATGGTCATAGCACCCTTTGTTGAAAGTCATCTGACCCTGAATCTGAGGGTTCATTTCTAGGCTATCTGTTCCACTCCATTGGTCTATATGTCTCTCTGTTTGGCAAGTACCATACACTTTTGATTACTGTACTTTGTAAAAAGTTTTGAAATAAGAAAGTATGAAATCTCCAAGTTTGTTCTTTTTTGACATTGTTCTATTTGTTAGCTAAGGCTACCAAAACAAAATACCACAGATGAGGTGGATTAAACAGCAGACCTTTATTGGTAGTTCTGAAGGCTAAAAGTTTAAGATCAAGTTGTGTGTGTGCAAGTTTGGTTTCTTAAGTGGCCTCTCTTCTTGGCTTTCAGATGATCTTCTTGCTCTGTTCTCACATGGCCTGTCCTCTATATATTCACATCTTTGGTGCCTCTGAATGTACCCAAATTTCCTCTTACAAAGACATTGGTCAGATTGTATTAGAGCCTACCCAAAGGCCTCATTTTAACTTAATCACCTCTTTAATGATCCTATCTCCAAATATAGTTATTTTCTGCGCTATATGGAAGGGGGGAGGGTAGAGCTTTAACTGTATTTGGGGGGTACATAATTCAGGAGATAACAATTACTTTGACTATTTGGGACCCTTTGAGATTCCATATGAATTTTAGGGTAGATTCTTCTGTTTTGGCAGAAAATACTTTTAGAATTTTGATAGGGATTACATTAAATCTGTAGATCACTTTGAATGGTATTGACATCCTAACAATACTGAGCTTTCCAATCCATGAACACAGAATAACTTTCCATCGATTTGTGTCTTTTTAAACATTTCTTTTGGCAGTGGTTTGTAGTTTTCAGTGTACAAGTCTTTCACTTCCTTGGCTAAATATATTTCTAGGTATTTTTATTCTTTTTGATGCTATTGTAAATGGGATTATCTTCATAATTTTATTTTTGGATTGTTCGTTTTTAGTGTATAGAAACAACTGATTTTTTTGTCTGATATTACTGTATCCCACAACTCTGCTAAATTTGTTATTCTATCTGGGTTTTTTTTTCCCCCTCAAATATTTAGGGTTTGTCCATATAGAATCATGTCATCCGGAAACACAGATAATTTAACTTCTTCCTTTCTAATTTGGGTGCCTTTTGTTTCTGTTTCTTGTCTAATTGCTTTTGGCTAGGATTTCCAGTACTATGTCTAATAGAAGTGATAAAAGTTAGCATCTCTGTTTTGTTTCTGATCTTAAAGGAAACACTTTCCCATTTTTCTTCACCTTTGGATTGGATATTAGCTATGGGCTTTTCATAATTATGTTGAAGTAATTTCCTTTTCTGCATTTGATCATGTTTTTCCCCTCTTTCATTCTGTCAATGTGGTTGAGTTTTTGTTGCTGGTATTTTATTGAGTATTTTTGCACTGATACTCATATAGTCTTTCACCTTTTGATATGATATTGGAATAGGTGTTTTGTAGATACTATGATATTAAGAAAGTTTATTTTTTACATTTTAATTAATTAATTATTTTTTAACTTTACATCCAAGTTAGTTAGCATATAGTGCAACAATAATTTCAGGAGTGGATTCCTTAATGTCCCCTATTTGTTTAGCTCATTCTCCCCTCCCACAACCCTTCCAGCAACCCTCTGTTTGTTCTCTATATTTAAGAGTCTCTTATGTTTTGTCCCACTCCCTGTTTTTATGTTATTTTTCTTCCTTTCCCTTATGTTCATCTATTTTGTATCTTAAAGTCTTCATATGAGTGAAGTCATATGATATTTGTCTTTCTCTAATTTCACTTAGCATAATACTGTCCAGTTCCATCCACACAGCAGCAAATGGCAAGATTTCATTCTTTTTGATCCCTGAGTACTACTCCACTGTGTGTGTATATATTTATATATGTATGTATATAATTATACCATATCTTCTTTATCCATTCATCCGCTGATGGACATTTGAGCTCTTTCCATACTTTGGCTATTGTCGATAGTACTGTTATAAACATTGGGGTGCATGTGCCCCTTTGAAGCAACATACCTGTATCCCTTTGATAAATACCTAGTAGTACAATTGCTGGATCATAGGATAGTTCTATTTTTTTAGTTTTTTGAGGAACCTCCATGCTATTTTCCAGAGTGACTGCACCAGTTTGCATTCCCACCATCAGTGCAAAAGAGATCCTCTTTCTCTGTATCCTCATCAACATCCGTTGTTGCCTGAGTTGTTAATGTTAGCCATTCTGACAGGTGTGAGGTGGTAGGTATCTCATTGTGGTTTGATTTGTATTTCCCTAATGATGAGTGATGTTGAGCATTTTTTCATGTGTCGGTTGGCCATCTGGATGTTTTCTTTGGGGAGGTGTCTATTCATATCTTTTGCCCATTTCTTCACTGGATTATTTGTGTTTTGAGTGTTGAGTTTCATAAAAAAAGTTTTTAATTAAACAAAGTTAGCTGAGTTTTTACCATGAATGAGATATGGATTTTATCAAGTGCCATTTGTTGTATTTGTTGAAATGCATGTTTTTTCCCTTTATTCTGTTACTATTAAGTACATTGACAGAATTTTGAAGGTTAAACCAACTTTGCATTCCTAGAGTAGATGTTCTTAGGTCACATAATATTATCCTTTGTATATAAAAGTGCATTTTATATGCATATATACTTTTTGGGGTTTTGCATCTACATTTACTAGAGAAATTGGTCCATATGTTTTCTTATTGGGTTTTAGATGTATATTATCCTGACCACTCAAAATGAATTGTGATACTTCAGTCATTCTCTGTTCTTGGAAGGAATTTTTGTAAGATTGGTCTTACAATCTTTTCTTAAGTCTTTTCTTAAATATTTGAAATAATTTTGGGGTGAAGTTATTACCCTGGTCTCAAGTTTTCTTTCATGGGTAGTTTTCAGTTACAGATTCAGCTTTCTGAAAGACCTTGAACTATTAAAATTTTTCTCTATTTTCTTGTTCAGGTGTGTAAGGGGTATTATTTTCTGAAAGAATCTGACCATTTCATCAAAGTTGACAAATTTAATGTCCTAAAGATCTTTCTAATATCTGCTTATCCCTTAAAGTATAGTATATTAATCTCACCTATTTCATTTCTGATAATGTTACTTCGTGTTTTATCCATTAAAAGTTCTGTCTTTTTTGAGGCTTGTAGTGCTAACCTTTTCAGAAAATCAACTCTGGTGTTGTTCATTCTGTCTGTTTTGTTTGCCTTCTTCTGCTATTGCCTTTGTTCTTCATTATATCTTCTGATATTTTTGTGATTTACATTGCTATTCTATCTCTAGCTTTTTAAAATGGGTTTGTAACTTTTCCTTTTTTAAAAATCTGCAGTTAGAGGGGCACCTGGATGATTCATTTGGTTAAGTGTGCAACTTCTAGTTTAGGCTCAGCCTCAGGGTTGGTGGGTTCAAGCCCTGTGTTGGGCTCTGTGCTGGTGGTGCAGAGCCTGCTTGGGATTTTCTCTCCTTCTCTCTCTGCCCCTCCCCTTCTCATACTCTCTTTCTTTCTCAAAATAAATAAACATTTTTTAAAAAAATCTACAATTAGAGCTATGTAGTTCTTTGTGAATGTTTGGAAATAATGAGAACAAAAACTGTATAAAAACCTTTATGTTTTCTTTTTTGCTTATTTTAAATAAAATATTAGGCAACTTCTGTTTCCCTAGAGTCTAGTGAGCAACTGATTTTTCAAGTTTCTTCATTATTTCTGTTATTAACCCTTCTACCAAGGATCCCCTTACCCCTTACACTTCTCATTTTGTCAGCTTTTTTCTTCTTTTGCCATGCCATTACACATTTCTGGGGTGAATTCCATGGGGTAAAATGCCTGAATGTGCTTCTATTGCTTGAGAGACTCCTCAGTGCAGGCAAAACCCTATGAGAATATCTTGCTATAGCATAATTCTAATTATGATTCAGGTGACATGTAGGTGATTTTCTTGCATACTATGAAAAAGTGAAGAAAACTCTGTAAGTTTAGCATTATTATAGGAAAAAAAAAACCTCAGATACTTTAAAAGAGGAAGTGGTTTGAGTCAGATTTTTTAAAGATTTATTTTACTTAATTTGAGAGAGAGAGAGAAAGAGTGAGCATGAGAGGGGCAGTGGTGAGGGGAGGGGAAGAGAATCCCAGGAAGGCTCCACACTATCAGTGAAGAATTGGATGTGGGGCTTGAACTCACGAACCGTGAGATTGTGACCTGAGCCAAAGTCAGGAACCAGTTGCTTAACCACCTGAAGCCACCCAGGCGCTGCAGATTTTTCATTACAATTTTAAAGTTCTTAACATTGAATGCAGACTGTGTTTGAGAAATGGTATTTTACGAGACTTGCATATTATACTGATATCAGGGTTCATTTGCAAGCTGACACCATGGTAGGCCTGGAAGGTTTGGTTGGTGTTGTTGACAGAAGGCTTTTGTGCCTACAGAGACAGGACTTTACAGCCAAGAATACCACCCTAAACTGAGGCCCCCAGGGCAATATCCACAGGAAGAAATCTACCTAGTTTTAGATATAGAAAACAGAGGAGTTTATCAGTCATGGTCTGGGCTCTGGTTTATCTCCTCTATGAGTGTATAACCACATGGGCTGGTATTTAAATTTTTACTGCCCGAATCCTTCTATGAAATTCCCCAACCAGGGATGGTAAAATAAATGTGGCCTTGCTAGATGCCACTCTGGTAGATGGAAGAAGCAAACATAATACATGCCTGAAAGTACATACCCACTGTCAATGACCTATAGGAGTTGAATCCAGATGTGAGCCGTCTCTTAAGTATTCAGCACTGTGCTCTCCCGACACTTTGGAATGACCTGCTGTAGCTGTCTTCTTTTCACCCCTCCATCTCACTCTCATCTATAGTGGAGACCATCTTCTTGTAGTGTGATCTCCTGGCCATGGTTAATTACTCCAGGAATGGGTACGTGACCCAAGCCAGAGCAGGCTATCTCTTCCTTGGGCAATTTGAACCAAAGAGAAATCTCTTCTAGTCACTTGATTGGTAATATAAAGACTCAGGATCCTTTGGTTGGTACATGTTCATTCATGTAACCCTGCAGCCAGAGAGAACAATGCAGAAAACCAGAGGGAGTGGAGACAAGAAACAGAGTCCCAAAGGCTTTTTGTGAGTGCCTGGGTTTAGACATTGTAAGTTTAGCTGCATTCCCTACCTGCGAGTTCTGGGCCATACACTCTATCATTCAATCTCCTTCTTCCCCTTCTACTTTTGTAGGGTTTTTTTTGTTGTTGTTGTTGTTTTTATTGGCTAAAGTTATAGTTCATCCCAAAAGAGTTCAAACTAATATACCAATAGAGTCTCCATCTCATTTTTTGTGTGTGTTCTCAGGGTTTAGACATCTCTGTTTTGATGGAATGTTTGATGGAAGAAGTATTCCAGATCTGACACTCAAATGCTACAGCTTCATTTTTGGGTAAACACTCTGATTCATTCTCCTTACTTGAGTAGAAATGCCTAATAATATATTTACATAAATTATGGCACCATTATATTGTGGATTTTATAAATGCTTTTAGCTATTACACTATGAGGGAAAGTTGAAGAATGAAAAAATACATTCCTTTAAGCAAAATAGAGCATGCCAACATCACCTATCACATTTACTATTCTGCAGGTGACATTTGCTCTCTAGCTAAAATTACTCTTTTTCATACGAACAGAAGATTGGTTGAGTGATAGTTCTTAATTCAAGAAGGAACAGTAAAATGGACTGAAAAGCTTTTCAGAAGCAAAAATACTCTCCTAAAAATATTTTTGTGTTCTATAGAATGTTATTCATTTAATATTCACCTTTGAATATTGAAATTCCTTTTGACTCATTAAATACATTCTGTCACCAAATAGAAGACAAGCTTTAAGAATTTAACAATTCATGAGGATCTATTTATAATTTCATGTTTCTGCTTTAGGGAAATAGTTATGTACAGGATGTTAGAACGGAACTCTCCATGCCTCGGTTTCAACTAAGGTGCTGATTCTGAGAGTATCAAGATACCGAATGGAGAGAAAGCAGTGCATGCAAATACCTGTTCCAGAACTGTGTATCTGTCTGACAGACTAAGGATCAAAGAAGAGGTCTGATAGCCCTTTGTGTGGGATCTGGAGAAGAGAATTCTTTGGAGGCCCCTTGCCATCCTTGGCTGGATGGAATTTACTCTCTGGTAGAGTGCTGCCTTCTTTACCTCGAGCCTGGTGGGAGAGGCTTCTGTGAGGAAACCAAGGAAGGCTGCTATGTGTTCCCCCAAAGGTGCCTACATCTTTTTTTGTTAAAAAATTTTTAAGATTATTGATTTATTTTGAGAAAGAGAGAGCATGAACAAGCAGGGTATGGGCAGAGAGAAAGAGAATCCCAAGCAAGCTACATACCATCAGCACAGAGCCTGATGCAAGACTTGAACCCATGAACCATGGGATCATGACCTGACCCAAGGCACCCCATAGGTGTCTACATCTTAATCCCTGGAACTAGTCAATATGTTACCCCATTTGGAAAATAGGACTCTGCAAAAGTGGTTAAGGATTTTGAGGTGGTGAAATTATCCTGGATGATAGAGGTGGGCCCAATGGCATCACAAAGATCCTTTCGAAAAGGAGGCAGGACGGTCAGCCAGAAGTGATGTGATAATGGAAGTAGAGGTCAGAGCAGTGTGGCATGGGCCAAGGAATACAGATCGCTTCTAGAAGGTGGATAAGGCCAAGACATGGGTTCTCTCTGCTTCTTCAGAGCCCTGAATGCAGCCCTACTGACCCCTTGATTTTTAGCTCAGTGAAACTGACTTTGAATATCGCCTCTCCTGAACTATAAAATAATAATCATTTGTGGTAATTTGTTACTGTGAAGTAGGAAGCCAATACCAAATTGCTGCTTTGGTGACAGAGCAGAGTGCTGCTGTTGTGATATAGGTTGAGAGGCACAGACTCAGGGAGGGAAAAGGATGGGATGAGTATTTTCTGTGCATCAGATACAGACTCACAGGAGACCTTGCTGGCAAGAGGTTTTCGTGAGGCCTGTCCAATACTGCCCTCTGTGGGAGCAGGAAGTCTCAACCAGAAGAGTCTGGAAGTAGGCCATAGACTTTCTGTTGTTGAGGAAGGAATTCCAAGTGACCATATGCGTCCGTCTGTGTCAAGGAAGCCACACCAGCATTAGGCCCAGAGATCTCAAGGCCAACATAGGACAGTTCCAAATCATGTGAAGCCTTTTATAACCCTGTCCCCCAGCATGTCAGTTCTGATAGAAGTGAAAGCCACTTATGGATGGATGGGGGAGAGGAGACGCGGCAGTGGAGAAGCTGGACCCCATCTTTTTCCCTTTGCAGACTTGGAACTACAGAAGTACCAGCAACCTGGCAGAAAGTAGAAGATTGGACGTTAAAGCAAATTCACAGCGTTATTATCTTGAACTGTAATTTTTAAGTACCTAGTCAAGAGATGTTTAAGGGTATAATGAAACCATAGAACTTCCCAGCATTTTCTGTTTTTCACTAAATAAAGTATAAACACACAGGAGCTAAAATACGAGTTTCGTCTTCTAAATCTTATGAACATGTTCAAGCATGTAAAAAATTAGAAATAGTAGTATAATGAACCCCCTTGTTATGGATTATGTCCCCCCCACCCCCAAGTCATGTGTTGAAGCTGTAACCTTCAATGTGACTGTATTTAGAAATAGTGCTTTTTGGAGGTAATGAAGGTGAAATGAGGTCATGAGGATAGAGTCCTAGTCTCTTAGGATTGTAAGAAGGTGAACAGAGAGATCTCTCGCCACATGCATGCACACAGAAAGGCCATGTGAGGACACAGAAGGCGGCCACCTGCAAGGCAGGAAGAGTGATCTCACCAGAAATCAACCATGCTGGCACCTCCGTCTCAGACTTCCAGCCTCCAGAATTGCGAGAAAATAAATAGCTGTTGTTTAAGCCACCTGCCTATGGTATTTTATTATGACAGCCCAAGCAGACGAACGCACTCTCTATCCATCCCCCACGTTCAGTAAATGTCAGTGTTATGTCGTGCTTCCTTTATCTGTTCCTCTATCTTGTTCTTCCTTTCCCCCTTTTCCTTTAAGGATTATTTTACATTAAAATTGGACATCAGGGCATTCTTATTTCTAAATATATCCATGTGTGTCTCTAAAGAACAAAGATGATGTGCAGCCTAACCACGGGGACCCAGAACATCACTGTTCATTAGGAGCCGACTTCCCGTACCTGCTAGGTACGCTGGACGTTGATTTGAGTTGTGAGCACGTGATTTGCTTTTACTGCCAAAGTGAGAACAGAAGTAACACACACCAGTTAGCTATTACTGTGTAATAAACCACTCCAAAATTCAGTGGCTCTAATGCAGGCGTTGT
This sequence comes from Hyaena hyaena, assembly GCF_003009895.1. NCBI lineage: Eukaryota > Metazoa > Chordata > Mammalia > Carnivora > Hyaenidae > Hyaena > Hyaena hyaena. Next base: position 1,405,856 of record NW_024080911.1, read on the forward strand.
GTCTCATGATTCTGGGGGTTGGAAGGGCATGGGTGTAGCTGGATGGCACAAGAGAGCTTCGGTTGACATCACCTCTTTGCTCCCTGTGTTCTCTCACCTATCAGTGCGCCAGCTCTGGATTCCTCATACAGTCATCCCAGGGTTCCAGGGAACTCGAAAGCAGAGCGTAAACTCCAAAGCCCAAGCACTTCTCATGCCTTTGCTTCTGATGTATTTGCTAAGATGTTCATTAAAGTAAGTCACACGGGGGGCGCCTGGGTGGCTAGGTTGGTTGAGCGTCCGACTTCAGCTCAGGTCATGATCTTATGGTTTGTGAGTTGGAGCCCCACATTGGGCTCTGTGCTGACAGCTCAGAGCCTGGGAACTGCTTTGGATTCTGTATCACTCTCTTTCTGCCCCTACCCCACTTACATTCTCTCAAAAATAAAGACTTTAAAAAAATTAAATAAATAGAGGCACCTGAGTGGCTCAATTGGTTAAGTGTCCGACTTCAGCTCAGGTCATGATCTCACAGCTTGTGAGTTCGAGCCCTGCATTCGGTTCTGTGCTGACAGCTCAGAGCCTGGAGCCTCCTTCAGATTCTGTGTCTCCCCCTCTCTCTGGCCTTCCTCCACTCACACTCTGTCTCTCTCTCCCTCAAGAATAAACATTAAAAAAAAATTTTTTTTTAATTAAATAAATAAAATAAGTCACATGGGCAAGCCCAAATGCAGGAACCTGGAGAATGGACTCTGTCTCCTGATGGGAAGGGCTACAAAGTCATACTTCAGAGGAGTGTGTATCCAGGATGGGAAGAATTTGTGGCCATTTTTGCAATCTACATGTAATGTGAGACTCTTCCTGAGATATGATTAACTGAGGGTTTTGTTTTGAATGTAGTACATTTGAAAAGGTCTGATAACAAATTAACAATTGGAAATTGGCAATGGAACAAAGCAAAACAGGGTAAATAGGAAGGGAAAAAGGTAACAGTTTCTAATTGTTTATTGATGGCTTATAGAAAAACAATACAATTTTGTGGATTGATCTTGCACATTTGCTAAATTTGCATGACAATTATGGTAACGTTCTTGTAGCTTCTTTAGGATTTTCTTTTTTTTTTTCATGAATGTTTGTTTAATTTTGAGAGAGAGACAGAGAGCATATGTGTACACCAGTGGGGGAGGGGCAGAGAAAAGGGACAGAGGATCTGAAGTGGGCTCTATGCTGACAGCAGAGAGCCCATGCGGAGCTCGAATTCACAAACTGGATGATTAACCCACTAAGCCACCCAGGTGTCGCAATTTTTTAGGATTTTCTATATATGTGATCATGTTTACCTGCAAACAAAGACAGTTTTAATTCTTTTTAATCTGTATGTATTTTATTTCTTAATGTCATTTCTAATTTTAACAGAAAAACATCTTTTCACCATTGAATATGAGTTAGGTATAGGGGTTTTTTGGATTCCTTTTAGTAACTCTAAGCTATTCCTTTCTTTTTTTTTAAATTCAGAATAGGATAAATTTATTACAGGGGTCTCATAATTGGAATCACAGGCATGCAAATTTAATTCCCACATTCAGAGAACTATTCAACAAAATTGTCAGGAGATTAGCCTGAACCTGCCTTGTGAAAATGAGATAAAGGTATACTTTGAGATGACATGGTATATGTAAAGACCAGTGGCTTACTACTTACATTATGGGCCAATCCTTTTTAATTCATTTTTATTTCTTTATTTAAAAATTTAGTTAACATACAGTGCAATATTCATCACTTACATACAACACCCAGGGCTCATAACAAGTGCCCTCCTTAATACCCATCTCCCATTAGCCCATCCCCCACCCTCCTCCCTCCATCACCCCCCCCCCCGAGTTTGTTCTCCCTCGTTAAGAGTCTCTTGTGGTTTATTTCCCTCTCTTCTCTTCCCCCACCCTTTCCCATGTGTTCATCTGTTTTGTTTCTTATATTCCACATGAGTGAAATCATATATTTGTCTTTCTCTGATTGACTTATTTTGCTTAGCATAATATGTTCTAGCTCCATCCATGTCATTGCTAATAGCAAGATTTAATTATTTTTGATGGCTAAGTAATATTCCATTGTGTATATATACTACATCTTTATCCATTCATCAATTGGTGGACATTTGGACTCTCTCCATAGTTAGGCTATTGTTGATAATGCTGTTATAAACATCAGGGTGCATGTGCCCCTTTGAATCTGTGTTTTTGTGTACTTTGGGTACATATCTAATAGTGCAATTGCTGAATCATAGGGTAGTTCTATTTTTATTTTTTTGAGAAATCTCCATACTGTTCTCCAGATTGGCTGCACCAGTTTACATTCCCACCAGCAGTGCAAGAGCATTCCCCTCTCTGCATCCTTGCCAACACCTGTGGTTTCCTGTGTTGTTAATTTTAGCCATTTGACAGGTGTGAGGTGATATCTCACTGTGGTTATTCCTTTCCATTAATATAGAAGCTTCATTACTTCTTTCCTAGTATAAGCATTTAGAGCTGTAAATTTGTCTTCAAATTTCTTCATTACATGGATCCCCCAAATTTTTGTTTTTGTTTTCAGTCCTTTTGAAATATTTTCTAATATTCTTCATTTCTTTTTTGACCCATGTGGTATTTGGAAGTACGTTGGAAGATTTTCCATATATGATTATTATTATTGATCCCTAATTCAATTCCTTTGTCATTAGAGAACATGCTTTGTAAGTCTTCAAGCCTTATCAGTTTTTTTTGTTTTGCTTAGCATGTGATCTCTCTTATTGAATGTTTGATGACCATGTGCAATGAATGTACATTTTAATGCTGTTGGATAGAATGTTCTAAAAATGTAAGTTAGAATAGTTAGATCAACAGTGTTTTTAGGATGTCTATATTCTTATTGATTTCTCTCTACTTGTTCTATTACTTGTTCAGAAAGGGATATTGAAATTTCCAGTGACAGTATTGAATTTGTCTACTTTCTGTTTTCTCATTTTATTCCTCATGTATTTGAAACTGTAATTAAGTATATAAACTTAGGACTGTTATGTCTGTTGATGACTTGATAATTTTATTATAAAAGATTTGTCTTTCTGTTTGACTCCTTTTAAGATTTCTATCATTAGTTTTCAACAATTTCATTACAATGTATTTGTTGTGGTTTTCCTTGTGTATATATTTCTTTGATTTATGTGTTTATTGTTTTCATCAAATTTATAAAATCTGCAGTCTATTCCTTTGGTTTTTCTTTTTCTTACAAGTAAGTTAGAACAATGTTGTCCAAAAATCACTGAAGTTCTGTTCATTTTTTGTCTGTTTTTCTCTCTGCTCTTCAGTTTGGATAGTTTCTAATTCTATATCTTCAAGTTCACTAATGTTTTCTTCTAAAGAGTCTCATCTCAATTAGCCCCATCCAGTTTATTTCATCTACAGGACTTGGTTTGGTTTTTATTTTTACTTTTCATTATGTGTATGTTTTCCTTTAAAATAAAATATTGAGCATATTTATAATAGCTGCTTTAACTCCTTGTCTGATAGTACCATCCTGTGTTGTTTCTAGTGTTTTCTACTATTGACTGGCTTTTACCGCCTCATTCCTGGGTGGCATTTTCTGGCTTCTGAGTTTGTTGATTTTAATTGAAGGCTGTACATTGTGATTCCTTGTTGTTGAGTGTTAGATTTTGTTGTCTTAAGGAGCACTGGAATTTTTTCTAGGATACAGTTAGATACATTGGATTTGCTTGGTACTTAAGGGCTGGTATTTAAGGGCTTGCATAGTGTAGACTTCACTGTGAGCCTGGTTTACCCCTACCATTTAGTGATAACTCTCAGATCTCTAGTCTAGTTGGGTATTGAGGCCTCCCTATTGTGTCTGGTTAAAACTCAAATATCTCTCAGTTCTATGTAAGAGCTCTTACAGGGGCACCTGGGTGGCTCAGGTGGTTAAGCCTCTGACTCTTGATTTCGGTTCAGGTCATGATCTCATATACTCATGAGATTAAGCCCTGCATCTGGCTTGGTGCTGACAGTCCAGAGCCTGCTTGAGATTCTCTCTCTCTCTCTGCCCCTCCCCCCAACTTGTGTGCTCTTTCTCAAAATAAATTTAAAAAATTTCTAAAGGAGTCTTAAAGTTTCTCAATTGGTCTTTCCTTACTTTGTGAATTTCACCTTATGCTACATAACTTAGTGTTCAGTTATAATCTGGAGCAGATCTCTATTCCGATTCTTGGAGCTCTTTCTGTGTATGGTTCTCTCATCTCTGGTTCTTTTCTACAGATCCAACCACATGGCTTTGCTGACTTCCAGTCTTCATGGACTCAGTGACCCTCCTATGCACTGCTTGGGGTTCTCTTTTCCAGCATATTCTATAAAGTGCTTCCAGGCAGAGAGCTGGGGTGACTGTATCGCCCTCTTGGATGTTTCTTTTCCTTTAGGGATTGTAGTTGTTTGCTGCATGTTCTATAATGTCCACAAACAGTTTCACATGTTTTGACCATTTCCCTACTTCTTTCTGGTGGGAGGACAAATCTGATCTGTTACTCTAGTGTTGCCAGAAGTGAAGCCCTCTACCCCGTTAGTTTTTAAGACAACTTGTAGTGTTTAAGTCCCTCTAGAGGTAGCCAAGGTATATTCAACTGTTTGCTCAAAATATATTCCCTATTCATGAAATGCAAATTTTATCAACTCTTTAGAAAAGCAGAAGAGCTAATTGTGCTAAAGCTACAGCTCTAAAGGTAGAAACAGAGTTGTTAGTAGCTATTAAGCATGTTTTTCAGTTAAAGAGACAAAACCGTATAATTAAGACCATTAGATCCACTGAGGAAGCATTGTTGTGCATCTCTGCAATTTTGTTCTCTCTTGAATTTGGCAGAACGTTTTTTTCATTGTCCATATACCTTGTCATAATGTCATTGATTTTTATCATTTTTAAAAGGCTGAACTTGATTATATTTTGTAGAACCATTAATTCTTGGTTTATACAGCTTTTAGAAACTCAGTTTTCTGGATCAATTTTTTTTAATTTGAAGTGATACAGATTTCTTCTCTCTCCTTTCTTTAGCTTTATTTAAAGGCCCTGAGGGGACATTGATTTGGAATGAATTCATTTAGTTAGAGAAATCAAAGAGCCTGCCAGAAATTCTGTTTCTTTTCATATTTAGTAGAGAAATCCTGTTTTCATGGAGTTGGACAATATTGGACCCCTCATAAGTAAAAATGCAAAAGGCTATAGTTTTTTGGACAAACAAGAAGAATTTTTAGAGTTTAAGGAGTCCATATTGTTTCAGATTAAAAAAGAAAACCCAACAAAACAAATACAAGCTGGAAAAAAAGGCTTAAGTGTGCCAGATTCTACATTTACTGTCATACCTATTCCCAACATCTGATACCTAATAGAAATCTCTTAATGAACTGACCATTAACAGTAAACCTCTCCTTTTATACTGCTGCCTCTAGTGGGGACACAATCATCTAGGAACAGTCAGAATCAGGACCAGAACCAGAACAAAAAAATTCAGCCAAGAGTAGGATATAGCTCTGTCCAATTACTCAGTTACCTAGCATATGGCCCAGTATAGAGAAATCTCTCTGGAAAAATTGTGGATGTGGCTTTTGGGGTATGAAATGAACCTAACTAATTTTCACAGGACATGCACATAATTTTTAAGAAAATTATGCTAGAAAAAGTGCTTCTAGCTTGGAGTAAAAAGGGCAGAGACAAATGAAAAAGAGAAAAGACCCCTAGGATTCCAGCTTTCTGTGGCCAAGAAGATGCCTGAAAAAGACTGTCTTCTGGAAACATGAGGCATTTCTTATTAAAAAGGAAGGGTGTTTTAGAGGGAGAAGATGAGCTCAGAGGAGGGCACAGAGTTATCACTCCCAGAGGGAAGATCTAGATTCCAGTCAAGGAGTATTTCCTGCTTCCTGCTTCCTGCTTTTCCTCATTTTGAATGGAACTGTCCACTGTGGTTATTTTGTGCATTTTCACTGAAATGCATTTTCACTGAAATGAGATAGATAATTTGTCTTTTTAATTCACAAGTTCTCTGGACCCACGGGCTGCTCTTGATGATTTGAATTCAGGCAGCTTCATCTGCATCTGGACCTGATATAGATCATGAGATCATGGGCTTTGAGTCTGATGCCATAAATGAGACTTCGGGGGCTCATGGATGTGGGTTTGGATACTTTCAATTTGGGAAGGTTTGAAGTGGTTTTGGCTAGAGTATGGACAGTGGTAGATTGCCAGAAATAGTCATAATATTTAGATGCTCTTCCCAGCAAAAGATGGAGTCTATTTCTCACCCTCTTATATTTAAGCTTAACCATATAAGTTGGTTTGGGTCAGAAGAAATTAGCAGAAGTGGCACAAGGAGAAGTTTAAAAGCAACTTTTGCTCTCTCTCTCAAAATAAACAAACTAAAAAAGCTACTTGTTCTTGCTTCTCTTTAGAACTCTGTCACAGAGAGAAGCATGGGCTAGCACGTGGAGGAGTTGAGATCATGTGAACTAGACACAAGCTGTCACGGCTGAGACCCCTGCTACACAAACCAGCCTGCCAACGGCAAATATATGAATGAGGCCATGCTAGGGCACCCAGCCCCAGCTGTCCCAGCAGAGAACAGAGGAACTCACCAGCAAACCCAGAGAATCATGAAAAATAATACTAGGCTATTAAGTTTTGGGTGATTTGTTTCACAGCAAAAGCTAACAAATACAAGTATCCATGAGGTACAGGGAGCATGGAGATATATGTGCTTCTCAAACAATAGGAAGATGTGAGTAGAGCCATTACTCTGAGACATCTTTTATTTCTGTTTCTTTTTCCCCCTCAATCAGCATGACGTTGTAGTCATACAAAGGTTGGATCAAGAAACAATCTCCATTATTTGTAAATATTTGAAAAAGAAATTGTTAGTGTAAGTTTTTCCACAATCATGATGTTGTAAGCCCTGAAAATAAAACTTGTAGCATTAGTAACTATTTTCCTATTTTCTCAACTCTTCTCTACCTGGACAGAGATTATCGCTGAAAGAAGCTAACTAGAGATTAGCTAGAGATTAGTGATTGCTAATGGTTCTCCGATATCCATTCTCTCATTCTTTCTTTTGGTAGTTAGAACCTATATGTTCAGATGGGTCCATTTAGAAACTACAGAAACTACATTTTCTGGCCTTTTCTGAACAAGGTTTACAACAAAGCCAATGACACTTAAGCTTCAGGATCTTTCCTTGCAAGAGTCAATTCCCAGGCCCAGGAAGGACCTTCTCAATGTGTTCACCTGATCTTAAGTTTTCAGTGTTTGCTTGTTTTTGTCATACGTTTTAAAAAATTGCGAGAGGAAGATATTGTGATCACAATAAGTTAAGGCTACTCTCCCTTTGCCTTCCAGATTTTTCTTTATTACACTTTGTGTTGGCTATGATGGAATGGCCACAGGAGTTTTGGGGGGACCTGGGAAATAGGAGCTGGTGTCCATTTCCACTGAGCACAAGATAATTTGTGTGGTTTGCAGTCACTCCCTTGGAGAACTCCATTATCATTAGTCATCCCAAGTGTGTGGGTCATGAAGGAGAAAGAAGATTTGAAGTGTGCAGAACTAGAAGCTAGATTGTGGAGAGGTCTTATAGTGATCAGGTTGCAGTCCAAGGTTTCAGTTTTCATTGATGCCTAGTCAAAATGGTAGTTCTTTCTCATCTGGAATATACTTATTCAAAGCATATAATTATAAACATGCCACACATTTTTCCTACTTTGCTGAGAAGTGTATGAAATTGAGCTAATCAGAATGCCTGTGTTTGTGGGACGTAAATCTTTAGCAGTTCTACAAATAGTGTATTTGTATCTTCAGTTACATGTTTTATACATTTCAGGGAATCAGATGTTGCCTGATGTTGATATTTACCAACAACAGATTGGGAAGCTGAAAGAAACTTTTCTAAACCATCAATGGTAAAATAGAAATTTTATAATCCATATTAGAGAAGATTATTTTTCTATTCTCACTATACAAAATGATAATTCTAGAATATTGTGTGAAGAAGTAATCAAAATATAGGGTCAAAAATATAGGAAATATGTATATATATAATATAAAGGTTTGGGGGGAATTAATACCATTATTTTTCTGGATTTTGTGATATTTGTGGAAACTGACAGCTTAAATATCTGTTTATTTTGTTCATTCTAAATAAATATTAAAATGTTATGTGTATTAAGTCTCAGACTATAAAAGTTGGGTGTTTCCCTGGTGTGTGACTAATTTCTGGTCAGTAGGCCAGGAACTGAGGGGATATATATGACATCAGGGACACGTTGTTTAAAACATGTTCTTTTCCCTCTTACCCTGAACTGGACATGTTGGTGCTGTGATGGTTAATTTTGTGTGTCAACTTGACAGGGCCATGGGGTGTCCAGATATTTGGTTAAACATTATTCTGAGTATGTCTGTGAGGGTGTTTTTGGATGAGATTAATATTTGAATCAGTAGACTGAGTAACGCAGATTGTTTTTCCCAGGATGGGGGTGGGTGGGGCTCATCCAATCCACTGAAGGCCTGAATAGAACAAAAAGGCAAGGTAAGAGAGACATCACTCCCTTCTGCCTTGAAACTGGGACACAGCCTTATCCTACATTGGAACTCAGTCTTGGACTGAGACTCCAGCTCACTGAGACTCCAGACATCAGCTCACCTGGTTGCCAGACCTTTGGACTCTGACTGGAACTATACCATCAACTTGCTCATGTCTTCAGCTTGCTGACTGCAGAGATCCTGGGACTTTTCAGCCTCTATAACTATGTGAGCCTTCTCTTTATAAAACCTCACTATCTTTAAATGAGTTATAAAATAATGCTTTTATCCTTGAGGAGTTAATATTTTAAGGAGAGAGAAAAGATATTCATCATTTACTAGAGTTGCCCAAGGGACAGTTTTAATAAGAGTAGTGTTAATAATGGTTAGTTCAATTTTAGAGGGAAATGGACAGTGCTTCATGAAGCAAATAAAAAAATAATACAAAAGTTACTTCTATGAGATGGTTTTGGAATGCGTCAAATTGTATCTGCCAGGATCCCATTGGAATCATTTTTCACATTGGGCTCATTCAGGTGGAACAGGGAGGGGGATGGGAACATGACATTGGGGGCAGAGGGCTGCTCTGTGAGGTATACAAAAGTGCCATTAAGTGATAAATAGTAACTCTTTCAGAGTTTAGAGGGCTATACACCTGAAAATCAAAGTGTCATCAGAGCAGTGCTCCCTCTGAAGCCTCCAGAAGGCTCTCTTTGGCTTTTTTGACCTTGTGGGCCATAGGCTTTCCTTGCCTCGTGGTCCCGGAACTCTGGTGGTCTCTGCCTCCATCTTCATGTGGCATTCTTTTCCCTGTGTGTCTCTGTCTTCACATGGAGCTCTCCTTCTTCTGTGATTTCTCTTCTTCTTCTTTTTTTTAAAGTTTATTTATTTTGAGAGAGAGAGTGGGCATGAGCCAGGGAGGGGCAGGGAGAGAAGAAAGAGAATCCCAAGCAGGCTCCATGCTGAAATCAAGAGTTGGAGGCTTAACGGACTGAGCTACCCAGGTGCCCCCTGTGCTTTCTCTTCTTAAGAGGACACCAGGCATATCAGATTAGGACCTACTCTAATCGAGTTGCCCTTTGTTCAGTGGTACATTTCTTATTTACTTCCTCTGTCTTTAATTATCTTCTTTATTTTCTACCTATTTGCACCATGTGGTCTACTTATGATTAACTCCAGATTCATGAAGCTCTTCATTAGTGTATCAGTTGAGGTTTCAGGACCAATGACTTAGACTTCACAGACTCAGAGGTACTGGACTGTGAGCCACTGAACCCCTGGGATCATGCCTTGTTCATCTTATGGCAACCACAACTTAAGTCTTGTAGTACTGTTTTAATCATCTATAAAATGACACCATAATAATGGAGCATACTAAATAAGGCTATTGTGAGGATCAGAAATGTTTGTTTATGAAAAGAACATATACACCTACTAAGAACCGTTAATAAGTGTTAACCCCCTAGTATTTTAGAGTGCCTTGCTCACTTCTTGGTGAGTAAAAGAATACTCACCAAGTGCTTCGATATAAAATAGCCATCCAGGTGTCAGAGATAGCAATTTCTAGAGCTAAGACATTGGTGTGGTGGTATAATAGTGGGTGAAGTTTGCATGTGCAACAAACGCTATAAAGTATGAGATGAACTTGGATAAGAGTGAAATGGAAGTTCAAAAGGATGGAAAGATAGTAAGACAACAAGCAACAACCTTAGTTGCTATAAGCCTCCTGGCTGAAATGACTTCTGTCCTCAATTCTGAGGAATAGAAAACACTGGGAGAATCAGGGTTGGGTAAATTTTCAGGAAACAACAGAGGTTGGTGGAAATGAGGAGAAAAGGACGCCCTCCAGAAAGGGAGGCAAACCATAAAAGACTATTAAATACAGAAAACAAACGGAGGGTTGATGGGGTGGGAGGTGGGGGAAATGGGTGATGGGCATTGAGGAGGGCACTTGTTGGGATGAGTGCTGGGTGTTGTGTGAAAGTGATGAATCATGGGAATCTCCTACTGAAGCCAAGACTATACTGTATATACTATACGTTAGCTAACTTGACAATAAATTATTTAAAATAATAATAATACATTTTTTAAAAATAAGAAGCTTCCATACACTGTGAGGCACACCCACCCTTAGAAGACAAAGCAAAGCCAAAGCTTGACTGGTCAACCAGTTGAGATACAATGAGCCACTTTTAGACAGTTCATTACAAACCACAAGAAGAAGAAGTCAGAGGAGCTAGCTCCTTGCCCTACACACCAAAAAGGACAACACTCAAACAAGAGACAGTGATTGCAGCATTAGTGGGGGTGCCCTGTCCAGAGCTGCCTGTCCATCAGAACCCAGGCGCTGATGAGACAGTGTCTTGTAACATCCGTGCAGGGAGATAGGGAGGTGGGTGGGAGATGGCTGCCTCACAGCTCCTTAGAGGCCACCCAGCCTCTCTGTGCTTCAGTATGGTGTTCTGCCGACTCAAGTAAGCTCCAGCTCCAACTTTGTTTATCTGGATGCCTGCATGGTCCCCAGGGAGGAGCTGTTCCCCTATGCGAATCAGCAAACTTGGGTGGATCTAAACAAAACTCTTAAACAGATGATTGGTGAGAAAACGAAGATAATTTGTGAACATCTAAAGAGAGAATGAGCTGAAGATGTGATGGTGACAAGGTAAAATTTGATATAAATGAACATGCAATCGTGACTTCTATTCTAGGAAACTGACCTTCCAATTAGGCAAGAATGGGACCTGGCTTAGCAGAACTCTCTAAAGAAAGGCACTGGTGAGTCCAAAAGGCCGGAGGGCTTTCCTGGATAGCTTAATGTGAATGTATTGTGACCTGAGTGTATGTATGCCATTCGCTTCTAGCATGCATTAGGGTGTATGTTTCCAACCCCATGGAAAGTGATATGCTCAGTGTAACCCATGTTCAGGGACACACCTAAACAGTCAGTCTGAAGAGTTTGGCTTCAAGAGACTGGCATCACCTAAAGAGTAAGGGTTTCTTAGGCTAGAGGAGAATCAAGTTGGATTATTATCATTAAGTACAGACCTATACCAAATGCTATATATCACGTTAAGTGTTTCACATGAATTATGAATTAAAGACTCACAATAACATATCGAGTAATTACCCTTCTTCTCCTCATTTTTCCATATGAGACAATGAAGACTCCATAAGGTTGAATAGCTACCCTTAGACATGTTGCTAACTTATGCCTGAGCTGGGATTTGAACCCAGGAATAACCCCAGGTCCACACTCCTAACCTGTACTGTAAAGTCTCGCTACAGTTTTCCAATATGTGAAGGGCTTTAATATTTAAAGAGGGTATTATGGACTGATTTGTGCTCTGCCCTCCCCACCCCTCATTCACATGTCAAAGCCCCAACCCCCACAATGTGACTGTATTTGGAAATAAGGCCTTTAACCAGGTAATTAAAGTGAAATGAGATTAAGATTTCAATGCTCAGCAGTTGGTAGACTAGATAATCTTTATAGTCTCATACAGTTCTTACCTCAATTATCTCTGTTTTCTGTACCCACTGAGCTTTAAAAAAAAAAAAAAGATTGTTTTTCTGGAACAAGTTTAGATTTATAGAAAATTGCAAAGACAGTACAGAGAGGTTTTGTCAAACCCACAGCCAGCTTTCCTTCATGTTGATATCTTACATTATTATGGTATATTTGTCATAACTAACGAACCAATATTTCAATAAGCTTTTGAACCCTCTTTTGTTTTTTTAGGAAAAAAATTGCAATTTTATTTTGTCTTTAATCAAACTGAAGTTTTTCTTTGCTCTGAAAATAACTCTCAAAAATACAAATGTTGGTTCTGAGACTTTTAACTGAGCAAAGAAGTTTCAAGGATAAAGCAAAAATCTACCCCCCCAAATTTCACACAAGTGGGCAGAACAAAAGCTATAGAATCCTGAGAATGTGTAGATACCTCAAAATAGTAAGCAGTATAGAACTTAAGGAACACAGTATGTGTCTGAGGGGGTAAAAACAAGACAGATGCTTCTGAAACTCTGTTATCAATCACAATGTAACTAGAGTGAACCTAAGGTTAGAGCAGAATGTTTGCTTTTTTTGTTTTTGGTTAAAAAACATAATGGGGATGACAGATTTTACCTTGCTTTCTTTGTACTAAGGATAATACGATCTCTTCCCCCACTTTTTTTTAAGTTTATTTTTATTTTTGAGAGAGCTAAAGAGCAAACAAGGGAGAGGCAGAGACAGAGAGAGACAGACAATCCCAAGCAGTCTCTGGGATGTCAGCTCAGAGCCCAGCACGGGGCTCAAACTCACAGACCATGAGATTATGACCTGAGGTGAAATCAAGAGTCCGACTGATGCTTAACCAGCTGAGCCACCCAGGTGTTCCTTCCCCCACTTTTTAAAAAAAGGTGCCTGTGCTTCGATTCTGTGTCTCCCTTTCTCTCTGATCCTTCCCTGCTCACGCTGCCCCCACCTCTCTCAGAAATAAATAAAACATTTAAAAAAAGGTGACTGGTGCAGAAGCACAGGAGTAACTTCTGACTCTTCCTTTTGCACTCTTTATAAATTAAGAATTTTTAGAATTAAAAGCTATACAACAAAGGATATAAAGAAAGAGTTTATTTTGCGGTTCATTGGATAGGTTTTCCTAGGAAATGATCACTGGAAAAATGGATTGAAAAATATTAACAACTGTCTCTCTTAGGTCTTGGCATATTGAAGATCTATCCTCTTCCCTAAACCCACTTAAAAAAACAACCAAACTACTCTGTAAAATTCCAAGCTTTCCAAAGATATGTATTTTTTCACTACAGAATGTAACCCCAACAAGTAGATTTTGATGCAACTCTGTGTCACAAAAGAACCAACATGGTAACATAAACTGAGCTCGTAAAACCCACACAGAGGAAGAAATGGTATGTTTAAATATCAGCCTTCATTTGAGCCTTGGATTATGTAACACATACTGAAAAAGTAAAACCTTCTGCCCATTGTCGGAAACTGTTTGGATATTTCTCAGTTTGGCAGCTCGTCTTATCTTGTGAAAAGGCAAGGCTGTCTCTGTCGCCTTCACTTTGTCACAACAAAGATGGTATCTGTCCCCATACTGTCATAACTGGACATGGGAACATGTTTACCAAGTCAGAGGAGAAACAGATTTTAATTCTACACAGACCTGTGCAGTAGCCAGGAAGGAATAATCACCGCTGTTGATGCATAATTGGTGAAGGCCTTAATAAGTGATTACAGATAGTATAAAAATATTTTTAAATTAGTAGGTGGCAGAATCAACATTAACAACTAAGAGATAAGAAGGAAATCAGCAGATTCCATTAAACCAAGACAATGAAAAGGGATGACTCATGCATTCACAGGACAAAACATTACCTCTAACCTCATCTAGATATAATTTTTATTAGTCCTTAGATGAGGGATTGGATATTAATAACCGTTACTAACAATTTACTGTATTTATGTTTACATAATGCAAATAGTAAATTGACATTAACTGTTGAGTAAGTAGCAAATAGTTCATTCGATATTACAGGTTCAGTTTTAACGAATCCTTCTAGTGGTTTTTGAAATCTCAGGTCATTGACTTCCTCAAAGTGGTCAAAGGCGGTACCTAAACTGCATAGACACAGACTGACCATTGCATTGCCCTGACTTCGTTGGTATCCCGTCTGTGTTTTTCAAAGTGTGGTAGGCTGATCATCTGTATCAGAACTCCCAAAGGCACCTGTTTAAAATGCAGATGCTGGGGCCATGCCCAGATTTAATGAATCAGGACTTCTGGGAATGTCCAGGAATCTAAATTTTAAAGACACAATTAGCCACTTTGAATGAGTGAAAACTACTGTCATAACGTTAACATTAATGAGCATGAATTCTATATAGAAATTTTATGGGAAACCAAAGGATAATTACTAGTTTTTAATGTTTCCTTAGTAATGCTTCTATTTGTATCTATAGATGATTCTCTAGGAAGCCTTATTTGGTTGTTGAGATTAGTTATAGTATGTTTATGGAGATCACTGTAATTACCTACCTGAGAACGCATATGACATAACCATGCTGTATATCTGCAGATGATTTTTGAATTACTCAAGCAATGCACAAAGTAGTTATATGAAAACTTAATTGGAATCATACAACTGAGACAAATCTTTTTTGTCAATTCCCACATTTCTCTGTATATCTAACAACCACCTACCTCTCTCATAGCAAGTTATATGCTGTTTTATAAACCATCAGTGTAAATTAGAGTAATAAATGTAACCAGTTACTGTCACTCTACTTAGAATCTAACAGATAATATTCTCAGTACTGCATTCACTAGGCACCTACAGTTATACTTTGTACCTTTATAGCTGGACCAACATAGGAACCAAAGAATGTTGATTTTTTAATTCCCCTGACTTTCATGAAATAATCTTTCTCTACTGGGTTATAATATAAAAATAATATCTATTTTTGAAATATTACCTAAATGTGGTGGTGTTTTATTTTAGAGGAACTAAGTTAAGCTTTTTTCAGCAAAGCTAACAACATTATATCCCAGAAATGTGGTGTGATAATTACAAGCATAGACCCTGGAACTAGATAGTCCAGACACCATTCCAGTTCTACCATTTCTTAGCTGAGTAACCTTTGGCAAAATTATTTAACTGCTCTGTGCTTCAGTTTTCTTATCTGTAGAATGGCAAAAATAATTGCACCTCTCTCATTGCTTTGTGGGATGATTACATAATTTATATATGTAAAGGCCTAGACCAATATCTGATACCTAATAACACACTCAAAGTTAGCCATTATTATTATTATTTTACTTTGTATTTTTATTTCTTAATACAGAGAGCACAACCTGGGGAGGGCCAGAGGGAGAGAGAGAGAGGAGAGAGGGAGAGAGAGAATCTTAAGCAGGTGCCACACTCAACCCAGAGCCTGATACAGGGCTTAATCCCTTGACCCTTGGATCATGACCTGAGCTGAAATCAACAGTCTGATGCTCAGGTGACTGACAAGCACCCCAGCTATTATTATTATTAATCTATTTGATAACATGTCAGAAATAAGCCTCAGGTCATTCATCTGGTTTTAGTACTCCTTTTTGTTCTCACCAGTATTTTGAGGGTTCTTTTTTTTAAATTGAGATATAATTGGCATAACATTTTTTTAGTTTCAGGTGTAACATAATTCAATATTTGTATATATTGCAAAAGGATCACAACAGTAAGTCCCATTAACTTCTATCACCATACATGGTTACAATGTTTTTTCTAGTCATGAATCTATGAGCACTTGTTTCAAGATCTAGTTTCTTGAGATCTTGTTTCTAGTCATGAGAATATGAGAGCTTGTTTCAAGATCCACTTTCCCAGCTACTTTCAACTATGTAATATCACATTATTAACTATAGTCACCATGCTGTCCATTACCTCCCAATGACTTATTCATTTTATAACTGGAAACATATACCTATTGACCCCTTGACCCATTTATCCCACCTTATATCCCCCACCTCTAGTAACCATCAATCTTTGTATCTCTTTTAAATCATTTATTTGTTGTTTGTTTGTTTGTTTGTTTATTATTTTTAAGTAGGCTCCATGCCCAGAGTCCAATGCAGGGCTTGAACTCTCAACCTTGAAATCAAGACCTGAGCTGAGATCAAGATTCAGATTCTTAACTGACTAAGCCATCCAGGCACCTCAGTCCTCAGTATCTCTTGAGGGTGCCTTCCCCTCTCATCCCATACAGTGCCGAAATAAAGATTCAACTAACTATTGACTTAAATACTAAACAAAGATTCTTGGCGCTGTGTTTTGTTTTTGTCTTTGTTGTTGTTTTGCTTTACCTCATAGATCATAATGCTGAGAGCTTGGGGCTGGGAATGAGAAAAGGAAAGGCAGGATGGTGACTCTGAAGGGAAAGAGCTGGAAGAAGGGAGGTAAAAAAAAAAAAAGGCCTTTCATCTGAAAATGACATGTATGTGATAAGCACAACATCCAGTGTGGACACCCATCAGCTGACCTCTCACGACAGAGAAGCTACTTTCCGGCAGTTCTGAGCAACTAGAAGCTTCTGCTAATAGGCTGGGGAATCTGTCATCCTGAGTGAGTTTGGGAGCTTGAAGGGAGAATGTCAAACTTGCAGACACCGTAGAACTGTGTAGAATCAGAGGGGAATTTCCCTAAGAATGGAGCAGTAGGCAAACAATTGCTGTTGCGATTCAAATATGTGAATCTTTCTACATAATAGGGACATGCTAAATTGCAAAAAGGTCAAGCTAGAGTTTGGGTGGTTTTAATGTCCACATTCTGGAATTATAGGAATTACACAACCACATTATTTAATTATAGAGCAAAGTTTTGAGTATAGTTTAAAAAATCAGTTCCTTCTCAAGTAATTCTTCTCTCTAGCATTTTTAATGTCCTCTTAAATGAATCATTTTCCTTTATTCTTTAACAAAAACAGTTTTTTAAAAATCCTGCAAATTACTTTCTCATGACAAATCTCTTCAACCTCCCACCACCAGCTAACATGTCTCATAGCTTTTATTTGCATTTTCCAAAATTACTGATGACCTTATCTGCACAAGTCTCATTCATTGTTTTCCTTGACTTCTCAGAAGTATTTGACAACAAATCCCTTGTCTACTTTCTTTAAATTATCTTCCCTTAATTTCCACAATATTGCAGGGCATCTGAATCAGCTAAGGATCCAGCTCTTGATTTCAGCTCAGGTCATGATCTCACAGTTTGTGAGTTTGAGCCCGACGTCAGGCTTGGGGCTTGGGATTCTCAATCTCTCCCTCTCTCTCTCTGCCCTTTCCCCACTGTCTTTCTCTCTCTCAAAATAAACTTAAAAAATTTTTCCATAATATTTCAGTATGCTAATTTCCCTTTATAATTCACTTGTGATATCTTAGGTGTCATCCTTGGCGTCAAGGAACTTACAGTCTAGTGCCAAGCCCAACATTTTGGCAGACATTGCTAAGTGGCTGGCCCAGTCTCAGTGCATAGACCCCTTCTCCCCAACCATTTCCTTCTACACATCCATTAGTAAACAAGTGTAAAGCCCAGCAGTACCCAGTGAGCAGTAAAGCAATATACTATAAGAGCATGGACAGAGAAGTAATTTGAATGAAAGAGATGGGGAAGGTTTATATACAGGAGATGACACTTTGGATGGAGATGTAAGGATGGAGAAATTTCACCAGAAGGAAGTGGAGAAAAGATTCCACATGGATCGAACTACTTGAGCAGTGACCCAGAAGTAGAAGATGCTATATATTCTTAACTGTTCTGGGTTGAACTATCACCGGGATGAAATAGACAATATGAACTACAGTAGATTGGTGCAGACAGGGAGCACATAGATCATGAGTAAATGCTATGAAACCTGGACTGGCTTATGTAGGTGATGTAAGGGAGCCATCACAACTGAGGGACACAAGAGTGTCACTATTAGAGTTACGCTTTAGAAAAAGAACTCCAGTGTCAGTGTGGAGAACACGTTCATGGGTAGGAGAGGTTGGTGGTAGGGAATCTGTTTATTTTCTTTTGTATCTCATTCAGCGTCAATCATACATTACCCTGTTGGATTACTTATCTCTTCTGTGTTAAATATTCATGTCTTGGATTCCAAGATAAGCTATTTAAGGCAGGGATGTTTTTCTTTCAAGCATACTATCACATACACAGAAGTTACCACCCTGCCTTGAACATTATAATAATTTTTATTGTTATTAACTAACATTTATTGAGCAGTTATGTGCTAGACACTAATGCAAAGTTAGCTATATGTACTATCTCGTTGAATCCTTATAATATGCTTGTCCCCATTTTATAAATATGTAAACAGGGATTTCGAGAACTTACTCATTTTCTCCAAATCAAATGGTTAGTAACCAGTGGAGCCAGGATTGAAAACAAGTTCTTTATGACTCCAAAGTTATTAACAACATTGTTGAATGAACTCTCCATAGTGACCAGTCAATGAATACTTTTGATTTGAGTTGTTCTGTATAGGCAGTTATACATATCCATTCATATTGGGAAGACATATCCTGTGTCTGAATTATATAAGTGTGTCTATCCAATATCTTCAAATAAGAAAGTTAATAATGATGGTATGAAGCATGAGTTATATGAATAAACATCATTAAAGAATCAGATAGTAAATAATGTCAGTGCTCTATCCAGATCTCCTAATATCCCTTTTCACTGTCCCTGTGTGTCTCCAGACTTCAGTGCGCTTTTATTCCCATCAGTCCCAAACAATAGGGATTTGGGGAGGATTTTCTTCAATCTACTGGAGACTTCTTTCAACACGTGAGAATTTATGTCTTCCCTGAGTTGACTCTTTGGCGATGCCTCTTTGCCAATGGAGTTTAAACATCCTGCCTTCTTGACTCACATTAGGAAAACTCTTAGGTATAGGTTTTTTTTTCCTTCAGAGCTCCCTGTGGGGTTAGAGTGTGTGGGATTTTGCTTGAGATCAGACCCTCATTTGGCTTCCTCCCCTTCTCTGTCCTTTTTCCTTCAGACTTTTATTGTTTTTTTTCTTGATAAATCCCTTGCAGGTGAACCTTCATCTCAGGATCTGCTTCTGGGGAAGGGGAAGTTGACTTGGGAAAATTATACATTAAAATCTAATGAATCTGCTTATGTTTTCTTCTTTCTTTTCATTGTTTAACATGGTGTGCATGCCTTTGTAAGAATCAGTGACCAACGTTACATGCAGTGATTTATTAGGATGCCTTGTGTTATTATATGACTTTTAGTGAGATTTTATTTGACCTTTGATACTTTTTGTAGCAAACCATGCAGAAGAGTTTTCTGCTGAGTGTGTTCATGTATAAAAGTGCACCTTATGTGTGTTTGCTGAATAGAAACTAGAAATTGCCTTAAAAATTCCACTATTGAATTTTTAGGAGTTTGAAAATTTTAAGTTCTTAAGTTGTATTCCAAATATAGCGGATGTGCTTTTTAAAAATGGGTACATTTTGAATTCACATGGTTCAGACAATTCTGTTTCTTCCAGCATTATGAGAAAAACATTGATATGTTTTCTTCCTTCATTTCCCGAGCTGCGCATTTTATTTCTTCCAGCAGGACCATGGATAAGCAAATCATTCCAAATTTAGCACATTGGAAATGTCTCATGTTTAAATCATAGATGTTTTTATGGGTTGTGTGCCTTTTGCTAACTTTATCTCCTGCTTTGCTTCAGGTAATATTCTGACTGCCAGCAATTTCTTGTGCCTCCAGACTGGTGATGATGTTCAACTCTCAAAATGGCCAGGTCATAATAAATACACTTTAAATAGAGCTCAGTAGTGCTTGTGATTTGCCAACTAACTGGCTTCTCTTCCTTCCAGCCTTAGATTGTAAATTATTAGATTGTAAGTGATTAATGTGATCCCATCAGCATCCTAGTCCTGCTTTGGTGGCTAACATGGAATAGAGCTACCTAATCTAGAAATTCTCCTTGAACTTGGAGGGAAAACAGACATGGCAGGAGGATGGGGGATTTTAGTTGAAGAAAAGATGTGTTTCCATTCTTAGCACTTTCAAAATATGTAGTATTAGTTATTTCCTGCATCTTGGAGGTTACATTTTAAATCCCAAGTAGAGTACCTTCTAAAGCCTTACAGTAGAATGGATGCTCTCAGATAAAGTGTTAGCTGACCCCTCCAGTATTGAAGGCCCAGTGTGTGTTAACCAGAGGAACCACCGTAGGATGGAGAGGCAGATGAAGGGAACGGAGTTGATACCCAAAAATGAACAAAGAGAAATCTGTCAAGTTGTAGAGCCTGTTGGATGCCAGGCATGAGAGATGAAGCCGATAGGGCAAGAAGTGAGCTCAGGCAGGGGTGAAGGGGAAGGTGAGACAGGGGACAGAAATGAGGCAGGAAGATTTGGGACTTTGCAGTATTCTGAACTGAGATGGCAAGGGCTTCCTTTTGATGCTTTGGTGTTTTGATCCATGTTAAAACTGTGGGACCAGGAAAACAAATACTATATTAAAATCCTCTTACATAATAGTTAAGAGTGATTCACTCTTTATAATTGAGGGGCACTGCAGTAGGCAGTGAGGTTACAAATAATAATGATAATCAGCATTATTGTGATAATAATAGTAATAAAAAATAGCTTACACTTACATTGAGCTTACTTGTATGGTATATATTATGTGTCAGATACTTTTCTAAGGGCTTTACGTATATTAGCTCCTTGCAACTCTTTGAGGCGTTACCATTGTTTTTGTTTATTTTTGTTTTTCAGTCGTTACCATTTTAATTCCCATCTTATGGATGGTGCATCTGAAGCACAAGAAGGTGAAATGCTTTGCTCAGCGTCCCTCAGCAGGTAAGTGGTGGGGCCAGCATTCAAGGCCCAGGAAGTCTGGCTTCAGGGTCTGCAGAAAACTGCCCTTAAATAATCTGCTGTTATGTGGAGAGGCAGGAAATGAATTAACCATGTAAATAACCATAGAACTCACTTTGTCCTAAATATTGAATTGGTGTTCTGCATAGTAGATGCCTCAGGGGCTTGCAGCTGGGAGAGAAGGTTGTGTGTGGCAATTTGTAGAGGCAATAGAACATGAAAGGTTCAAAAATCAAACTCAAATTTCTGTGAACAAAAGGCATTCGTTGATGACCTAACTGAAGAATCTAGGAGTGCATCTGGCATGGGTGCCTCCCAGGCTGCAAACGATGACATCAACAATATTTGTCCTTCCTTCCTCCGACTTTCCTTTCTTCTGTCGTCATAATTCTCAGCAAAGTTCTCTTCACGCAGGCCAGATTG
Organism: Hyaena hyaena; assembly: GCF_003009895.1. Lineage (NCBI taxonomy): Eukaryota > Metazoa > Chordata > Mammalia > Carnivora > Hyaenidae > Hyaena > Hyaena hyaena. The sequence continues at coordinate 1,427,219 of NW_024080911.1, forward strand.
CCCCTAATGGCCTCAGGAGTACATTCTGTCAGCTTTACACCAACAGTCATGAGCTCCTCCACCTCCATGTTTCTAGAAGCAGCTCTGGGATCTGATGGTCACAGAGGTGAATTTCCATGGATTCAATGACATTTCTGCTTCTTGAGCCAGTTACTGCATGTGGGCCTGGGTTATTTATGCATCCCTCACCCCAAGGTGTGCCTCCCAAAGTTACATGGATGAAGTGTGTAGGAGATGTGGTTTCCCAAAAGAACATCTAAGTGCAGTTGCCAGAGGGAGGGGAGATGATGGACTCTGGGAGAAAAGTGGGCAAAACCTCAGATCTCTTGCCTCTATATAACCAGGTGATGTATTAACTAACCAAGTCAAGTACCCGGACAACTAGGAAAAAAGGAAGCATATGAACGTGCCAAAATCACTTGGACACTCAGAGAAGGAGGGCTTGATGGAGAAATTGGGATTAGAGTTGGATTATAAAGATACTTTTGAGAAGTAAGGCTAGGGAACATAGAAGACAAGTCTTCTACGGTGTGTGGAAAGGCAGTATTAAAACCATATAAAGCAAAACAGAATGTGTTCTGAGAAGGGCAAAAGTTCAATATGAGAGGAAGAAAATGGAATAGAGAAGGTAAATTTCAAACGTTTGATTTTAGCCAGATTATAGAGAGACCCTGAATGTCAGCCTAAGAAATATTTAAAATTCCTAAAATGTTTGTTTGTTTGTTTGTTTGTTTGTTTAGAGAGCTTGTGTATGAGCCAGGGAGGGACAGAGAAAGAGGGAGAGAGAGAATCCCAGTGCAGTCCCTGCACTGTCAGCACAGAACCCAATGCAGGACTTGAACTTATGAACGATGAGATCATGACCTGTGCTGAAGTCAGACACTTAACTGACTGAGCCCCCTGGTACTCCTTTAAATTTTATTATGTAGGCAATGGATAACCACTGTTTCCTCAGACAAGTAAGGTAAACCCAACACTGATTTAAGAAGATTAATCTAGAGAAGATGGTAGCACATCAGGAATCCACAAATCATTTGCTAGTTTCATAACGGGCAGTGTCCATGCATCTGAAATTTGTTAGAGGAAATCACCCAGTGGGGCAGATCGATATATTGATTGATCCTGTTCATCAAACTCAAATGAATACACAGCACTGCTTTCTTTAACAACTAACTCTCTAGAATAAGTATTTTATACATTTTCTGCTTTGCATAGCTTCTCTTTCTTCTGCCTTTAGTCTTTCTCCACGCCCACTGCCCCACGCCTGAGCCCACATGCTTCCATTTCCACCTGGACCATTAAAATACCATATTCCAAGTTGATTCCACCTTGGTTTTGTCTTTGCCCCATCTGTGGCTCTAGTCCAAACACAGGGTGCTGGGAGTGATATGGTAGAGCCAATCTTTCAAAATTAACTTTGTGAAGTCCCAGACGAAAGGAAAGGAAAGAAACAAAGAGGTGGATAGAAGGATACTGACCTTGCTTTTAGGCCGAAGAGAGGAAGCCAGTAGAGAAAATTATAATACAAAGAAAACCAAAGGGGTTACATGTTGGAGCAAATGCCCAGAGTGGAGAAGCATCATGGTATCTTAACATAGACACCTGTTATGATAAAATGGGGAGAAAGGAGCAAAGACTTAAGAAATGTCATAGCTGGCAAAATGGTAAACCTACCTGCGCCTCTCACTTCCTAACCTGATCTCAAATCTGGGGGTGCTACAGGGGCGCCTGGGTGGCTTAGTCGGTTAAGCGTCCGACTTTTGCTTAGGTCATGATCTCGCGGTTCGTGGGTTCAAGCCCCGCGTCGGGCTCTGTGCTGACTGCCAGCTCGGAGCCTGGAACCTGTTTCAGTCTGTGACTCCCTGTCTCTCTGACCCTCCCCTGCTCACGCTGTCTCTCTCTCTCTCTCCTAGAAAAAAAAAAAAATTAAAAAAAAAATCTGGGGATGCTACAGAGGCAAGTACATACTGGAGAAATGTATTCAGTTCTTTGTTTAATCACCTTTTAGGCCTTTCTGTGCATATTGGGACTTAACTGTGACCCACTGGTCATTAGCCCTTATGGAACATAGGTTGAACTGGGAACTAGGAAGCTCATGTTAAATTGTGAGAATCTCCTGAGGACCTAAGGAAGAGTGCAGAGTAATACGCGTGGCAAAGAGGCCGGGGCATCTTTTTAATTTGTACTCATTTTTCCTTTGTGGTTTGTTTACACCTGACTCACAAGGCAGCCCCCAAACCCACAGATTCAGCTAAGCCTTGGCCAGCCTTTCTGGAGTGGTAATGTTAAGTGATGCTAACAGATTGGGTTGTTTCAGGAGCACTGAATGTTAGAAGCGGGCAAAGGGGCTGAGTCCAATTACACCGCCTATAAGAAGACAGCGGGGTAGTGTTTTCGCACACGTTTCTTGGAAACTTATCAAACAGACAAAACTTAAGTGTAATCAAAGACTTGAGTAACATAATTAATATGTCCCAGATAATAGACTTATACAGAAATATAAATATAAAATATACATAGAAAAATTTTAGAATTGCTGAATGCTCCTAAAACACTCATAAATCATAAAAATACTATGTGACAAAGAAGTTTGAACCAATGAAAGAATCAACATGAAAACTCAAATCAGAAATCAGTAAAAGGGGTGCCTGGGTGGTTCAGTTGGTTGAGCGTCCAACTTTGGCTCAGGTCATGATCTCACAGTCCGTCGGTTTGAGCCCCGCATCGGGCTCTGTGCTGACAGCTCAGAGCCCAGAGCCTGCTTCAGATTCTGTGTCTCCCTCTCTCTCTGCCCCTCCCTGCTCGCTCTCTGCCTCTGTCTCTCAAAATAAAATAAAGACATAAAAAAAAAAGTTTTTTAAAAAAAATCAGTAACAAAAGGAAAGCTGAAAAACTGCCACAAGTTTGGAAACTAAAATCATAATTTTAAATAACTCTTGGGGAAAAGGACAAATAATGATAAATTAATAAAATAATTAGAATTGATTTACCAAATGATTATATGACAGAATTTATGGAATATAGCTAAGGCAGTGTTCAGTGGAAAATGCATAGCTTTAAAAAAATATTTACCATAGTAAAAACTGAAGCCAAATGAACTGGTTGTTCAACTAAAAAAGAATTAGCAATGTGCAATGTGAGTAAAACAAAAATTAGGACAGTAAGTTAACATTTATATTATAGCATTCATTGACCCAGACATTGTTATTGATGCTTAACTCACTTGACCCACAATAATACAGATACATGCAGAGATCACTGAAGTTGAGAAGTAATGAAGAATATGAATCAAACAAAAATTAAAATAGTTAAATAAGATCTTTTTATTTTTGCATTGCATTTCAGCAAATTACCGAGGAACAGATAATTCCTACCCTACTGATTTATTTCCAGAAAACGGAAAGACATGTCCAATTCATTTATTTCCAGTTTTATTGGGAAACAGTTGACGAACATCACTGTATAGGTTTAAGATATACAGAATGATGGCTTTGTTTAGACCCAATTCATTTTATGAGACTAGAAAAACCATTCTTCCAAACATGAAGGAATGAGAAAGAAAATTATAGACCTTTTTCACTTGCAAATATGAGTGACTAAATGCAAATGAGATATTAATCCTACAGTGTAACAACATATCATGATTAAGTAGGGTTTATCTCAAGAATCTAAGTATGGTTTATAACTGAGATTCACTACACCAAATGGATTAAAGAAGGAAAATCACATGTTAACTGAATAGATGCCGCAAGTGCATTTGATGGCATCCAATTCCTATTTACAATTGAAAAAAAAATCTGGACAACTAGAAATAACTGGAAATTACTTCCCTTGATTAAAGCCTACTACAAACACTATGTAATGCCATTTGATAATACTAGGATCCCCACTCCCACCATTACTGTTCATCATGGTCCCGACTCATGCATTAAAAAAAAGAAAAGATTAAAAAAGATTAAAAAAAAAAAAGTAGAAGACATATCAAATCAGGATAATACACCCCATGAAACCTAAACATTTTTAGTTACTTAAAAACCCTGAGTTTCTTTCTTTGGGTTTTTTTTTTTTGTCATTTTAATATTAAATATACTGTTAGCAAAAATTTTTTAAATATGTAGACAAAGTGTCTTCATGGCTTCAAAATATAATTCCAGATCAGGATGGACACTCGAGGGAGGTGTGATCTGCGCAGAGGGCACCGGCCCCACTGTGTGCAGAGCTGAGGATGGGGGTGCTCTGGAGGCCCACTTGGCTGGGAGCCCACTTGGGGAGGCACACCCCCGCCAGCAGGACCTGGGAACCCTCCCCTCAGCAGCTCAGACCATTCATTTGGTCTCACTTGCCTGGAATGGACCCCTGCTCCCTGCTGCTTTCTCTCACCAAGGGTCCCTCCCTCATCTCCCTGTAAGGGGTCTCTGCTTCTGCCCAGCCCTGGGCAGTGGGCAAGGCCGGGAGAGGAGCGGGGAAGCCCACCCAACAGGAAAGTCATCACAGGCTTCCCGGGACCCTGGGGAGGAGACTCGGGCTACCTGACGGGGTCTTCACCCCCAGAAGTCAACGGCAAGAACAGAAAGGGGACAGAACAAAGAGGAGACGTGAAAGGCACCACTGGACATGTGCATGAGGCAAACACGCCCTCTCAGACCCTTTCACACCTGTGTGTGGAGCCATCTATGAAAATGGACCCTCTGGTCACCCTCTGCCTGGAACCAGATCACACAAGTCAGGTGTGAGGTCAGCCAGACTGAAAAACAAAATCAAAGGAAATCAAGGAACTCCAAACGTCTCATTCGGAAATGAGTGCTTCTGTGTCTCTGTGACACCTAGTAGGCCCCAGGGGACTTCTCCATGAGACCAGTTCCCTGAGGCACCTCAACACCTCGAGCTGCCCACCCCCAGGCCACACACTGTCCCAGGGGCTCCCACTTTGGGAAGATCAAGGCTGCTGCTGCCTCCCTGTACTCTGTTCACAGAAAGCAGAAAACCCCGTGGGCCTTAAATTGCCCTGTGCCAAGTGCCTGCTCAAGGGGGAGCCAGGGCCGTGCCAGATGCCACAGGTCCCCGCAGGAGCCGCCGTGCCTACGGACAGAGGGTTAGGGCCTGAGGCCTGGCCTCACTGGTGTGGCCTGTGGGATAGGGGTGGGAACTTTCCCAACCAGAGGAGGTGACCTGGGTGCCCAGTTTTCAGCAGACGCCTCCAGGTTAGGACTCAGACTCGAATCTATGGTGATTCTTCAAATCCGCTGCCAGGAGGAGGTGTGACCCTCCTCGGACCATTACAATCAAGGTGAGTGGGCAGCAGAGGGGAAGCTCACTCCTGGGGCCCTACTTTGGCTGTAGAGTCCAGGGTCCTTCCCTTGAGAGAAGCCTGTTCTCTCCACTGGTGACAGAGGGGTCCTGTCGTCCGGGAAGTAATGGAAAAGGCAGGACAGGCGGCGTCGGGCGGGGCTGGCCCAGGCTGCACCTACTGCTCGGCTGAACAGGGTCCTGCCCCACCTCTCTGCGGCCTGGAGGCCAGGACTCTCCTTGCACTCAGGTTTGCTCCCCCTGTGCAGGTGGAGTCTGGCTCTGAGTCCCCTGGGCAGGGTGTCAGTAGAACTAGGAGCGTGTCCAAGGTCACAGAGTGCCAGGAGGTGGCGCTGGTCACTCCCAGGTCTGGGCATTTAAGGCAACGCCTCCAGGAGCCAGGGCCAGGCCTGGGGAGGAGGGTTGGGGAAACTCTGGGAGCATTTCAAGGGCCGCTGGCTCTACTCTTGGACCTCTGGGACCGAGTACAGCCCCCCCCCCCCCCCCCCCCCCCCCCCCCCCCCGCCTGTTCTACAGGGTGCCCCGACGTGGTTCCCTGGGTGCAACCAAGCGCACCCTGGCCCCACGGGCTCGGAAACAAAAGGGTCAGCGGTCCGCCGCACGCCGAAGCTCAGCTCCCCGTGTCAGCAGCGGCTGGCCTGCTGGGCCCCTAGCTCCGCAGGCGCCCCGCACGAGCTGCACGAGGCGGTGACGCGGCCGCCCGCGGCGCGCGCGCCCTTGAGCCGGCGGGTGGGCCACGCAGGGCGGCAGGCGCCGGAGGCGGGCAGGTGTGCGGCGAGCCGGGTGTTCTGGGCGAACACCCTGCGCCCAGAAGGGCGGCGCTGGGGGCGGCCGCCGAACTCCGTGCGGGCCCGGGGCGTCTCGTACGTGAGGCCGCTCGGCCGGGGGTAGGCAGCGCCCCCCAGCGCGGAGAGCGCGAGTCCGTGTAGACCGTCTCCAGGCCCTCTTCCCGGGAGACGCGGCCGCAGACGGGAAAGATGGGGCTGTCCGTTGCCTTTGGGGTCACGGCCACCCTCGCTCGGACGGGGCCGCGGTGGGTCTGAGAAGCCGTCGCCGCCGCAGCCGGGGCGCGGACGAGGAGGCGGGCCGGGGTGGGGTGGGGGGGTGCAGGGCTTCCCCGCCACGGCCGCAGGGCGACCCGGGCTGCGCGGTGGGGGGCTCCGCGCGCGCGCTGCTGGGGGGCGGGGCCGCACGAGCCCCCCGCGCCCCGGGCGGAGGAAGCCGTCGACGCAGGTGCAGTAGAGGAGCCGCAAGGCCTCTTCGGCACAAAATCTTTTTGAAGATACTTGGAAGATGATTTTGGTTCCGCCCGGGGCCGGAGCCCCAAGACAGGAGGGAGGTGAGAACTTGCCTGTGACCGCTCTCCCACCAGAGAGCTGAGGGCAGGACACCGGGCACCACGGCTCCGCCTCCGCAAGTTAGTTTCTTGCTCACACTAAACGTTCCTGATAGGCTGGCAGAGGGGTTGGGCTCACTGTCGCTCGGAGAGGGAGGCTGATGAAAGCGCCATCATCTTCAGCATTGCCAGTCATCACGTCTAAGGGAAAATGACAACCTGGGAAGGCCAGGCATCCACAATTAAATGCCGCGTTTCCAAAGCGAGAATGTCATTTGGTTCAAAACTCAGTTGGCCAGAAACAGTCACACGGCCCCACCCATGGGGTGGGGGCGGGGTAGGCAGGAGGTGGAATCCTAATAATGAACCTGGGAGGGGAAGGTATGGAAATAGTGGTGGACGTTTCTAACGACTCCCACAGAAGCATTTTCATAGGAAATGAAGAAAGGACACAAAACTACCTCTTTGTAGATTTATGAGTTTCTACATAAACCAACAAGAAAAGAAAACCACCAAATGATTATGACTAATAAGACCTTGTAGCCGTGTTGCTGAAACATCAGTCTAGAAAAAACTAATAGTGATACAAACGTCACCTATCATTGGTATTTCTCCCAGTTTCACACCAACTTCACTGGCTGCTCATTATAATCTTTTTGTTTCATTTCCTCTGCATCTCTGTGCCATTCTTAATGTTGGAATACACCAAGATCAGCTCTTGGACCTTTTTGACCTATTTTCTCTTCCTTGGTGATCTCTTCTAGTTTTCTAGTTGAAATGGTAATGTTATAAATGTATATCTCTTGAACACATCTGGACTCTGAGCTCCAGACTCACATATACAACAGTCTACTCAAATGTCACTTGGGTGTCTGATGACATCTAAAAGGGACCTTAGTGATCCCTTTATATAATGGCATCTAAAAGATTAAGGGAGTTTTCTTCCCTTCATTTGTTCTTAGAAACTCTTCCCCATTTAGAAAATGACAACTGCATCTTTGAAAACCTTGAAATCATCAGTGATTCTTCTCTCTTCAATCCTCCACTGCCCAGTTGTCAACAAATCAAGAATGTGACTCCTCATACTGCCTCCATTGCTATTAATTAATGTAAATCACCATCACCTCTTGTGGTGCCTATTGAAATAGTCCCTAATTGGTCTCCTTTTTCTACTCTTGCCCCACCTATAGCCTAATGTCAACACAGTAGCCTAAGTAAACCTAACATCTGGATCAACCATGGTGTTTGTACAGTGGCTTCCCATCCCAGTCAGAGACTGTGCAAGGCAGTGTGTAAGAACCCAGTCTCCAGAATCAGACTGATTGTGTTAGACCCAATCAGTCATGTGACCCAGCTACCTGGCCTTGGGCAAGTTACTTAAGCTTTTTTTGTGCTGTGGTTTCCTCATCATCAACAGGATTGTTGAGAGGATAAGGTAAATTAATATGGGTAATGTCCTTGGAATGGTGCCTGGCCGACAGTAATGCAATATACGTGTCAGCTGTTGCTGTTATTTCAGTAAGCACCACAATTCTTAAACTTTTTAAAATGTTTTATTTATTTTTGAGATAGAGAGAGACAGAGCATGAGTTGGGAAGGAGCAGAGAGAGGAAGACACAGAATCTGAAGCAGACTCCAGGCTCTGAGCTGTCAGCACAGAGTCTGATGCAGGGCTCGAACCCATGAATTATGAGATTCTGACTTGAGCCAAAGTTAGATGTTTAACCAACTGAGCCACCCAGGTGCCCCAAACACCAAAATCCTGAAAATAACTTTTAAGGCTCTACACTGCCTATCTACCCTATGATAAGCTCTGTGGTAATCAGGAACTTTTGTCTGTTTTCCCAGCACATAAAATAATGTCTCAGTCACAGCAGGTGCTCAATAAATATTTGTTAAGTGAATTATTGGATAATAGAATAAATGAATTGAAGAGGGCTGTTAAATATAAAGAAGAACTCAGAATCTAGTCCTTATTAAATGATACAAATTGCACCACAAATCATGGGGAAAGGAAGGACTTTTTAGTTGATACAATTGAAGAAGTTTGCTTTTTATGTGAGAAAAGTTAAAATTGATGTTCTTAAAGTCTATATATACCAATTAGAAAGCTACACTTAAAAATGCGACTTTCTAAATAAAACACTAAAGCACACATCCTAAAAGTTAAAAGTGGGTTGAGCAAAGTTAGCAGAAGGAAGAAAGTAATAAAGATTGAAGCACATGTAAATGAAATAAAGAATACAAAACCAGTAGGAAAAAATCAACAAAACCAAGAGTTGGTTCTAACTTTGAGGGACGTTTGGCAAGGGCAGCCAAGACGGAACAGTGGTGTTTTCTGTTGAACTGAGTAGAATGAGATTGGTGATATTATAATTTGAAAAGTAAAAGAAATATGACTTTATTTTATATCCAAACCAGTGAAGGAAGGCATACCTGTTACTGACCTTGTGAATCATTCTACATAAGCAGGGTCATAACGTACCTGCTGGTTTAGAACTCATTGTTTTTCCTTTAACAGTGTGTTGTGGGCATGTTTCTATGAAGTAAATGTTTACATGTAAAAAAAAAATTTTTAAGATCTCAAAAAAAGAGTGGGTTAGATTAAGACTATAAGAAAAGTAAGGATTTTTGGCAGTGAGAGTAACAAAACAATTTACCAAATGGGAACCAGGAACTATATTTACAACACTAAAAACCACAGGATTATTATCTAGAACATAATAGATCTGCAGTTAAAGTAAAACAAAGTAGGAAATAATGAACAGATGTGAATTGGTAATTCACGAACAGGGGAACCTAAGTACTTTTAAGTTATCAGAGATTCTTACGCTCACTAATAATCAGAGAAGTGTAAATTAAAACGGTAATGATACAATCCTTTATACTCTTCAGATGGGTAATACAATGCTGATACAATCCTTTCTACCTCTGAGATTGGTAATTAGGAAAATAGCGAGCACTGGTGATGGGAATGAAATGGGAATTCTCATATTCTGCTGGAGAAAGTATAGACTGGTAGAAATCTGGGGAAGAGAAATCTGGTAGTACTAATGAAATTATATATGTGCATCCCCTAACACTCCCACCACCTTGTTCTTGGTTATAGACTCCTCTTCAACATGTCTAAGGATCCCTGTTTGCATCACAGTTTGTGGTAGCAAGAAGCTGGAGGAAACCTTGGCTGGAGAAAGGGTAAGTACAGTGAGACAGGTGCACACAAAAACCAATCATCTAGTATGAAGAAGCAATAATCATACAGCACGTCTTGAAAGTGTACATCTTGAAAGTGATATTATTGAGGTGAAACTAATAAAGAGGAAGAACCTGATTTATAGGTCAATACAATTTATATAATTTACATAAAGTAAGACTACATTTGTTAGAGTAGGAAAGGAGGTCAGCTCATAGTCACACTACTGATTCTTTTTTTTTTTTAATGTTTTTATTTAATTTTAAGAGAGCACATGTGGAGGAGGGGCAGAGAGAGGGGGGGACAGAGGGTCCAAAGCAGGCTCTGTGCTGACGGTGGTGAACCAATGAGGGGCTTGAACTCAGAAACCATGAGATCATGACCTGGGCCTAAGTTGGATGCTAAACCGACTAAGCCACCCAGGTGCCCCTCATACCACTGATTCTTGTTCGGTGATTCTGTGCCTGCTCATTTCCCAGTGTGGGTGCCTCTGCCTCCAGGATTGGGCTGCAAAGGCAATACCTGACATGTTTATTGTGACGGAAGGCATGAAGACAGCTGCCTTTTACTGCAACTAATACACCTGGAAAAGGGACTAGGCATCCCCAGAGTCCCTTAGCACGGAGCTTCTTCAGAAATGCACAGAGCTTCACAGGTGATCAAATTTAGGGCCAAAAAAAGATGTTGGAAGCCTAGAAGAAAAACGCCTTCTTACACCTAAGTAACTAAAGGTGGGAGTAATCCAAAATCTTTATAAAGGGCATTTTCTAAAACTATCACTGCGGTGTCTTAGATTTTCCATATCAGACATTAACCAGTCTTTGGCCTTTGTCATTCTTAAAATACAGCTACTATTGCTTGAGCTCTTACTATGCATTGGGTAATGCAAGCTGTTAGCCACAGCTTCTGCCCAGATTTCAATAAAACCAGTGTAAACAGTTCGTAAATTGCCCAGTAAACTTGTCAGAACATGTCTTTGCCAGTGTGATCTGTGATTTATTTGCCTTGTGTTACGGATTTTAAATCTCCCGTATTCTAGGCAAGTCCCAAATTATGAACCAATTTCACTTCAGAATTTATTTGGTGACCTTATGGTTGGGAAATGAGCATGTCTTTTCACATGAAAAGAATGGTAAATGCAGACTAACCCACTTTCCTGGGCACTGGGTTCGCAGCCAGATTTTGGAGAGTCTGACGTTTATACTTAGCCGTTTCCCGGCAACACTTACAGGTGTGCTTTATACGCTGCAACACACCTACACATGAGCGACACTGCCCCTAGGGAAATAGGCTGTTTCTTAAGCTACAGAGATACTGGGGAGGGATTGCAGGCAAGGTAAAGTGGTTTCCCTAGACCACTGGATCTGAGTCCTTTCTGGGTATTGAAATCTCCCCTAAGCATATTCCAGAAAGGACCATGGGGATCCCGGCAGGTAGGTACGGGTCAGGTGCGGAAGCCTCACAGCTGATGCTGTTACACGGCCGGGTTGCCGAGCGGCTCCACGGTCATCCAGTCTCTGTTCCCGTCCTGCTCGCCTCACCTCACCTGTGCTGCGGGAACAGGCAGCCTGTGACCGCTGAAGTCCAGATGCAGGTGGTTGAAGACCTCAACCCTGCTAGTTTGTGGAATCTAACACGTGCCCAGACTGACAAACTCCCATCTACAGCCTCACCTTCTCATGGTGTGGCTTATAGAACTTAGAGATTCTCGTGAAAGTGACCCCTCCTTTTGTTTTAGTAATGGATGATCAGGATGTTGACTTTTGCTCTGAAGAATATAAACAAGAGAAGTCAAACCCCACTGTCTGAAGGGGGACAGAATAGGTCAGATCTTGAAACGGGTTCCGTGGGCGGCATGCTGTCCTTTGCTCATTCATTCATGCAGAGTGTCAGCATATGCTTAGCGGGGGTCTGCTCCGGCCAGGCCCTTCTCTAGGTGTAGTGGCACTGCGGTGGGGGAACAACACAGATGGGAGTCTGTTTAGACATCAGTGAAGTGTGTAAAACATGCTGGATGGCAGGAAGTGATAGAAAAGTAAGTTGGGAAAGGGGCTTAGGGAATTTTCAGAGCTGAGGGATAAAGAAGGCCTGCTGTGTTGCATAGGCAGGTGACATGTCTGGGACGGTGGAAGAATGTCAGGAGGGGCCGGAGGGGCCTGAGTGGGGTGTGAAGGAGAACGTAAATAGAAATAATGAGAAATGAGGTTTGCTCGATTTTGAACCATCCCTCCCACCACTCTACAGGTAGTGAAAGGACACCACCTCCCCCTCTCCTGTCACCCTCTCCAAGGCGTAGCACCTTTGCACCAAGACCGACATGGTCTAGGGTCCTATTTCCTGCACCGCCTGATTGGGCACTGTGTTAGTCTTACCCAGGACTTCTCTAGCTTTCTTCCTCACATGCCTTCTTTCTCCCTCTCCCTCTTAAATATTTCTTGCTTCTGTGAAGGTGAGAATGGCTATGCGTTAGAAAAAAACAGTCTAATTTAGGTCTCACTAAGGTGCTTGTCATTGGAATAAATCTTTAACTGATGTAGTATCACACACTGGGAGGAACAGAGTTCTGGAACTGCTTCCTTTACCTGGGAACTGGCTCTGGGGTCAGGGCCTATAGCTGGTTGTTCACCATCTTTTCCCTTTGCTGACTCTGGAACCCATAGGCTCAAGAACATCAGGACCTCTATCTGGTGTTTCTTTGCAGTGATGGACACATTTGATGGTGGGAAGGGCTGAATAGGGCGGGCTTTGCCCAGAAACCCCATGAGTCAGCTGGTGGTGGTGGTTTGTGATCTGGAGCGCTCACCAAGCTGAGGATACCCCCTTTGTGAACTTAGGAGCCTGGAATGGCCTTCTGAGAGGATGAGAGAAAACTTCACGGAGCGCCCTGGGCCTTTGCTGTCATGGCCATTGAGTCAGAGTGCACGAGGTAGGGCAAGCAGCTGGGGTCCAAAGCAGAAGACAGGATAAATGAGTCCATGAACAGCAGGCCAGGATTTCCAGAGGAGCTGCTGCTGCTGCCTCCTGCTTTGAAATAGAAGAAAGAAAGCAGATGGTAGTACATGGCTCAAAGAGAGTGAGAGGTGACAGAAGGGACATTCTCAGGAGCCTTATGAGCACCAAAACAGGTTTTCATTCAGGATGACCCAAACCTAGATTTAGAGTCTGTCAGGGGCGCCTGGGTGGCTCAGTCCATTAAGCGTCCGACTTCAGCTCAGGTCATGATCTCATGGTTCATGGGTTTGAGCCCCACATTGGGCTCTGTGCTGACAGCTCAGAGCCTGGAGCCTGATTCAGATTCTGTGTGTCTCTCTCTCTCTACCCTCCCCTACTCTCTCTCAAAAATAAAGAAACATTAATAAAAAAAATTTAGAATCTATCAGCCCCCTCCCCCCAGCCTCTCTTACTCATCCATCCACCTATGTATCAATTCCATCCATCACTTATCTGTCTATCTACTTACATGCCCATGAAAAGGAAAACCCACATTATCTAGAAGGAGAGAAAATAGGTCAAATCCTAAAGTCTATTCCTTTAGCATCCAGGCTGGGTGGCTAATTAAGAGATTAGAGATTCAGGGGCCCCTGGGTGGCTCAGCTGGTTTAGTGTCTGAGTTTGGCTTAGGTCATGATCTCACAGCTCATGAGTTCAAGCCCCTCATTGGATTCTCTGCTGTCAGCACAGAGCCTGCTTTGGATCCTTTGTTTCCCTCTCTATCTGCTTCTCTCTCTCTCTCAATAATAAATAAACATTAAAAAATAGAGAGAGAGATCAGAGATTTATTCACTTGGCAAACAAATACACAGACACACGCATACAAGGATGTTATCACTTTCCATTAGAATCAGAGGAACACACACATAATCATAAAGACCCAAAGTCACTCTCAAGGCCCAAGTGAAAAGTTAAGAGTTTCAGCTAATTTGGCTATAAACCCAAGGCTTTCATACAGGTTAACCAGAGGGCGTGAGGGGCATTGCAGGAGGGCCCGAACTGGAGTAGTGAACACCAGGGGTGAGGACAGCACCCTGGAGTGAACACCTCTCACAGCCTCATCCTCCAGGCGCTTTGTCACATGTGAGCAGGAGAAGAACTTGTGTTCCTGGACTTCACCTAAAACCATGATATTGGCTTCGCCGTTAGGTGGTAAGCGGCACAGACACAGACATGCGGCTGGAGGGCTGGTGACTCTTCTGTGTTGTGGCAAAAGAGGTACTAGCAGTTTCACTTGTGATACCTCTGAACACTGACCTCGTGCTCACTAAGCCTGCGGCATTAGGGAAAGGCGACACGTTTAGAATGTTGGTGTGGGTTCTTTTGCTTTATTTCAGCAAAGTCCTGTGAGAGAACTGGACCGAGGCTGCCACGTGTAAGCGGAGAAGGAGGAATGGAGCTCTGTTCCCGGAAGTGCTCTTCCTGTGGACGAGACTCCTGAATGCCAGACAGGGAATTGGAGGTACAGTGGAGTTCTGCACCCCAGATGGAAAAAGAAAGTTCACAGGTGATTCTGAGGAAGCCACTTAGAAGACCACAGTGCCCAACCTTTCCCCCAAACGTCTTGTTGAAGTTCCTGGCAGACAAGGTGAGACCAGCCTGTAGAGAAAATCAGACCTGGGCTGCTGCCTTCTCTGCCATGCCCACTTTTTCACAGGGTCTTTGCCTCCTTGCATGGAAAGCTGAGGGGTCAGAGAAGGGGCAGATCTCCAAGACCAGAAATCAAAGGTCAGAGCTTTTAGCAATGTTGATCTTAGTACAGTCGTGAAGGTACAGGTGGCTATGAGACAGGGGCAAGGGAGGGGGGTTCATCCACTTTGGAGGTTCAGGGGCCCTTCTGACTTTCTCTTGCTTTTTCCATGCTTCAGGTTCTTGAGGAACTAATTTTTAACTGACACTTGGCAGACAGGTAGGAATTCACCAAGGGAAATGTGCGATGAAAACCTTCCTGGCAAAGGGCACACTCCAAAGACTGGCAGACCTGAGGGCAGAGTAAACCTCTGGGTTTACTCAGGGTATAACCTCGGCCATTAAATAATGGTCCCTCTTCTGGCGTACTGGAAATGGCACAGACTTTTGACATATTCAGATTTAAGTTTGAATATTCGAGTGACTTCTGTTTGTTATATGACCATTGGCCACGGTAGTATATTCTCTCACAGCCTCCATGTCATCGTCTGTAAAATGGGTGGAATTTGACTATGAGAAATTGTATAAAGTGGGCAGAACTCTGCTGGGTACATAGTAGCTGCTCAGGAAGTATTGATATTCTTCTGACAACACCAATCCCTACACATCTTCACAGCTGAGTGCATCTTTACTGCTTTTACAAATTGTTTCTTCCTTGATCATTTCAACTCCTTCCTTCCCTTCTTTAAACTCCTATGGTTCATTCTCTTATTATCAAAGAATTTAGTTTTTCTTCATACTTTCTTTTGTCTTTTTTAAAGTTTATTTATTTATTTTGAGAGAGAGTGAGAGAACAGCCACAGAGGGCTAGAGAGAGAGAGAGAGAGAATCTCAAGCAGGCTCTACACTGACAGAACAGAGCCCGGCAGAGGGCTCCAGCTCAGGAACCATAAGATAATGACCTAAGCCATGAGCCAAAGCCAGGAGTCCAATGCTTAACTGACTGAGCCACCCAGGCGCCCCCTTTCTTTTGTCTTTAAAACTGACTAACAGGAGGAGCCACCTAGGTGGCTCCATTGACCAAGCATCAGACTCTTGGTTTCAGCTCAGGTCATGGTCTCAGAGCTCATGAGTTCAACCCCTACATGGGACTCTGTGCTGATAGTGTGGAGCCTTCTTGGCATTCTCTCTCTCTCCTTCTCTCTGCCCCTCCCCTGCTCATGCTGTGTCTGTCTCTCTAAAATAAAATAAAATAAAATAAAATAAAATAAAATAAAATAAAATAAAAAAAAATAAAATAAAATTGAACAAAATAAAATAAAATTGACTAACAGGATTGTAACTTTAAGAAAAACTTGCCATAAACCCCAGGGCACCTGGAAAGCTACTGGATGCAGAATTGGTCATTGATGATCACACACTGTAAGAGCCAGAAGGCTTAGGAAAGTTTGGCAGTTGGGCTACAATAAATGCTGAACTTCACGATGCTCATGTATCACAGCTCACAATCGCAGAGCACCTGAAAATGGGCCAATAATATTTATACACTGCAACCCCACAGAAACTATTTTGGTGTAAACGTGCATACATACATGCTAAATGCTGCAGACAGTTAAGAGTTTTTGGGGGTGGGGAGGAGTGAAGGATATTTCTACCTGTTCTTTGATGCGGCACATGCAGGCAGCGATGGTTCCTATTCAGGTAACACCTTCTTGGTGCATTCTGCTTACCTGGTTTGCTTATGGGAAAGAACACCCTGACTGTGTGGCAGGCTAGTTCACTTTAGATGCATTCCTCAGGAATACCCCAAATGGTGGGATACTTGGTACATTTTGACAGTGTACTAAGAACTGAAACTATACTTAGGAGCTCTATGTACTGAACAAACTATGAAAGACAATGAGTACTCTATTGATGTTGAAGGGCTTATTCTCAGGATAGTGTACTTTTTGGGTTAAATCAAGTCTTTCTTCCTAGGAACTGGAAATACCTTTGACGAATGTGGCTAAGGAAGTTGTTTCTATTCTGATTTGTGCCTTGGAGCCGGAAGTCACCTGTTTCTGCACCACTCACTAGTTCAAGGAAATGTTTTATTTTATTATTTTTTAAAAAAAATTTTAATGTTAATTTTTGGAAGAGAGAGAGACAGAGAGCATGAGCAGAGGAGGGGCAGAGAGAGAGGGAGACAGAATCTAAAGCAGGCTCCAGGCTCTGAGCTGTCAGCACCTCAGAGCCCCTCAATGCAATGTTTTAGATCCAGTGTACTTGGGTTTGGATTCTGACCTGCCCCTTACTAGAAATAGTTTTGTGGGGTTTTTTTTTTTTAATTTTATTTCTTTATTTTGAAAGAAAAAGAGTGTGAGTGGAAAAGTGGCGGGGCAGGGTGGGGGGAGAGAGAGAAAGAGAGAGAGAGAGAGAGAAAGAGAGAGAGAGAATCTCAAGCAGGCTCCATATTGTCAGCACAGAGCCTGACATCAGGCTCTATGCCACAACCTTGATCATGACCTGAAGTGAAATCAGGAATCAGATGTTTAACTGACTGAGCCACCTAGGTACCCTAAGAAATATAGTTTTGAATAAGTTTATGAATCTTTTTGAATTTCTGTTTCTTTTGCTAAAAGTGGGTCTAATAAATCTACCTTATGCCACGATCGTGCAATTGGTGACAACAGACACAAAGCTTGTGGCCATGTGTGTGGCACCGGGCTTGTTTGCCAAGAGGTCCAATGAGTAATACTTCTGTTTATTGTGGTTGCTCCTCATTCCTTAGCATGCTCTTCTGTGTCCCACCTACCCCCTCACAGACTGGTCGGGTCCTGGTCGACAGGAAACGCACAATTCCTGGCTTGCTTTCAGCTATAAACCAGAGTCCTCCTCCACCCAACTTGTCCATCTGAGCTCTTGTGCTTCTATAATTTCTTGTATATTAGCTACACCAAAGGAAGACCAACATTTCTTCCAATGTGTTCCATACCTCACCCAAGGGATGATTTTTCTCTGTGCTTTTTGTTAGTGGTTGCGTAGGTGGGGATTTTATAGAACACTCTGCTTAGGAAAAGAAAAAAAAAAAAACCTCAAGCCTGCATGCTGCATCAAAACTTCTCCTCCCATTAATCAAAAACTGACAATGTTTTATTTCTGTATCACATTGCTTTTTACACCTGTCGGCTGAACCACCTGGGATTTTGTGGTTTAAACATTTCATTTTCCTATAAGTATGAGATATAGTGAAGCAGCCACAACAAAAACAGTAAGTTACATGCAATGAACACTGTACTGAAATAGCAAATGCTGCACAGCCTCAGAAAGTATAATCTCCAGGGGTCAATTCACATGAAAAGTTGACTGTTTGATTCCTTACAAGGGTCTTTAAATACCAATGGCTCTCTTTTCCAAGATAGCAAATTTAAATCCTTCCAAGATTTTAATAGTTTATTTTGAAGTACTCTGCTAGTATATAATTTTTATAGACCAATGAAGGCTTTTAGGTAAAATACTCTATCACTTTCAATTCCATTTATTAAATAAGGATGTATGGAAACCCTACTAAATTCAGAGGGACAAACTCCAAAGATTTCTTGTTTATAAACAGCTTCTGTAGTTTCTTCTCTGCACAATATATGACCTGTTTTACATGTAAATAGAGGCTTCTTTTAATTATAATATGTCCAAATCACAATCAGCTCTTTTTTATTTTATGGTATTTATTTTCCAGTGTGAATAAAATAGTTTATAAATCAAAGTAAAATGATATACTCAATTACGCAAACACGACTTTTCCAAAAAGACAAGCAACTAGACTTGACACATTTAACTTCAATTCATGTGTTTTTCAAGTATATTTGGAGCACCTACTATGTGCCAGACATTTTGGTAGTATCCCATATCAGGGATATGAATAAAACAGGAACCTTTCTAAGGACTCAAAATCTATTAAAATGCAAGTTACAACAAAACACGCACAAACAGAGTGAGATAAGATGTATTTAGACTGTTAAGGAGGTTACTACTGGTAAGAGTTCAGGGGTAATCTCTTAATTTCGTGCTCCAACTCCCCCAAGTAATCTCTGGCCCTCCACATTCCCAGCTGATGAAGCCAGAAACATAGGCATCATCCATGAATTGGGCCTTTCCTTCATCTCCCTTGTTCAGTCCATCACCTGGTCCTACCAAACCCTTCCCCTAAATTATGAACCTGCCAGTTCACCTCCATCCCCACTCTTTTCTCCCAAATTCACTTTCCTCAGGTCTTCTTCAGTAACCCGTTGCACTGGTCTCCCTTCTTCCATTCTCGCCACCCTACAGTGCTCTCTCTGCACAGCAGTAAGTAGCGTTTTAAAATATACAGGCCAAGGGCGCCTGAGTGGCTCAGTTGGTTAAATGTCTGACTTCAGCTCAGCTCATGATCTCGGGGTTCGTGGGTTCGAGCCCCACGTTAGGCTCTGTGCTGAGCTGACAGCCCAGAGCCTGGAGCCTGCTTTGGATTCTGTGTCTCCCTCTCTCTCTGCCCCTCCCCTGCTCATGCTCTGTCTCTTTCTGTCTCTCAAAAATAAAAATTAAAAATAATATAAAAATAAAAAATACAAACCAAATCATGTTCTACGGTCTCAAGCCCTTCAGTGGCTTCTTGTTATGCTTAAAATAAAAACCAGCCCCAAACAAGACCTACATGAGTCCACATGATCTGTCCCATGCCTTCCTCATCTCCCTCCACTCTCCTCTTAGCTCCAAATCATAAAAGCTGTGAAATGTACAATTGGTGTGTCATCTTAGTGCTGCAAGTATCTTAACCCCTTTCCCTTTCTACATATGTCTAGCTTGCTCTCACCTCGGACCTGCTGCATGGAACTCGGTCTCCCCAGATATGCTCATGGATGGCTCCTTGTTTTCTTGCAGACCTGAGGTCAGAAGTACCTTCCACACCCTGGATCAATTCACTCTTTATTTCCTTCTTCACAGCACTTACCTCTGAATTTGTGCTGGCCTCTCATTTGTTGATCTTTCCTTCCCAGCCCCTCCCCACTCTGGCCCTCCACACATGCATACGTACTCACAGATGTAAGCTTTGTAAGTTCAAGGGCCTCTTCTATCTTCTTTGTACCTATCCACCCAGCACTTAACAGTGTGTTGAATGGATGAACGAATGATTTCAGAGGGAAAATGGCACTGGAACTATGTAAGATCTTATCAGACCACGATGATGGAGTGAGACTTTAAAACTGTAAGCCACTGCCTAGTGAGAGAGACACTTAAAGGTAAGGAAGTAGCAATACCATGGTTAATATTCCAATTGGGAACAACTTCCTGAATGCAGGTGTAGTATATGGATTGAAATATGCTTCACTCAAGGTAGAGCCAGACTAAGACTGAAAACTAACACTTGGAACGTGTTTTGATTTTTTAAAAGTTTTGGGTATCAGAACTGGTGTCTGCATTCAGAAATAAATCTCATAGATTATATCTTTCCAATTATACCTTCACTGTCTGGTATTTTTAAAAGTGAAATTGAAATTTAAAATTTAAATACTTTTGTGGGGGGTTTTTATGAGTTTGGGAAGATGGGTCATGAGAGTTCGTTGGCGAATACATTCATATACGTGCAACATTCTCCATGACAAGATTACACATGGTTTGCAAGAGTCTTGGAAATAAAAGCTTGTTATCTGTCATGGAAGCTTTTACCATAGGCCTTAAACCAACAGTGACAAGAACCTGGGGGAAAAAATCCCTACCTTTACTAAATTGTCTGGAGGCCATTTTTGTTCTTAATTGAATCTTTCAAGTTTTCTTATGATTTATGGAGCTAGTGGAAATAAATCAGCTTCCATCTTCTCATTGTCTTTATGGGGAGTTCAGCATTTTCCCACGAATCATGAGGATTTGTCAGGTAATTATGGAAGCTGACCTCTTACAAGCCAACGGTGTTGACCTCTCTAGAAACGACAAAATTAGAACGTGGAGAACTTAATGAAGAGGTTTTATCATTTTTTTCCAAATTAACACTTACATTTTCCAAGGAAATGTATAAGCATAATAAATGTCTGATGTCAATGGCATAGACATTCTTATCATCTGATGTGTAATTATTCTGTTTTTCTTTTTTTATTGCTAATTTTCTTTTTAATTGTGAACTTTTTTTGGCTTCTGAAAGTTTGAATTTATCTCTGCATCCCCTCCATGCATAGAGCTCATCTGTTTTCAGAGTTGGACATTCCTTCTGCCCCAACGATATCCTGATTTCCAAGCTAGACTTATTACCCAGGCACTGGGCCCATGGTTTTAAGTGACCACAGGACATTTTCATGCAAATGATCCACTTCCAAATAAAACTCAATAGACTCCACTTAACCAAGAATTTTCTGCATCCATTTGTGTCTGTCTTTCACCTCCTCATCTCCCACATTGCTTCTCTTGTATACCTGTCCTCTATAGCATTTGTTACAGTTATAATAAAATGATTTTCTGTTTGATACATTTCTTTAATATCTGTTATTGGTGCAAGCTTCATGTAAGCTGCTTATATCCCTCATGTGTAGAATGGAGCCTGGAGAGGAGCAGGTGTTCAATATATATTTGTCAAACGAGTGAGGAAATCTAGGTCCATAGTCAAACAAGTGCATGTGTGTGTGTGTGTGTGTGTGTGTGTGCACTCATGCATGTGAGAGACAGAGAAATAGACCCATGGGAAAGGCCTGAAGATTCTAGAAAGCTCTCAGAACATTCAGACCCATTGAGGATGGAAAGTAAGTGTCAAGAAAAAAAAAAGTAAGAGTTGACATTACAAAATTTAGAGTTAAGAATGTTACAGGATGAGGCAGTTCTGTGAAGTGAAAGGTGCCCATGCCTAGCTGTCTCTTTTCATTTGCGTCTGTGAAATGGGGACAACAGCAGAATTCCCTCACATGAGTATCAATTGGGGTTGCATCTGTGAAGCATTGGACCCAGTCCCTGCTTCCTATACAAGAAATTGTTCATCCTTTTGACAATTTTCTTTTAATTCAACAAACTTATAGGCTACTCTTTCTTTTTTTTTTTTTTTAAATAGTTTATTGTCAAATTAGTTTCTACATAACACTCAGTGCTCATCCCCAAAGTGCCCTCCTCCATGCCCATCCCCCCCCCCCCCCCACATCCATCAGTCCTCAGTTTTTGTCAGCATTCAAGAGTCTCTCATGGTTTGCCTCTCTCCCTTTCCCCCACCATTTCCGCCCTTCTTCTCCCCCTTGTTCCTCCGTCAAGTTCCTCCTAATCCTCCTATACGTGCAAACATAGGATATTTGTCCTTCTCTGCCTGACTTATTTCGCTCAGCATAACACCCTCAAGGTCCATCCATGTTGCTACACATGGCCAGATTTCATTGTTTCTCATTGCCATGTAGTATTCCATGGTATAGATAAACCACATCTTCTTGATCCATTCATCTGTTGATGGACACTTAGGCTCTTTCCATGTTTTAGCTATTGTGGAGAGTGCTGCTATGAACATTGGGGTACATGTGCTCCTATGCCTCAGCATTTCTGTATCCCTTGGGTAAATTCCTAGCAGTGCTATTGCTGGGTCATAAGGGAGTTCTATTGTTAGTTTCCTGAGGAAGCTCCACACTGTTTTCCAGAGGGGCTGTACCAGTTTACATTCCCACCAACAGTGTAGGAGGGTTAGGCTACTCTTTCTTAACAGAATATGAAAAAAGTTGAGAAAAACAAAAAGCAGGACAAAGCACAATTTAACAGAATGGATTGCACATGCTTGAAAACCATTCAAATTTTTGCAAAAAGAAGCTTGAAAATGTTTCCTCTGATTTCATCCCATCCTAAATACTGTGTGCATGTGTACAGTATATATCTATATCTGTCTCTTCATCCACAGCTCAAACTGCACCTGTCCATAGTTGTCCATATATTTTAATTAGTGATAGATTTCTTACATTGATATATAAATAAGTAAAAAGTGAGATTTTCTAAAACAGAAAGTTGAAATAATCTCCCTTCTCCACTTTCCTTCCATCCTCCCTCCTTCCCCCCTTCCTTCCTCCTTCCTCCCTTCCTCCCTTCCTCCCTTCCTTCCCCCTCCCTTCCTCCCTTCCTTCCCCCTTCCTTCCTTCCTTCCCCCTTCCTTCCTCCCTTCCTCCCTTCCTTCTTCCTTCCTTCCTTCTCTCTCTCTCCTTCCTTCCTTCCTTCCTTCCTTCCTTCCTTCCTTCCTTCCTTCCTTCCTTCCTTCTTTCCTTCCTTCCAAATGACCAGATCAAAATAAATACCAGAGTAGATTTTTCCTGTTACTTTGGAATATCTCCTGCAGTTTTGATGACCTTAAAATTTGCTTTAGGTACTAAGGGCTAATCAAGTTTTTAAAGAAAGCACCAAAGTAAGTTCTGCTGACCTCTACATCTGGCAAGTGTTGGGCATTGTTCTTTATTCACAGGCTGGGCAGCATTAATCTTTGTGGAGGGAGCCCTCTGTGCCCCACATACCCAGTGTGATGGCATGAAACATCTGTGCACTCTTGACCAGCAGCCTTCTAATAGGAAGGGAGCAAACTGAATCTTGGGCAGAGATCTTTTCCTGAAATACAGAGTCAGGGACTCAAAATTTCCCTCTTGCAATTAAAATTATTGAAAAAATGTTGCAATTATAAAAGACCTTTGTGGTAAAATTGTCTGCATCAGACCAAACCTCTTTTCAACCACGGTCCCAGATGAGGCTGCACTGTGCTATCAAAAGAACAATGGTTAGAGGTAATACTTAGGAGAGGGACTGAAATGTGAGCAAAATTTGTGTAAGAAGAGCATTTCCCTCTTAATGGATTCTGTTAGACTTTGCCATTTAACACTGAGACAAGGATAGATGCCACTTATTGCACAT
The DNA here is from genome assembly GCF_003009895.1 of Hyaena hyaena. NCBI lineage: Eukaryota > Metazoa > Chordata > Mammalia > Carnivora > Hyaenidae > Hyaena > Hyaena hyaena. The sequence goes on from NW_024080911.1 coordinate 1,450,534, forward strand.
TTAACATGTGTTGGGGATTTTGCGTATGTTATTTAATCTTTGCAGCAATCCTGTGAGGCAAATTTTATTATCTTTATTAATCCTCTCTTGTAGAGGAGCAGATTGGAGCATTGAGAGGTCAAGGTCACACGCAGGCCATGCAGCCAGTAGGTGGCCCAGCCAGGGTTTAAACCCAGGCAGAAGGATTCCCAAGGCCACAAGCTATGCAGTGCACTGTTGTTGACTCACCTCTGTGACAATCAGAACCCGTCCTGAGGACAGGGGCTTCCAGTGGGGTGATTATATACAACTGGGTGATCTTTTTATGATTCAGATGGAGGAGCAATGTCTTTATTCACTTCTGTTGGAAAACAAGTGCATGTTTTCTCCTGAAAAATGAAGAACATCAATGAAGGCTTCGATACCTGAAATGGCCCATGTGATCATTTACTTTACTTGCAATTTACCTGTCACTGACCTACAACGGTAACACCTGGCTTTGCTTACTGAAAAGCAGGAGCTCATGATTAACTGCCCCTGACTGTTCTTCTCCCAGAGCCATCTGCAGCTGCTGTGCTTTGCAACTGGAATTTCTGAAGCAATTCCCCCTGACATGAAAATTAGGTTTTATACAAACAGGAGTTTCATAGCAAAAAGGGAAATAAGTAAGGTCACAATAATTTAACACAAGATTTTCAAATAAGCAGAGCCCCAAATAAGACATGGACAGTTTAGATAAAGTCCCCCAAACAAACAACACTTTAACGGGTGAAATTACTTTCCTTTTCTGGTGTCTCTAAACATTTGATGTTATGGACCACATTTTTGGTGCATGTGAGCACAGGGGAGGGACCTAACAGAAGTCAAGGAAATCTTTCTGGATTCTTGAAGGAAAAGGACTTGTCAAGGCTAGAATATGGAAGGGACAATGTGTCTTAGGTAGAGGGGGAGCATGAACAAAGGGATAAAGATGTGGGGGGGAACCAGTTTAAGAAGTTTGGAATGCCAGTGGGAGAGGCAGAATTGCTGCCCAGGTAGGTAGGAGGCAGATCTGAGAAAGTTTTGTGCATTATGTAAGTGAGTCTAATTTTATTCCACAGGCAAGAGGGAGCCACGAAGAGATGTTAAGTGGACTAGTAGCATGGTTACTTGCAGATTTTAGTGGTGTCCACTAGATCGGAGAGAACAAAATGGAGCAAGTTAGGCTACTAGAATGACCATTGTAAGAAAGGATTCCGGCTCAGACTGAGGCAGTGGCAGTGAGCACAGATGGGTGGATGTAAGAGGTCTTTAGGAGTTTGAATTGGTATATGTGGAGACTGACTAGGTGCAGAGGAAGGGAGAAGAGTCAAGGACGACTGTTAGGTTTCTGACCTAGACACTAGGAACATGAGAGAGACTTGTATATCTGTCTGCTAAGAGCAAAGGACCACAGATGGTGGGAAATACTGGCTAGAAAGACACGAGAGGCTATTTGGTGCTGTGAGGTCTTGGAAAAGCAAGAGGATGTAGGCTACCAATGGGAATAGAAGCATCACTTGTAGGAGATGGAGGAGCAAGGGACAAAAAGGAAAGAGGGTGCAATAAGTCTGTGCTGACACAGTGGATGGGGCAGCAGTGCTCAGAAGATTAATGGACTTATTAAATTTTCTCTAAGAGGTAACAGACAAAGCTTGGCTAACCATAAGGATCGGGTGTTAGGTGGGAGAGAGGTGAGGGGTGGTGACGGTATGAACTTTTACAGACAATAGAAAGGAATGTTGCCTAGGAAGAGGCAGAGTGTTGGCTGGACAGGTTAGTGGCTTTGAAAAAGCTGAAGGAAGGCATAAATGGGTAGTTGGTACCATTCTGCTCAGTTCATGATGCATAACTCCACCCTATTGTGCTATACCCCGTTTATAACTCACTATTGTTAAGACCACAGTGATGGCAGGGACAATATTTCATTTAACTTGGAGAATCTTCAGTGTTCAGAACAGGGCATGACCCGTATTAGATGCTCAATATACTTTTGTTGACTTGAAATTTGTGCAGCTATAGAGCAGTAGACATGAAATACTATTAGCAAACAGCACTTTTTTTTTCCAAGTGCATTAAATGGCAGTACCTTGGAGAACTCTGAAAGTAGAACAGTCAATATTTTAGGATGGTTCTCCCAGGGGTGACAGTTCTCTGTATGAACAGGTGTATCTGAAAAGACCAATTTGCTGCCAATAGTCTCTTTCCTGCTGCAGACTTGGGGTTTAATGATTTAAGGCAAGACAGAGCACCTGGCATTGTTTACAGGGCTCTTTCTTCACAGTGACAATATACAAGAGTCTGTGCAAGGATTTCAGGGAGAAAGGTGAAGGGACTTGGAAAAAGTGATAAAAAAGGATAATGAAGGAGAAGAGTGAGCTGAGGACAACTGCCAGTTGAAAGTTGTTGATTGGTACCATATATGCTGCAAGGCAAAGAGCACAAAGTGGAATAAAACAAAACTAAACAAAACAACTCCCCTCCTCCCAGCCTCCCCTACATCCTAGTTTTACCTCAGTCTCCAATCAATTGCATGATCTGCAAGGTGACCTTTAAGCAATTTTCTGAAACTCAGTTATTTGTTATCAAAGGGGGGTCATACTTCTTGCATCAGATGTTTCTTGTAATAGACATTTTTGTGAGCTGCCAACACTTCCCAAGTGTGTAGTGAAGGCTGCAGATAAGAACTGTGATTCCAAGCAAACATGCTTCCATAGCGCTTCTGTATTTGCCTCACTGCCTCCTCCATGCTCGTGCCCCCACCCAACCCAATCTTCTGTTTCTCTTTCTTCAATCCCTTCAGAATGAATTTTATTTCCAGAATATCCTTACATAGAAGTTGAACATTAAACATATTGCGGTATTTACTTCCCAAGGTAGCCTTTTGAATGTATACAGAAGGATCCTTGACACATCATCTTTCCAACTTCTAAAAATCTGCAAGTAGGGGGTAATTTGTCAATGCAATCCATTGAAAGTGTTTTGAGTTGCTGTTATGTTCCAAGCCCTGTATTAGGTGCAGGGAAGGAGGGACAGTAGGGGAGATGAACACAGCTTTTTCTATGCTGACTGTTTATAGTAAAGTATAAAATATTAATAGAAACACAGAGAAGAGATTAATTTTATCTAGGTGTTTGGAGAAAGCTTTCTAGAAGCTGTGCTATTTGACCTGGGCCAAGAAGAATGAACATAACCATTACAATTGCACTAGATACAGAAAGGAAAGACATTTCAGGTAGAGAAAAAGAACATGGACAAAGACCTAGAGATAGCAAGGGAAGTGTGTGGAGTGGACAGCTGGTGTGGTTGCCAGATTCTTTGTTCTCCAATGGTAAATTCTCACTAGAAGTGAAAAAAAAATCAGATATGGACACAAGGGCCTCAAACATGGTTATTTCCATTGCTTTGGGAGAATTATGGCTACCAGAGACTCTAGAATTGTGATTGAAAAGGATAGTGAAAATCCCTGTTTCACACACATGAGCTGTTACCAGGAGTGATGCACTGAAGCTGGTGCACTAAAGTAGCATTGTTTTGTGGAAAATTCCAAAGATGGCTACAGATTTGCTGTGATTTAGGAAATGACTAACAAAGGAGAAAAAAGGAGCATGTGAGTTGGTGTTTTACAAACTGACAGATGGACACATACTGCTAATCAGTGGGGATGTTGAGATATCTGTAAATCAAATGGAAGCCCACCTCTTCCTCCTAAATTCTTCTAAATCTCATGACAATTACATAAATACAGCTTGTTTATAAGGCATCAGAGGTGAAGCTGGATTTAACTGCAGGCTCTCCTACTTATATGTGGGCACATGGCCAAACTATTTGAGATTGGTAAATCTCAGTTGGTTCATTTGTTTGAAAAGATGGGAATAAGAATATGTATGTACTTTACAAGATGGCAGTGAGGACTCACAAGGAGGTTCATAGGGAAGCCTGCAGAATGGCTGGCATCTGCTATGTGCTCAAGAAACTGTGCTCGTTACTATTCTTAATTCTATTGCCTTATCTCTACACTTAATAATCATGATGGTTTAATTCGGCCAATTTCACCAGCTGATCTCCAACTGTGTTTTAAAGATTGCTATTCCCATCTAACCGGCCTTGTCAGAGCCAGAGTTCCTGAATAGGATTTGTTGTGGGTGATCATTTTCTTGGGAGAAGGCAGATGATGAACCGCACTTTACCTATTTTATAGATGCCCACACTAAGGTAGAAACCTTGGATGTGCCCCAAGCCATTCAGACTCTGAACTAAAACTATAATTAAATGCCTTCACCTCCAAGCCTGCAGACTCTGTCATTTGCCTCTGCGATGTTGTTCCATGCAACCATATGTCATCCGAGTGCTGAAAGGCACAACTTGCATAAGGCTCTCTGTGCACCAAGCTACATCACGATGGTTAGCATCCCACAACAAATGAGTCCTTTAGAAAAATCCAATCGGAGAGGAGTGAGGGTAATAACAAAACAAGGGATTGTAATTTAATCACATCAAACCAGAGATACAGTGTTTACCGTGATCAAATGGTAATGGTAAAAGGAAAGAGTAATTCATTTTTGTGGTATTAGAATTGGATTTTCCCAAAGATCAAAACAGAGCTCAATTCTTTGGACTCACGATGATACTGTCACTAACAGAGAATGCTAGGAGCAAGAATAGAAACCACTGCCTGTTGAAAAGCTTCCCCCAAAATTTATTGTCCCATTTATGGATTTGAAAATCTGAATTGTAAAAGGAATGATGTATGTCTCGGTTAGGTATGGTCTTATGTAAGATTTTTCATTTTGGAAATTTATTAATATTCCTTAGGCAATTTATCCTTCATGAGAGAGGCAGTGGTGGCATGGCATTTAATAAGTTTGCAGCAACATTAAGCTCTATTGATCTGAATTGGTCTATCTGCCTTTTGCCTTGATAGTTTATTACTGTGATTCACAGGTAGCAAGATGTATAGTCACCCAGTTTCTACTGACTATTCTAGAAAATGTGTGACATGTCACTGAATATATTGCAAGTCTTGGGGATAATTTACACAGTATATTTTGTTTTTGTATATTAAATTATTTTATCCTGGCATTAATGTCAGTATATAAACACATAGACCAATGCTCAGTGAACACTGAATGTATGAATGAATGAGTAAATATGTTGTATAACATTAAAGAAAAAAAGTGGTGGGTTCAAGTTTTCTGCTTCAGAATGCTTAGGTCCTTTGGTCAAGGAGAATCAGTTGGGTTGGTTTGACCAGGGGTAAGCACAGCAGCTCACAACTTCAGATCCTTGTGTATGTACTATTTTAGCTGCATAGCCTACTTACTTGATCTAAGCTGGAAGAGCTAATGGAGTTCATCTGAGTTAGATTTCTTGAGGCAGCATTAAGAGCTAGGGAAACCAAAGTGATAGAATGAGATTGGCAATATAAGATTTATGAACTGGGGTGGGTGGGGAGGGGCACCTGGGTGGCTCAGTCAGTTAAGCATCAGACTTCTGCTAAGGTCATGACTTCACAGCTTGTGGGTTTGAGCCCCACGTTGGGCTCTGCACTAATAACTCAGAGCCTGGAGCCTACTTCAGATTCTGGGACCTTGGTGGGACAGATTTGCTGAAACTGATTGGCTATAATTTGGGAAGATTTTAGGAAATCACTCTAAGCATGGGTGGGTGTTTGTGGTTGGTTTTATTTATTGATGTATACATGGTTATGTTCTACCAGCTGGAAGTTTATCAAGTCAAGATGAACTAAAAGTTCTTTTAGGATTTAATTTAAATATATAATAATAGTGGAAATTATTAGACAAAGTTATAGGTTTTTACATGGATTATCTTACTTAAACCTGGTATTATTACTACCTTCAGTTTCTAGTTTACTGAGACCTAGAGAGTTTAGTTATCATGCACGAGGTAAAGAAAGTGGTAGATTCAGAGCTTGAGCCTTTAGACACCGACTCCAAGTTTTGGACCCTAAATAACGAGTCTCTAGAAGTGGGATGTACCTTGGCATGGCCAGGGAGCATTTCCTGATATTTTCTACCACAAATATGTGGTTCCCCAGAGTTACTGGCAGTCATTTCTATGACAGTAAATAAACAAGTAAAAGATATTTTACCCTCATCAAACATAAAAGATCATCCTTCGAACATAATTCTATTATTCACCATCTCTCTATGTTAAGATGTTCTATACTTGCCATTTTGTGCTGATGTTTGCATTCATTGATTCATTAAATATTTTGTTGAGAGCTCATAAGATGCCAGACACTGGTGTAAGTGCTTGGATTCCATCCTGAATGAAATTGACAAAGGTTCCTGTTGTCATGGATCTTACAGGTCTTATATTCTACCAGGGGAGATAGAACATAGAAAAGAGATAGAACATAATAAAGGGTTTATTAAAAACTGGCCATTACTATAGATTAAAGAAACATCATGTGTGCCTCGGTGAGGAGGATAGTCATTTAAAATAAGTGATTGTCGTGTGTTTTGTTGAGAAGATGTTAGTTAAACAAAGATTTGAAGGAGGAAGGGAGTGTGCCATGTGTGTCTAGTTGCAATGATGGTCATTGTGTCCAGGAAGCTGTGTGGCCCTAGGTGCCTGGTCAGGAGACTAAGGGTGAACCTGTGCTCATGGGTGAAGTCAGAGCTAAATGTTGTATGTGCAGGTTGGTCTCATAACTTTGGCCTCATAAGACTTGAGAGAACTGAAGGTGTAACCTGTAACTTCTCAGTGACAAACTGGCTTTGCCTTTGGGTGGTCACAAACTCATAAACCCTGCAGTCAGCATCAGCCATCAATATGGGCCCTGCTCCAAGATGACACCCACTCTGCCTGATACAGTGGATTTCCATCTATGAGCCCCAAATGAGAGGTCAGTACTCCAATCTCTAGAGGCAACCCAAGGTACTGTATTCCTACCTCTTCTCCACCTCACCAACCCCTTCCCACTCCCCAATGTTCTGACTTTCTCATCCATAACATCTCACATGAGATGTTAAGACCTGGGACAGTATTAGATCTTGGTGCTTTGAGTTGGAGCTCTTTCATAGAAGTACATTCACTCAGAATACAAGTGCTAATGAACTTCTCATCAGAATCTCTGATTGGCATTTACCTGGGTCTACAAGTCATAAAAATATAAGATAGATTATTACCTTGTAAATGAAATCTGGAAGACCAAATATTTCAAAATACAGGTTCCTTGGAGGAAATACCTGTTCACCAGAGGAGGGAGGCTTCCTTTTCAGTTGACAGTTTTTATTGCTCTTCTCTGTCTTCTCTTACTGCAAATTTGGCCTTCAGCTAGGGTTGGCTATTTGTCTCCTGGACCACAGAATCAGGATGAAAGCCAGCACTGACAAGAAATCGTCCTAACAGGATCACTACCTTTTTGAGGTTGAGTTGACAATCCAGGAGAAGAGATTTTTAGCTTTGCAGAAATTTTTATATCAAACCTAGTCTACTTGGCAATGAGTTTATTTCACTGCAAGCAGTTATCAAATACCAGCAAAGCCTCTAAAGAATGCTGACACAGGCCTCTTTTCAGGGCCTTGTCAGCACTTAGTGTCAGGCAGATGAAAACTGATTTTCAATTATTTATAAAATCTTTTGTGAATAGAGAGCGTGTCTGTGTGTGTGTGTATGTGTGTGTGTGTGTGTGTGTGTGTGTAGTATTTTGAATATGGATCTTTGATCAAATCTCGTCTTTGATTAATTTAGGGTGAAATGGAGAGCTTCCTGTCTCAGATATGGTTGAAGAGATGGTAGCATGGTTTAATGGAAAGGGGAGATTTTGGAGTCTAGCAAACACTGGGTTTATATATCAGACCATGTCTTAGACTGACCTGAGTTGTGATAATGGGCAAACTGCTTAATCATATTAAACCAGGTTCCTGGTTTCTTAACCATATTAAATCAGTTTCCTGATTTCTAAGAATCAGTATTGTAATAGTTCCCACCTTGAAGGCTTTATATGAAGAGTAAATGAAAGAAGATATGGGTAATGAGGAAAAGAAACCCGTGAACTTATCCAAGGCCCTTGATTTACAAATAAGGAAATTTGTTTTCAAGGTGCAAACCTGGGACTCCATCTTCAGATGCTTAACTATGAACACAGAGGTCTTTCTACTACAACATGCTGGAGGAAAGAAAAATGTTTCCAAGCAGCACATGTTCCATAATAAAGCTATGTAGAGCTCAAAAGAACCCACATCCTCTATTTAATTCTAACTATATAAAGCTGCACTCCAAAAGGCTAAAATCTTAGAAGAAGTAATCATACGCAACTGAGTTTCTAAACAATGCATTTTGGTTGAAGGATGGTATAGTGGCTTGACTGGTGACCTCCAAAAAGAAATGTCCTTGACTAATCCCTAGAACACACAAATATGACTTTTTTTGGAAATGAGGCCTTTGCAGATATAATTAAGTTAAGGGTCTTGAGATCAAGGGATCATCCTAGAATATCCAGGTCCTAAATCTAATGAGAAGTGTCCTTATAATAGACACATGAAGGAGAAACACAGAAGAAGCAGAAGCAGTGTGGTCATGGAGGTGGAGATAGAGGTCACAAAATGCGCAGAAATTCCCACAGCCATCAGAATCTAGAAGAAGCAAGGATCTGAATTTCCTCTAGAGCTTCCGGAATGGATCATGGCCCTGCCAGCGGTTTGATTTTGGCCCTGTGATACTGACTTCAGACTTCTTGCATCTGGAGTTGTGAGAGAATAACTCTGTTTATTTAAGTCATCAGAGTTGTTTTAATTTTATGGCATGTTAACGGCAGCCCTAGGAAACTAACATAGGACCTCAAAATCTCTGAGACAAAGAACAAAACATGCTGTGTGCCAGCTACCATGTGATGTACAGGCAAGGATTGCCATGTGGAGAGGGCGAGGACGCCCTAGTTTTAAAATCTTTGCTTGCTTACATTCAACAGGCCATTTGAAATGCTGTACTGGGGCTGTGAGTCTAAGGCACATTAATTCAATCAGTATCTGAGAAATACAGGATGCTTGCCTTCGAGTTACTTAAGTCTTCGGTTAGTGAACAAACCAAACAACAAAACAGTTATAATGCAGCATGCTGATGGCTAGGATGGAGGAGTGGGGGGGTGTATAGTGCTGTGAGTCACTTGGAGAAGTGAAGCTCGACCCCTAATGGGGACAGGGAAGCCACCAGCACTAGCTTCTGAGAGGCACTGATGCCTGACTGGGACCTGACCTTGTTGGCTTAGACACAGGGTAGTTTTTCTGACAGGAAGAGTAGGGCTGCTGTTTTCCCCACCATGACATGGGGGTCCTGAAGGGTTTTCTATTTATTATTATGTCTATTCCCTCTTTTCCATGGCTCTAGCATGTCTATATAAGGAAGAGTGTGGCTGTTTGCTGGGTCAAGATTAATGTTACACAGAGAAGTGTGTCTGACTAACCCATGTGAATCAGGTGTTCTGGAAACAGAAGCTAAGAAGTGGGTAAAGTCAAAGTCATGGGGATGGAGGACTTCAAGCTTCCATTCGCCCGTGGGGGCAGGTCCAGCTCCACATTTGACAACTCTGCCTGCGGCTTTGTTTTTCCTGCCTCATAAAAAATATTTTTTAACGTTTTACTTATTTTTGAGAGACAGAGAGACAGAGCGTGAGTAGGGGAGGGGCAGAGAGAGAGAGGAAGACACAGAATCTGAAGCAGGCTCCAGGCTCTGAGCTGTCAGCACAAAGCCAGAGGCAGGGCTTGAACTCACAAACCGCGAGATCATGACCTGCACCAAAGTCGGCCACTTAACCAACTGAGCCACCCAGGCGCCCCTCATTTTCCCTGCCTCTGAGCCCCTGCCCACGGCTCACTCCACCCTTGTGCAGCCCCCTAACTCCAGTGCTGGATGGTGGGACTGAGCAGGATTCCCATTTTTCAAAAGAGGAAACACTCTTTCCTAAAGTTGAAAAGCCTTTGGAGATCCGGCTTGTGCTTATTTCTTCACCTCCAGCACAAGTTGTTCGCGGTCTCATGATTTATACTCTAGCTATGCCAAGCTGCTTCTAGCTCTTCCACGCTTAGTGTGGTGGTTCTCAAAGAGGGGTAATTTTGTCCCTACAGACAAAATTTGACAATGTCCAGAGACATTTAGGATTAACACAACCGGGGAAGAGGATGCTACTGTCATCTAATGAATAGAAGCCAGGGATGCTGTTGGGGCACCTGTGTGGCTTGGTTGGTTAAATGTCCAACTGTTGATTTTGGTTCAGGTCACGATCTCACAGTTTGTGGGATTGAGCCCTGAAGACAGCTTGGAGCCTGCTTGGGATTCTCTTCCCCCCCCCCGCCCCTCCCCCACATCACGTGTGATCTCTCCGTCTTTCAAAATAAGTAAATAAACATTTTTAAAAAGCCAAGAATGCTGCTAAATATCATGTGATACACAGGACAGCCCTCCTCTCTTGCAGGACTTATCTAACCCCAAATGCTGGTAGTTCCAAGACTGAGAAGCCCTGTAGTAGTGCTTATCATTCCCTCTGCCTGGTCTGTTCCTTAGCTGGATGTGTCCTTCTCATGTGACACCTAGCAGAGGTGTCGCTTCCTCTAGGAAGCTATTTCCGATCCCTCCAGGCTGGGCTGGGGGCCCCACCTCTGTGCTTCCACACACAGCCTACATAGGATTGTATCATTAGAGTTTCTACACCATCCTGTCATGAACTGGAGGCTCCCAGTAGGCAAGAAACCATACTTCATCCACCTTTATATCTCTAGGAGAGAGTGCAAAGCCCTGGCAGGTTGCTCAAGACGTATTTGTTGGATGAATGAGGTGATGATATGGGATTTATACACTATAAGAAAGGGAATTACTCGTCTCAGCACATAGTTTCATTGGCATAAACAGATAATGGCGGGAGCTGCTGCTGCTGCTGAGATGCAGACCCACTTCCTGCTGCTTTTAGCATTGGTTTCCTAAATCAAGAGGATGAAGTGAGAAAGTTTTGGGGAAAAGAAAAAGTAGCAGAATATACTAGATTTATGTCCTTTCCTTCTTAACTCCTACCTCCTCCCCATGTTGTGGTAACGACAGGAATGACAGCAACAACCTAACAAAAATTGGGGCTGGCTATTGTAGCTTTAACAGCCATCAGATCCAATGGCAGAAGCACAGAGAAGTGGCAGGTGTTTGTGCAAGGACATTGACTCAAGAAAACCTAGTTGGCCCCTTCCTTGCTTCTGTCAGAGAAATTCAGGTAGCACTTGTGCTAGCTGCTGAAGGAATTGGCTGAAAGTAGGAGATACTTGAGGCACCTGACATGCTATTTCTTTGTAAGAGAGTGTCTGTGACAGCCTTTGAGGCTGGCAACGATGGGCATCTTTTTTCCCATGCTGATTTTTCCTCTAATTCCAGATATCCCTGCTTTCCAGTACTCATCCAAACTGCTTTCTTCCTGAAGGAAAGATACCATAATTAGGAAGATGATTATAAGACTAGCCAAGGCAATTCTTTCATGGATAATATGCTACATGGAGCAAACATTTTCTAGCAGTCTTGAGCACTCAGTGATTATGCAGTTAGATTTTGAGTTCCTTCCATCAGAGAGGATGTTGGGCACCAGAGCTGCATGGTGTCCATCTCCTATGCAAGGGACCATCTGTCTTTGTTGTATAGCCAACCCTGAAATTATTACTTCTAGGAGGACAGCATGCCACATAATCTTTTCCCTCCTGCAGCAACAGGAAGCCAGACTAGGAGGAGCAAGGACTGAATGCAGACACTGCAGAGTGGGAGTCAAAAGGAAACTGGAGAGTTTAAAGTTTTAATAAAAGATCTAAAAATTCATGTAGTTAAAATCTTAATTTTGTCTTTAGGATAAATACTTTTAAAAATCCATCTTTGCACCCTTTTACACTGTTGGTGGGAATGTAAACTGGTGCAGCCCCTCTGGAAAACAGTGTGGAAGTTCCTCAAAAAGTTAACAATAGAACTCCCCTATGACCCAGCAATAGCACTGCTAGGAATTTTCCTAAGGGATACAGGAGTGCTGATGCATTGGGGCACGTGTACCCCAGTTCATAGCAACACTCTCAACAATAGCAAAATCATGGAAAAAGCCTAAATGTCCATCAACTGACAAATGGATCAAGAAGATGTGGTCTACCAGCAATAGCACTACTAGGAATTTACCCAAGGGATACAGGAGTGCTGATGCATAGGAGCACATGTACCCCAATGTTCATAGCAGCACTCTCAACAATAGCCAAAACATGGAAAGAGCCTAAGTGTCCATCAACGGACGAATGGATCAAGAAGATGTGGTTTATCTATACGATGGAATACTACATGGCAATGAGAAAGAATGAAATCTGGCCATTTGTAGCAACATGGATGGAACTTGAGGGTGTTATGCTGAGAGAAAAAGTCAGACAGAGAAGGACAAATACCATATGTTTGCATGTATAGGAGGATTAGGAGGAACTTAACGGAGGACCACGTGGGAGAAGAAGGGGGGAAGTGGGGGAGGGGGAGAGAGACAAACCATGAAAGACTCTTGAATGCTGAGAACAAACTGAGGACTGATGGGTGTGGGGGGGAAGGGGAGGAGATGGGCATGGAGGAGGGCACTTGTGGGGATGAGCACTGGATGTTATATGGAAACCAACTTGACAATAAACTATTTGTAAAAAAAAAAAAATGATGTGGTCTATATATACAATGGAATACTACATGGCAATGAGAAAGAATGAAATCTGACCATTTGTAGCTACATGGAGGGAACTTGAGGGTGTTATGCTGAGCGAAATAAGTCAGGCAGAGAAGGACAGATACCATAAGTTTTCACTCATATGTGGAACAGGAAAAACTTAACAGGGGACCATAGGGGAAGGGAAGAGGGAAAAATAGTTAAGGAGAAAGAGGGAGGGAAACCACAAGAGACTCTTAAATACTGAGAGCAAACTGAGGGTTGATGGGGGATGGGGGAGAGGGGAAAATGGGTGATGGGCATGGAGGAGGGCATTTGTTGGGCTGAGCACTGGGTGTTATATGGAAACCAACCTGACAATAAACTATATTTTAAAAATCTATCTGAAGGTTATAAAAATATTTTTCTACATTTTAATCTAAATGTTTTGAAGCTTTGCTTTTGTATTTATGTTTGTAATCTACTGAGCTTATTTTTTTTTTTTTGTAGAGGAGATAAAGGTATTTATTTTTATCTTTGTCCATATAGCTAACAAATGATTCCAACTTACTTATATTAAATAGTCTACCTTTTGCTCAGGGGTAGAATTGCTACAAGTTTCAAGTATCCTCACTTTCAGAAAACCCTTCTAAGACCCCAGAAAGTTTTAGCACTGTGATCACATAGTCATATATTTCTATAAATCTTCCCAAAATATTTTTGTATTCTTTTTCTTAAAGAGAGCTGATGTTCTAAATTATATAGTCTTCAGGCTTTACTAAGCCTGGATGCATCTAGTGCCCAATGATTTTTTTTTTTTAATGCTGTCTGTGGTAGGCAGAGTAACAGCCCTTCAAAGAGGTTCACATCATAATCATCAGGACATGTAAATAAATATGTGAGGTTACATGGCAAAAGGGAATTGGTGTTGCAGATGGAATGAGGGTTGCTAATCAGCTGACTTTAATATATGGAGAGTATCCGGGGCGCCTGGGTGGCTTAGTGGGTTAAGCGTCCGACTTTCACTTAGGTCATGGTCTCGCGGTTCGTGGGTTCGAGCCCCGTGTTGGGCTCTGTGCTGACTGCCAGCTCAGAGCCTGGAGCCTGTTTCAGTCTGTGACTCCCTCTCTCTCTGACCCTCCCCTGCTCACGCTGTCTCTCTCTCTCTCCTAGAAATAAATAAAAATATTTAAAAAAAAGATATGGAGAGTATCCTCGATTACCCAGGTAGACGTAGTGTTATCACCAGGATCCATAAAGTGGACGAGGAAAACAGAAGAGCAGAAGGCAGAAGGAGAGATGACTCCATAAAATGGTGAGAGATGCTACATTGTTGGCTTTAAAGATGAAGAAGGGGTGACAAGGAATGTAAGCAGCTTCTAGAAGTGGGAGAAAAATTGATTCACCCTTAGAGATGCTAGAAACAAGCATAGTCCTGCTTATTCATTTATATTGGTCCAATGAGACCCATGTTTGATTTCTAACTATTGAGATGTAACATAAATACATTTGTGTCATTTAAACCGTCAAGTTTGTGGTAATTTGTTATAGCAGTGATAGAAAACTAATACCTGTCTGGGCCATACAGACAAGGGTTTGTTTCTGTTGTTTTTATTTCTTTCTGGTCATCTCTCCTTCCATTCCTGTGCTGATACTAAGTTTTATCAGTTACTGTAACTTAGTAATGATTCCTGATTTCAGATAGAGCAACCCTCTTGCTTTTTTCTAAAATCTTTTAACTTCCACATAAAGTTTACACTTGTCATATTCCACAAAAGTATAACACTACAGAGCAACAAATCAAAGCCCTGTGAAACTTTGATTGAAACTACATTGTATTCAACAAATGATTTGAGGGTAAATTGATATTTTAAGACATTGATTCTTCCTACTCAAGAACATGGTATATTTCATTTATTTAGGGCAACTTCTTCTTTTAATTTTTCCCCTTTTAGTAATGGCTTATAATTTTCTCCATCAAGGTCTTGAAAATCTGTTCATAAATTTATTCCTCATACCTTAAATTTTTTGTTAATATTATAAATAAAATATTTTTCTATTTTATTTTCTAATTGATTACTAGCCATGTAAGGAAGGCTGCTCATTTTTCTTGCTGAATTTCATCCAGAAACCCTGCTGAATTATCTTAGTTCTGTTAGTTTGTTAACAGACCATAAAGGAATTCTTGTAATGATATTGTTTGCAAATCTGGACATAATTTCTATTACTTCTCAATTCTTAAATTTTTTAAAGTTTATTTTGAGAGGAGAGAAAAAGAGAGAGCAAGTTGGGGAGGAGCAGACAGAGAGAGAGACTGAGAATCCCAAGCAGGTTCCATATCCTTACTCAGGACTCCACCTCATGACCCTAAGATCATGACCTGAGCTGATATCAAGAGTCAGACGCTCAACTGACTGACCCAGGCGCCCCTCAGTTCTTCCATCTTATTTCTTTATCTTGGCTACTGCTTTTGTACATTACTGAATAGAAATAATCTTAGTTGTATACTTGTTTTGTACTTTCGTCCTAAGAAATCCCTTTAATGTTTGGTTGTAAGGAAAGAAATCTAGTGTGGTTCTTTTAACATATAACTTTTATTAAGACAAATACTTTCCTTATTTTATAGTTTGTATAGAAGTTTTATTCATGATATTATTTTTGTCAGGTCATTTTTTTTTCAAGTTTTTATTTAAATTCTAGTTAGTTAACATATAGGGTAATACTGGTTTCAGGAGTAGAATTTAGTGATTCTTCATTGGCTGAGATAATTACGTTTTTCCTTTAGTATGTTCTTCTGGTGATATAGTAATAGATTTTCTTTGATTTCCTGGGATTAACCCATTTTAGTTATATTTTTAAGAGACCACTAAATTTGTTAGACTTGTATGTGCTTAAAATTTTGCCTATATGTATTTTCTAAATGTTTATTTATTTTTTTAGTTTTTGAGAGAATGCACATGCAAGAGAGAGAGATCAGTAGCAGAGAGGAAACCCCAAGCAGGCACTGTGCTAGTAGCACAGGTGGAACTTGAATCAACGAATCCTGAGATTGTGACCTGAGCCGAAGTCAAGAGTCAGATGCTCAACTGAACCATCCAGGTACCCCTTGCTTCTATATTTTTAAGTAAGATTGGCTTAAACACTTTTTTCTTGTGCTGTTTCTCTAGTTTTGATATCAATGTTACAGTAACCTCATAAAATCAGTTAGTAGATTTCTTTTTTCAATATTCTGTGATGCAGTTTACATAAAAGAAGGATTATTTATTCCTTGAGTGGTTAAAAGAAAGCATCTCTAAAATCACTGAAAACTAGTATGTTTTGGATTTCATGGTGTTTCTCATATGCTCAGCTTTGCCCTATAGGCCTTATCTTGGGACTTAGACTGAAGAGTCAGATTTACTTGAGATATACTGTTCTCATGGGAGGGGAGGAGAAAAAGACCAAACCAAATTGTGCAAGAATGTGTATAGCATCTTCTTAGAGGTGGCAGGGAAAACTTCTGTGCCTGCCTAGGGTACCATGATATTTGCTAAGCAGTTGAGTGGCAAGTGTTGAGAAAACAAGAATAGAAATGTAGATAATGGAAGGTCCACATATGTGGTGGCAAAACTCATAAAACTGACACCTGTGGTCACTTGGAAAGCTACCTATGTACTGAGTTTACAGTTCTTTTTTTTATATTAATTTTTTTTTATAAGAAGAGAGCGAACAAGTCTGAGCAGGGAAGTGGGGAGGGGCAAGGAGAGAGAGAGAGAGAGAGAGAGAGAATCTCAAGCAGGTTCCACTCTCAGCATGGAGCCCAATGTGCGGTTTGGTCCCATGATCCTGAGATCATGACTAAGCTGAAATCAAAAGTCAGAAGCTCAACTGACTGAGCCACCCAGGTGCCCCTGGGCTTTTAGTTTTTAGGGAAGGGATTGAACAATAATATTAATAGGTTTATATTGGTTTTTATTAACTACATTTTGCAAGTTATTTCTATAGTTCATAGACTATGTTATGTTATAGATTGTAAGACACAACTTTATTTTATGTACTACTCAGAAAGGAAGAAGAAACTCAATGAAGCTCTACCATAATGACTTTTTATTGCATTAGTTATGAAATGCAGCCCAGTCTAAAAGAGATTAAAATAAGAAATGAATGGGAATCTTATAGTCCATAAAATATGGTGCAAAAAAGAGATGAGCTCAGGCAAGAATTGGGCAGTTATATGCAAAATGAAAGGGAGTAAGGTCTACAAAGTCAGGGTCCTACAGAACTGGAAAAGTCAGTTACCACTGGACTCAAAGGAAGAGATGTTATTTCAAAAGGCTTTGAGAGACAAAGACCCAGTAAGACTTCTTAGTTGAATGAATTGACTCAGCTTTAAGGCAGAGATCAGCTTTGAGTTGAAGAAATGGCCTGTCTACTATGCCTTACAGTCTCAAGTAGAGAGAGAGGCAGGTCTGAGGTGAGTAAGTAAAGAAACCAGAAATCTGTGATCCAAATCTACAAAATAACCTTGACTCTATTTAAGAGCTCATGGATCTTACTAGAAGCAAGTAAATCAGAAGAACAGTAATTATTTGAGAGACTTCACTTCCACAGGATTCTTGAGCTTTGCCTAAAAGAAAACCTAACTATTTAGGAAGTCTTAAAACATCCCTCATGCAGGAAGTGGGCCATCTGAACTATGCAGTTCTCAATGAGGGCATGGTCTCCAACACCCACATTAGATGTGGCCAACATGGATTAAAAAACCAGAATGTCCTAGGCTGAAATCCAGAATTATGAAGAACAAAGGGCAAGTGAGTTTCTCCTTTAGAGAACAGAATTGAGGTCTTTCAAGGAGCTTCCACCCCTTCTATGGTAGAAGACCTTCACAAAGTTGGCCCAGTGGTATTTCAGAATCAGTACAGACTGGTGGCTCCTAAGCATCTCCCAATTTTCCTTTTTATGGCTGGAAGTGTCTACATGGTTATTCTGTCCCTGTCCCAATTTTGCGCATTGTATGTGGAAGTAGAGGAAGGTAACTGTCTTTTTAATTCACAAACTGTGAATTAAAGCTTTTTAATTCACAAACTGTACAATGAAAGCTATGGCCAGAAATGGAGAGCTCACCTGGAAATCCTGAACTTGGAGCTAGTTAACACAGATTGGATCTCTGGGTTGCTTCCTTGGGGAAGGGCTGAGCATGTTGTGTGTGAGGGAAAAAGAATGAACTGCATATTTGGAAACCATAGTAGAGACATTTGCCATGATAATGATAGGTGTCTATCAAACCCAATTTTCCTGCTGACTACATTGGAAGAGCATATTGGTAATTCTCCCATTGTATTAGTGGATCCATATGACTGATCCAATAGGCCCACTGACTGGCCAATAAGATGTAGGTGAAAAGTACATATACTAAACCACTTCTAGACCTTGCCATCAACCCCCACCCCCTACCTTCACCCTGCCGTATAAACCTCTCTCTCCCTTAAAGGAGTTTAGAGGGTTTGTGTTGAGGTGGGAGAGGCCCCTTTGAATGACTGTGGTAACCAAAACAGAGAAATGCACCCTCACCCCAGCTCTCCCTTCCACCAGTAACTAGGGTTGAAAATGAACAATACAATTCTATTGTGTTCAAATGCGGTTTTGTTTTTCATTTCTTATTGCAGAATAACTTAGCTTAGCCTAATTATTACAATCAATCAATTTCTCTCCATTGGATTATTCTCACTGAGCTTACCATATATTCATAAACACCATCCTACTAGAAAATATCTTTCTCTCAGCCTCAGAGCCTCCTCTAACCCATCTCATTGTTCTCTATTCAAAGAACAACTTCAAGAATCTTCTTCATTCAAAGTGTCCACCTCCTTCCACTCCCATTAATTCTAAACCCGATGGTCAATTCTTTGTTCTTTTTAAATATGAATTCCCAACAACATTTGTGATGGTTGACCATGTCCTTTTATTTTGGTTTTCTTCCTACTATATTGCTCATTTTTCCTCCACCTTCATTGCTGGCTTCATCCCTTCACCAGATCTCAAAATGTAGGAGTAACCCAGAGCTTCTTCTCTCGGCTTCCTAATCACACCTACATAATCTCATCTACCTTATGCCACTAAAGTGTACTATATTTCTAAGAGTGGAACCCAAATCTATAAGTTTTTTCCAACACTCTAACCTGAGCCCAAGGTTCATATTTTTAACTGCTACTTAGTGTCTCTGTGTGGAGGCCTACTTGGTATCCCAAACTTAACATGAACAAAGCAGAACTATTGATAGTCCCCTCAGATCATTTTTATTCTTCCCCAAGATTTCCCATCTCTGTAAATGGCAATACTCTCCTCAGGACCTAAACCTAGGATTCCTCTTTGACTCCTCTGTATTCATCTTTTCCTCATACCCTTAGTCAATTGATGATTTACCTCACCATCACTAACCAAACTGTACTTCAAGACACCTTCATCATTTGGTCTGAAATTGCCTCCTAGATTGTCTTGTTTTCTTTTCAGTCTCCTCAGAATAGCCACTGGGATCTTTGGAAAAGATAAATCAGATAATATCACTTTTCTGCTAAGTCTTTAGAGTCTCTAATTTCACCTGGAATAAAATCCAGATTCCTTACTTTACCTCACAGTGTCTTACATAATCTGTCCCCTGCCTGAATCTCCAAACTCATCTCCCCCATTTGCCCCTCACACACTACATTTTAGTCTTACTGCTCTTGTTATTGTCACTCAATCATGTCAGGTTCATTCCTACCTTAGGGCCTTTGCACTTCCAATTCCTTTAATTGGAATGATTTCCTTTCAGATCTTATCATGTCTGCTTTCTTTCCATCATTCTGGTCTCTGCTCAAATATCCTCATCTCAGAGAAG
This sequence comes from Hyaena hyaena, assembly GCF_003009895.1. NCBI lineage: Eukaryota > Metazoa > Chordata > Mammalia > Carnivora > Hyaenidae > Hyaena > Hyaena hyaena. The sequence continues at coordinate 1,470,039 of NW_024080911.1, forward strand.
CAAATAGATAATTCCTGAGTTATTTTCCATCCCTTTAGCCCATTATAGTGTCTTCACAGCATATATTTGGTTCTGAAATTATAATTTTTCTTTACATGTGTCCAATTCACTCTAAAGAGGTTTGACTATATTTTAATAAGTGATGCACTTCCAATATTTTAGCTTAAATCATTGTATTATTATTTATAAACAAGGAAGCTGGATATTTAGTCTTTCTACCAAGAAATTTTGAGCAGGAGCTAAATAACATGAATGTGACAGGAATTGAAGAGAAGTGCTGACATTTGTGGAGGGAAACATAATAAAAAACATTGGTTCAAAAAATTACTTAATTGTAATATGCCCGCATTTGAATGCATCCTGATTATGGCTCCATTTCAATTTATAGCCAAGATTCTGGTGCAACTTGCACTTTGAAATGCCATGGCAACATTGCCTGCTGGAGCATCTCATTCTTGGTGAAAATGGTGTTTTTATTTCTTCCTAGTTGCTTAGGTACCGCTTACATTCATTTGCAGTCAAGTCTTCGCCCACCAACTTATCTATTTTCATGGGTAGTTCACCCTTTTTAAGCACTCATCCTCCATGCAATAGAGTGTGCTTTCCCATCCTTTAAAGAGATACCCATGCTGACCTTCTTTCAATGGAGGACTGACTTCAGTCCTCACTTTCCTCTGCTGATCCTTATTGCCCAACTATTGTCATCTCTTACTCACGTTCCTATTCCTACTTTTGTTCCTCTAGTCCTGAGGAACACATGGCTTGGTTTTCCCAGACCCAGCTCTCTCTGTCTGGCCAGGAACTTTGAAGGGTAAAAGAAAAGTCTAGTTACCAAGCTCCTCTTGTTATAACCCTGTCACTTGTTATTCTTGGATATGATTCCTGGGCAGCTTCTACTGAGCACACAGTTTGGAGGCTAAACTCACATGTGATCCGACTTTTAACATGTTGCCCCTGTAAGATTTTTTGAGTAAAAAAGACTCCAAGGCAAAATGTTCCGCAGGAGGAGTTTTATTGCATGCACCCTCGGGCGAGGTTCCGTGACTCAAGAGAGGAGAGTCGGGGAAGTCGTGCCCGGATTGGGTGGTGAGGGGTTTTATAACCTGTTGGTGGGGGTGGGGAAGTCCAGATAACAGGGGCTGTCTCTTGAGTAGAAAGTCCCCGGCGGGAGGTTTTGGTTTCTTGCCTAACTTTCTGTTTCCTGCTGAAGTCAAAACGGTCACCGATGTATTGGCGGGAAGGTCAGCCATCTTAAGAAGTGGCGGGAAGGTCAGCCATCTCAAGAAGTCAGCCATTCTGTGGCATCTCTGCCCTACGTCTCAGCCGGCCTAACAGCCCCCAACCAGGATTCTTGGGACCCCATGATGGTAAGGGGAATTAAAGTGTACTTGGTAGTTTACCAGAGGACTATTCTATAGTCTTTCCCCAGAATCTTAATTCCTGCCATTAAATCCATTCATGAGAAGATTTGGCAATCCTGTGTTGGTGAGGATGCTTTTGAAGATGTCAACTGAGCTTCAATTGGTCCATATACCTCCTGGAGAACTAATTTGCCTTTGGGCTTCTTCCCATTTGACCAACTTGCTTGGCAAAAGTCCTGGGAGACCTAATCTGAATTAGTACTTATCATCCTTTTGAATAGATCAAAATCTTGTAAGAATGAGCTTTTAAATTTGAATAATAAGTACATCCATCTGAAGGGGAAAATTCTTCCTTATTCTTGAGAATGAGATCTATATTAGTTTGTGAGGCCATCATAACAAAGTACCACAGACTGGGTGGCTGAAACAACAGTAATTTTCTTACAGTTCTAGAGGCTGAAAGTCTTAAATCAGAGACTGAGGTCGTTTCTTCTCAAGTCCATGGGGGAAGGTCTGCTCTAGGATGCTCTCTTTGACTTATAGATGGCCATCTTTTCCCTGTGTCTTCACGTTGTCCTCCCTCAGTACATGTCTGTGTCCAAATCTCCAATCATGTTGCATTAGGGCCTATCCTAATGACTTCATTTTAACTTAATTACCTCTGTAAAGACCCTGTCTTCAAACACAGTCACCTTTTGAAGTCCTGAGGGCTAGGACTTCAATGTGAATAGGTGATGGGGCATAATTCATCCTATAACAATATCATTAGCCTTTTTTAAAAAAATGTTTATTTATTTAGAGAGAGAACAAAAAAGGGTGTGAGCAGGGGAGGGGCAGAGAGAGAGGGAGAGTATCCCAAGCAGGCTCTGTGCTGTCAGTACAGAGCCTGATGTGGGGCTCGATTTCATAAACTGTGAGATCAGGATCTGAGCCAAAATCAAGCGTCAGATGCTTAACCAACTGAGCCACCCACGCACCCCATCTTTATCCTTTTGAGAAACAGTCCATTTACAGTCACCTTCTGTCTTTTACATGACTACCTGTAGCTGAATGAGTGCATGAATATGAACACCTTAGTAAATTTCTATCTAAGAGTGTCTGTCTAAGAGCATGGCCTATGGAAAACATTCAGACTAGGGTTCAAATCCTAGTTCTGTCCTTGCTTTTGGTGTAAATAACTTAGTTAAATGCCCTGACCCAAAGATTCCTCAAATGCAGAATGAATGTAACATTTCCTATTTTATAACATTGTCCTGAAGATTACATAAAATTACATACTGTTTACAAGTACAGTGTCTGGTCCAGAAGTAAGTTCTCAATACTTAAAAACTACTCAAAATAGCAAGCCCCTGGGAAACTGAAGGAATGGGAGAAATATCTTCCTTTTTGTAAATATATTAAAACCAGTCTTTGAGGTATCTGAAAGATACCTCTGTGCTAAAATTTGCTACTCTAAAAACACCTGAACCTTGCAGATGTCCCAAATACCATGTGACCCCTGGCCAAAGCTTTCACCTGCAGAATCTTCTTATAGGTCATCCTCGATGGAATCTCAAATCTCACAAGAAGTTAGAATTGATTTCTCTCTACTCAGAGTTCCCTGGGGCTGCTGCCAAGTAGTGGCAGCCATTATCTCCCCCTCAGTTGCCAAAGACCAAGGTCAGTTTTAGGCACAGTCAGAAGACAATTACAACCACTTTTTAATTTGGTCCAAGTCGAATAGTTTGAGGAAGATCATCAGGTGTTGTTTTATTACCACAAATTATTCTATGTTAGCAGAGGGAAATGTCATCCATGAAGTAGATACAAGTAGAGAAAACTCCTACCAGCAGATTGGTTCTTCATTATAAGGAAGATCTGACAAACCTTCCACCCTCAGGATACTGTCATTCTAGAATCTTACTGTAAATTTGGCCTTGTTGGCTTTGGTTTTCCTAGAGCTCTGTAGAAGTGAAGGTGATTAGCATACAGTTTGAATCACTTACCTTTTCTGTTATTCACTGGGCACAGTTTGAATGGAAATCATTTGCATAATTGAATTTTCCCTTCTTCAGTGTTGTGAAAAGAGCTCCTTGTTGTAAGATATTCCATAAGGTGAATTATCTTAATGTATTTAGTGTGTATGAGAAATTAACAGATGTTTGTGGAAGTCTAAATCTATTTTGCTTTGTTTGGAGATGTGATTTAAATTCATCTGTCTCCAAATAGCTCCTAAATGATTCTAATAAATAACTAGTCAGCCACTGAGCATTACTAAGGGTAGGTCGTGCCCTGAGAAACTATGTATGCCAAATTGTATTTTATTTTTTCAAGGAAATGGATGATTTCCATTGTTTGAGGTGTTTACCATTTCTAAGGGAAGATTTGAGCCTGTGCCTATGCTGAGCTTTTCTGTAGCTTCTAGAAAATTGAGGAAATGAATTTGCCCGCGGGAACAGTGTTCTATATTAGGAAACGTGCATATTGGCAGATGATCAAGGGAGTGCTACCTGAGTGTAGAGAGCCATTTAGGACTATTCAAATTTAAATCTCCCGATTTGAGCTGAACACAGTGGAGCAATAGACCCATTTGTTGCATTTATGCTTGGCTGAAGTCAGAGGAAATGTAATATTGGTTTTATCTACACTCGTTGCTATGGACATACATATTTGCATATAGGTCATTGTTTAAACATATTTGCATAGCAATGAAAGTATAACCTCTAACTGAATAACTTAATGGAGATAATAATAACATTTGTCACACATCTATTACAGAATATTTACTGTGTGGTAGGTGTGTCCAAAAACAGTGCTATATAATCTAGGAGACTCTTTTACCATAATGGCATACATTTCCATGGGCTATAAAGGACTAAGAAATATATGCAGAGCAGTTTTACATTTATAGAAATAAATGTACTTTTCTTTGAAAACACATTTCTATTAGTTATTCTATAAAAATTTCTGAAGCAAGCAGTTTAAAAATGGAATAGTTAAGTACTTTTAAACCTTCTAAAATTCCAAAAATGGTCTTGAATGCAATCTGGCTATAACTCAGCACTATACTTTGGACTTTTTGGCAATTATAGAAAAATAAGCAATTGTGAAGTCCACACTTAATCAACTCAGATATTAAGTCCCCATTTACCTCCCTCCCTGAGCTAAACTGAGACATTTTTCTCTGATGTTTAGTTTATTAGTGATTTTGTTACTGTAGATTGTATGGTGGGGCAAGGGAGATTTAATATGTAAGTAGATTATGAATAAATTTTAATCTATACTTCAGAAACACAAATATTATTGGAGCTGAAAAGAAACTTTTGAAGACTTTCTAGTGCAACTTCATCATTATGTAGGTAAAGAGAAAGAATGACTTGTATAAGGTTAAATCACTGATTAATGGCAGAACCAGATGACAAGTCCAGGAGAGTCCAGATTAATTAGGATAATTAAAATTAACAGCAAAACAAGACATATTAGTAATTTTCTTGACAATATTCATTCCATCAGTTTTATTTTTTCACAGAAGCAAATTTTATTGAAAAACAAAATTACAAATAAATCACCCTTGTGTTCATTGTAAAATCATGTAAAATTATTTATATACATTGAATTAACTAGAATTTATGAATATGTGAGGATTTCTTAAAACCTACACAAAAGCATTTGTGAAGTGACGTGGTTTTCTGATGTTGCTTCTCATGGACCTCCTTCTAGGCTTTTCTTCTGAAGGTCGGACAACACTGCAAAACATCCTCTGTGGGGAATAAGAGCCTGAGCTTGCCTGAAGGTTGGAAGTTTCATTTAACTCTATGGACACTTGATAAGCATAAAGTAAGAATTTGGACTCTAAGTTAGTCACATCTGTGTCTGTGCATATATGCTGTGTGTGTGCCTGATTGTGTGTTTGTGTGTGTTTCCTCCTCTCTTCAAGGGTGAATAAACTAAATCTCTAGTCAAAGGCATGATTCTGCTCTTTGAGTTTCAGAGCACATAAAGACAAGCTCAGATAGTAAGCCACTTCTCCTACTCTCCACCAATAACATGTTTTAATAAGATATTTTCTTTATGTGAATATTTGCATTTTATTCCACACTTGGAATACATTTGGGGTGTATGTATATATCTTTTCCTTTATATATCTTTTTTTTTTTTTCTCCTATGGGACTGAATGAAGAGGGAACAAACGGTCTGGTCTATGTTATAATTATTATAGCTTCCTGAAGGATTGATCCTTTTATCATTATAACCTATTCTTTGTCTCTAGAAAAATTTTTATCTTAAAGTCTATTTTATACAATATTAGCATTGTCACTTGACTCTCTTTTGGTTATTATTTGCACGCGGTTCTTTTCTGTTCAACCTGTTTGTGTCTTTGAATCTAAAGCATGTCTCTTGTAGACAGTCAATAGTTGGATCATGTTTTTGTATCCATTCTTCCAAACTCTAACTTTTGATCAGAGTGTTTATTTTATTTACACTTAATGTAGTTCCTGATAAGATAGGATTTACATCTATCATTTTGCTATTTCTAATTTTTTAAATCTTTATTTATTTGTTTTTGAGAGAGAGAGACAGAGCGTGAACAGGGAAGGGGCAGAGAGAGAAGGGAACAGAGAATATGAAGCAGGCTTCAGGTTCCAAGCTGTCAGCACATAGCTGGATGAAGGGCTCAAACTCATGAACCGTGAGATCATGACCTGAGCCGAAGTCGGATGCTTAACCCACCAAGCCACTCAGGTACCCCTCATTTTGCTATTTCATTTCTGTATGATTTATGTTTTCTTTCTCTATTTCTCCATTGCTATCTTCTATTTTGTTAAACAGATATTTTCTATTGTTTCACTTCAATTTCCTTGTGGCTTTTCTCATATATTTGAGTTACATTCTTAACAGCAACTTTGGAAATCAAATCCTCCCCCACTATCTAGAGTTTGTTGTTTTGCTGTTTGTTGTTTTATGACTTTCTGAACTAATTTTGTAATATCTGTATCCTGTGTTGTACATCATCTCTATAGTCTCTGCTCAGTTAGCATAGTCATCAACTAATGATTGGACAGAAATTTCCTTAAATCCCCTCAGAAATTAGTTATCACTCTTTGCCAAGAAACTCTATAGTTTGTTGTGGCATGCCTCCAACACTTCAGCAACTTATAGCTCCACCTTATCTTTCCCTTACTTCTTGCAAAGAGCCTCAAGGTTAGTCAGGGATGAAAGCTTAGGGAATTCCCAGATCTTTCCTGGCATGCACATGGCCTTCTAGATCCCCAAGAATATGCCAGAGATTTTCAAAACCCTCAATAGACATTTCATTCCCTAGAATTTTTGTATCAGTTTTTTGGGAGGTCTCTTAAATTCCAACTTACACCCCCAGCTCAGGCAGCTATGATGTTACTGATTACTGCTGATTACTTCTGACAAATGCCCTGGGATTAGATATTCCCAAGGAGTCATAGCTGAGTCAGGTCACCTGAGGACAAGCCCTGTGACTGGGGCTTTCATGGGGAATGTCAGAGAGGTTAAATAGTGACAAATCTCTGGGGAAGGGTCTCTTTGCAGTACTTCACATCCCTTCCACTCCATCCAGTGCCTCTTAGATTGCTGTTTTTCACACCTATCATAGTTGTGAGAATGCTAGCTTTCAAGGCTACTGAAGAGCTGGGAAGAGGATGATGGGAATAAATAAGTTAAAGCACAGTAAATCTCACTTTTCTTTCCGTGATTTAGGTGTTTTTACTTAATAAGCACTCTTCATATTGTTATAAGCCTTTAGTTAATTTCCAGGATTCTGAAAAGGTGCTTTTGAAAAGAGTTTGTCAGTTTTCTCATCGCTTGTATGGAGAAATGAAGTTTTGGAGGTCCTCACTCTGCAATGGAAGTGTTTCTCCCCTACTTGTGATTTTTTTTTTCTTACGTTCTTAAATTTTTTTTTTTAAATTTTTTTAATGTTTTTATTTGTTTCTGAGAGAGACAGCATGAGCAGGGGATGGTCAGAGAGAGAGGGAAACACAGAATCTGAAGTAGGCTCCAGTCTTTGAGCTGTCAGCACAGAGCCCAACGCAGGGCTTGAAGCCACGAACCAGGAGATCATGACCTGAGCCTAAGTCTGACCCTTAACTGACTGCCCCTTCCCTACTTGTGATTTTAAGGCTTAGTGTAGACATTATCTATTCCAAGAAGTCTATCCTGAACTTCTAGGATGGACTCAGTACCCTAATTTTGAGCCCTCATTGCATCCAGGGCATCTATTTCTATAGTTTTTGCCATATTATAGTGAAATCATGTTTCTTTTTTACTGTTTTTCTTTTATTAGTCTGAACAGGGACAGTGTCTCCTTATTCTTTGTGGCCCCTACTCCTTTGGCAGGGTCTGGCTCATGTAGCCTATTTATTCAGCTATCTTCTCTTTCTTTATGTGTATGCCAACTTCCCTCATTCTAACATCATTCAAAGCAAATAGAAATACAATAGTAAAGGTTAAAATGAATATTTGAATGGACTCAGAGATAGGGAGATTACACTTAGGGCTAAGATTCATACTGGATATGATCTCATACAATTATTAGGTTTAGGATGAAAGTTGGCCTTGGGGCGACTGGTGGCTCAGTCAGTTAAGCAACCGACTTCGGCTCAGGTCATGATCTCACGATTCGTGGGTTCCCATGAGCCCCGCATTGGGTTCTGTGCTGACAGCTAGCTCAGAGCCGGGAGCTTGCTTTGGATTCTGTCTCCCTCTCTCTCTGACCCTCCCCTGTTCATGCTGTCTCTCTCTCTCTCAGAAATAAATAAAACATTTAAAAAATTGGAAAAAAAAAGAAAGAAAATTGGCCTTGAGATGCCTAGATACAGACTTATGATAAACTCTCTGGTTTCAAATGTAGAGTTATGATTATAAAACAGAAAGACTTAAAAAGTATTATAACTTATATGTCCAAATATCTGTTATCCTTTTTTAATGGTCACTATAAGAATCGGACTTATTGGCAATAATATTTCCTCAACACCGATGTCTCTTTGGAGCCAGCTCTATCCAATGTAGTTCTGTTACCAACAGTACCCTGCATCATCAGCCTTCATTCAGATTGAATTTGCCCCATTCCCTTGCTCAGACCCTCCCTTCAAAGGATGAAGATTTACTTATGTCAAAGTGATAGGACTGAAATGCATACTGCCTGAGGACCAAATTATTGGTCAAAAGGAAATCATGGGAGACAGACCCCTAAGCTGCTCATGGGGGCTCTTTCTTTAGCGAGTGTGTCAATAAGCTCTCTCTACGTGGAGTGGCATGGCCAGAGGGGCTAAGTGCCAGCCTCTTAATTTATGACAGTTAAACAGATAGGAAAAGGTGTTTGCCGAGAGATTTAGTTTCTTGCTCTCACACCAAACTGTATGCTTATCTACACAGGAAGGGTATAGTGATATTTTATCAGGTATGAAGCCCTTTGAGATGTTGATGAAATGATCTATAATTCGATCCTTACTAGTTTTTTTGCAGTCTTGGCATTGAGCTCAGTGATTCAGAGCTTAGGACCTTGCCTTCATTAAAAAAATAGAAAAAATATAAATTAACTCTTTTCTTCTCCAGAGGAAAATTGAAATTTTGGTGACTCAGGGTCAAAACCTTTTTGTTTTAGGGGTGCCTGGGTGGCTCAGTCGGTTAAGCGTCCAGCTTTGGCTCAGGTCATGATTCATGGGTTTGAGCCCCACATTGGGCTGTGTACTGACAACTAGCTCAGAGCCTGGAGCCTGTTTCGGATTCTGTGTCTCCCTTTCTCTCTGACCCTCCCCTGTTCACGTTGTCTTTCTCTCTCTCTCTCTCTCTCTCAGAAATAAATAAAAAACATTTTTTTAAAAAAAGCTTTTTATTTTAATAAAGATGACCTCCTGGCCACCTGCTATTCCACAAGTCTTTAAAGAAATAGTATAATTTTTAGGACAAAATAATGAAATGAATGTACTGTCCCTTTGAATTTCCTTTTAAAAAAGTGAATAGTTCATAAACATAGTGTTATCAAGTTGCTTAATTTCCATTCCTTTTGAAATAAAATTTTCTTTTAAAAAATGATAACATTTGAAGTAGAATTCTCCCTATGAACTTTGAAAATATAATGAACTGCTCTTAGGTGAAGGATTAAGGGAATGCTTTTTATTAATAACAGGAACAGACAGGAATTGGGGAGTTTAAAAATTCTTTCTCGTTGTTAATAGTGAGTGAGTCTAGGTGAAGCAGGTCAGAGCCAGCTAAATTTAGAGCCAAGTCTCCAATTTCTGTAAAACAGGATTAAAAATCAGAATAGTTTAATGTATGGAACATCCTGAATATTTTTCTCTCTTTTTATAGCAAAGATTTGGTATGTTTGATTGACTGGCAATGTTTTTTTCCCTTGGTATAGCTCAAAGCATATAACAAAGAAACTTTAAGCGGTAAACAGTCTATTCTGAGTTTATTAAGATCCAGAAATAAGACAGAGAATCAAGAAGAAAAGAAGCAAGAAATATTATGAGAAAGGAAAACATACAGCTAATCACAATATTCTTATTTCCTCTCCCATGAAAGACGATTACATGGTGACATTTATCAAGCTAGAGTTTACATGGCACCTGTACCGAATCCCTATTATGCTTGCTCTGTACCTAGTAGTAATCCATAGGTATTGGCAAATGACAAACTTAAATAACCTAGATAGTTTAACTAGCTCACAAATCCATAGAATTTCATTTCTCATGTAAGATCGTGAGAAGAGATTGCCACTTCTACAACTCAAAAAGAAGTGTGGTGGCTGTTTTATATTTGGCCAGGGCTGTATCCTTCCTAGAATTTATAAGTGCCCTGGGCACAGGGAGTGACGGTGTGAGTCCGTTTGCATGAAGGACGAAAGTACACCCATATGTAGAATTTTGATGAGGGACGGAAAAAAGGAAAAATACTAGCTGAATTCAATAACATACGTCAGATCAGAGTGGAAGGAGATTTAGGATACAATGTCCTTGTCTTAAATTATCTCCCAGCCGAGTGTCATGCACTCATAACTAAGCGTGCTGAAGAAAGGGTTACAAATGAATCAGAGGGCAAACTTAGGTGGCTAAATTTGTTAATCATCTGATTCTTGATTTCAGCTCACGTCATGATCTCACAGTGGCGAGATCCAGCCCTATGTCAGGCTCTGTCCCAAGACATGGAGCCTGCTTAAGATTCTCTCTCTTCCTCTCCCTTTACCTCTTGCCCCCTCAAAAAATAATAATTTATGTAAAAAAGAAGGACAGGCTCATAAAATTCTCACTAAGAACTAGGAGCACCAGAAGCCGGGCACCAAGACCCACGGAAGTGAGTATAATATGAAGGTGGTGAGAGCCTGTCTTCCCTTCGTTATGGAGGTGACATCTGACAGCACTCTGCTAAGACTGATGTCTTGAGACAATAATGTATACACGAGGTTAAAACAACAACAACAAAAAGGGATTAATTTTCAAACAGATGAAATGCTGAGCTGATGATAAGAAGGTGGAAGCAAGAACCAAAAGGCAAGAAGAGAAATTGCAAATCAGCATCTTCCATGTTTGACTTGAGCCACTGTAGTTCTCTTAGATAGATGTCCTGAACCGTGGTGACGGCTGTGTGAGACTCTGAGCCCTTGCAGATTATTAGAAAGAGAAGAAGCAAGAATAACAATGGTAAAAGCTACCTTGTATTTGGGGCGCCTGGGTGGCTTAGTCGGTTAAGCGTCTGACTTTTGCTTAGGTCATGATCTCGCGGTTCGTGGGTTCGAGCCCCGCGTCAGGCTCTGTGCTGACTGCCAGCTCAGAGCCTGGAGCCTGTTTCAGTCTGTGACTCCCTCTCTCTCTGACCCTCCCCTGCTCATTCTGTCTCTCTCTTTCTCTCCTAGAAATAAATAAAACATTAAAAAAAAAAAAGCCACCTTGTATTTGAAAGGACTAAGATGGTTAGCACTCAGGAAACACCTCTGAGGAGTCCCAGGAGTATATAAAGATATAGATATTCAGTAAGAGGAACTGGCAGTCTTACAGTCATGGGTGGATGCAGAGTCAGAAGATCATAGTGTAAAACTCTGAATGCAACCCTCATTTTATCACCAGTATGTTGAGTCCAAGGAAGAACTTTCTAGAACTTATAGCAAATTGTCCCTCAATCCCTACAAACATTAATTTTAAGGAGAAATAGAAACTTGAAAAAAAAACCTTATGTGTATAGTTAAAGATCACTTTCACGTATGTGTTTTGATGCGTTTTTCACTAGAGCTGGTTTTAGAGACTTTATTATCATCCTCACTGCCTATAGGAAGGAAACGACCTCAGTTTCTTCAAATTGCTAAGGTGCCAAAACTTAAAAATGGGAGGATGTGCATTAGTCCACAAAGCTAGTGAGTTGTTCTCTGAGAAGGGATGTTCCAGTAAACCCTTTAGAGTCCTAAGTGCAAAAATCTCATTTTCAAAAAGGCAGGTACTCTGTTTTTTAGGTCTTAGGTTAGGGATGAACTTAAAAATTGCAAGAGAAAAGGGGTATTTACAAAATCAAATTCCAGATTGATTAACCTGTATACAATGGTTTTTAAAAAGAATAACCACAGTACAACAATCCAAACTCTATGGGCTGTGGCAAAGGCAGTCCTAAGAGGAAAGTACATTGCCCTCCAGGCCTATTTAAAGAAATTAGAGAAAGCGCAAGTGCAAAATCTAACAACTAACCTAAAGGAACTAGAGGCAGAGCAACAAGAACGCCCCAAACCCAGTAGAAGAAGAGAAATAGTAAAAATCAGAGCAGAAATAAACAACATAGAGACCAAAGAAACAATTGAACAGATCAATGAAACCAAGAGCTGGTTCTTTGAAAAAATAAACAAAATTGACAAGCCTCTAGCCAGGCTTCTCAAAAAGAAAAGAGAGAGCACCCAAATAGACAAAATCATGAATGAAAATGGACTTGTTACAACCAACCCTTCAGAAATACAAGCAATTATCAGGGAATACTATGAAAAATTATATGCCAACAAATTGGACAACTTAGAAGAAATGGACAAATTCCTAAACACACACTCACTACCAAAATTCACACGGGAAGAAA